>NW_012112142.1:9622279-9651550 GCF_000951035.1 Colobus angolensis palliatus | reverse complement strand
AAAAAGAAAAGAAGAGAAAAGAGGGAGGGAGGGAGAGAAGGAAGGGAGGGAGGGAGGGAGGGAAAGAAAAGTTAGCACAGTTCTTTGTGTGTTTTGCTTACAGTCTAAAATGGATAAGAGATATGAGTAAATAAGCAACAACAACATGCCCTTCATCCTTGATAGGAGTCCATGTGTTCAGTGAGGGTTTGTGTCAGTGGCATGCCTGCACTGAGTGCCTCAAAGGCAGTATTCCACAGCTAACATGAAATGTGATATGTTTGTAGGGTAACATTCTCTTTGAGGGTAAATATGAATTCCTGGGAAGCTGAAGAAGTTAAGATGTCAATTACTAGTCTTTGGTAAGAATCATGTGAGCTTCACATGCAGGCTGTAGAGGCATTAAACTGAAAAGGGTCCCCAAAGGCATCTTGAGGATTTGGAGCAGGGGGCAGGAAACTCTGGTTTCCTCCAACTCCCCAGATTTGCTGACTAATGCTTTTAATGAATGTCTTTCTACATATTCCTAAAGATAATTACTTACCCTAACATGTATGTGAGCTTCATCATTCCTGAGGAGTTCACTGAACTCCTGTGGATGTGCCTTGCATGAAAGGAAATCCGGGAAACTATGGAAACACAAAGCCAGAACACACAACCTAGTTTCAACACCCGTTCAACTCAATTGTAAATAAAAATGTATCTGAATTTGAATAAAGGGGGATTCAGATACACAAAGAAAATGAAAATGTAAATAGCAATTGATTCATTCATTCAGCTGATAGCTATTGATGACTCTTTACATGTATCATTTTACAGTTATGATATCTGTAGCTATTTTTTAGTTTGGGGATTGTTAAATCTGGTAAATACTGAGACTGCTGTTGCTTCCTAGAAACTTTACCTGTACCGTGGATAAGCTGTAGATGAAGGTGAAGTAGGAGAAGATAGAAAGGTTAATTCTCAAGTTTAATCAGCCTGTGGTCTTCTCACATATTGTGAACAGAAAGAATACTCTTCCAGTTGTACAAACCAGTGCAAGAGCCAAAGAGGTTGTTAAGAAAAGTAATGTTTTGAGACAAATGTACTAGAAATCTTCAAGGAATAAACTGACGAGAAGTAAATTATCAAATTCTAAGCCAGGCCGGGCATAGTGGCTCATGCCTGTAATCCCAGCACTTTGGGAGGCCGAGGTGCACAGATCACTTGAGGTCAGGAGTTTGAGATCAGCCTGGGAAACATGGCAAAATCCCATCTCTACAAAATACCAAAATTAGCCAGGCATGGTGGTGGAAGCCTGTAATCCCAGCTATTCAGGAGACCGAGGCAGGAGAATTGCTTGAACCCGGGAAGCAGAGGTTGCAGTGAGCTGATCACACCACTATACCCCAGCCTGGGTGACAGAGCAAGACTCCATCTCAAAAAAAAAAAAAAAAAAAATCATAAGCCAATGTGAAGTAACTCTTACATTATTTCAACTAACATATGCCTACTGCTTCAAAGCAGCTTTCAGTCCTCATCTCCCAGCCCAACTTCTCAAAGGGATACAACAGAAGACATAAACACATACAGAGATTTCCAACCTGGATAAGATGGCATGCTGTCATTTTTTTCTTCTCAACTATAAACTCTAGGAAGGGTATGAGAGACAACCAAAGGACAACTCGGAAACATGGTTGGAAGGCAAGCTGGTCTGGGACCAGCAACAACGTGGTGGCAGGGCTTCTGTTATCTCTGCTACCCAACAGAAGGCCATCCAGGCCTATCATTTCCGAACTCCCTGCCTAGCAGTGGAAGGCAGCACCTTAGGCCCGTTCCTCCCCTTTAACAGCATGAGGCAAACCCAACTCCACAAAGGAAACCATCAGTTGGAAGCCATGTGGCTAGGGGAGGCACTTTCCTTCCCTTCAGGGTCTGTGACCTGGCTTTTCTGCCAAGAAAGACTGAGGTAAGTGGCAGAAACAGAAAGACCTAGTGACCACAAACAACCCAATTCAGGAGGCCTCTTTATTCCCATGGGCCAGGACTCCTTTACTCAGAGACACAGAAGCAGCCAGAGGGTACTGACAGGGGCATGTACCCCATCCCTCCTCACCAAGAGTCACTCAGCATCCAGATCTGGGGACAACCCTTCCATTCCCTCAGCCAGCACCAGCAGGAAGTAATGGGAGCCTGATATCAGGGACACCTGATAAATGCAGCAGAGCAAAATAATAGTGCAAAGGCTCTGGAAAGTAAACTGCCATTGGAACCACTGCCCACAAAACTAGGCCAGGACCTGCATGATCAACCTGAACAGAGTGAATTCCTGCTTAAACAAAAGACTTAAATGAGACCTGGAGTCTCCTAACATAATTGCCATAATATTCAGGACACAGTTAAACATCACTGTCACACGCAAAAACCAAGAGAATCACAATTTGAATACGAAAAAGACAATCAACTGCTGCCAACACCAAGAAAAAATAAGAGGTAGGAATTATCTGACAAGGATTTTAAAGGATGCATAATACAAATGCTTCAACCATCAATAAGAAATTCTCTTGAAACAAAAAAATTAACAGAAACTCTCAGCAAAGAAACAGAAGTTGCTTTATAAAACAAACCAACTAGAAATTATAAAACTGAAAAATTCAATAACAGAATAAAACTGAAAAATTCAGTAACAGAAAAATTATTTTTAAACTCAGCGGATGGGCTCAATAGTAGAGATGACAGAGGAGAGAGGCAGTGAACATAAAGCAACTCCCTGTGGGACAATAAAGAAAGATCCAACTTTCTTTCCTTTTTAAAATAAAACAGGGTCTCACACTCCTGGGCTTAAGCGATCCTCCTGCCTTGGCCTCCCAAAGTGCTGGGATTATAGGCATGAGTCAACACTCCAGGACTGAAAGGTCCAACTTTCACACCACTGTAGTTGAGTAAGGATCAGCTGAAAAAGTGTCAGAAGAAATAATAACTGAAAATTGTTTAAATTTTGTAAAAGACACAAGTCTACCCATAAAATACAATCTTCAAGGTGTAGGGCTAGGCTGAGTTCTTAGACTTAACACCAAAAGCACAACTCATAAAAGGAAAACTTGACAAATTGAACTACATAAAATTTAAAAACTTTTGCTCTGTGAAAGCCCACGTGAAGAGAATAAAAAGACAAGTTACAGAGGAGGAAGAATATTTGAAAACCACATACCTAATAAAGGCCTAGTATCTATGATATATAAAGAATTTTCAAAACTAAACAGGAGAAAAACTACCAAATATCTAACTAGAAAATGGGCAAAAGACATGAACAGGCATTTCAGAGAAGAGAATATACAGATGGTAAATAAGTACCAAAAAAAAGTGCTCAATGTCATTAGCTATTAGGGAAATGCAAATTAAAACCACAATGAGGTATCGCTACATATCTATCAGATTAGCTAAAAAATAGTGACAATACCAAATGCTGGAAAGGATACAAAGAAACTGGATCACTCACATATTATGTAAATTTAGGGAGTATTGTTAATAAGCTAATAAGGAGCCTCAGCCACAGGGGGGGAAAAAAAACTGACAGGAGAAAGCAACAATTAATTTTCTACTGTTCCTGTCAGCCAGAAAAGGGGATAATAAAGTTAAGGAACTCCATCTTTCCTTAACTAAGTTGCACTGCAAGTACAAAAGCTACTCGTGTGCAGGAAATACCTTAAAACAAAAACAGACCCAAAAAAGGGTCCAGAATACAGCACTTGAATTCTGAACTTTTTAAAATCTAACACAACCTAAGACTTAGAACCGTACTCTCAGGCAGAAGGGACTGGACACATAGCCTTGGGAACAGACTGTATAGCTTGGGTCAGAAGTCAAGCTGGAAACTGATTTGGAGAATTCCTTAACCATTCCATCTTTTGTCACCTCACTGCAGGACTCCTGATTATGTCTGCAACCCACCTGGAGTCCAGCAGAACAGGAATAAATAGGATAAGAGGCCAATCCACACTTCTTTTTATTAATGTGCCTAATATAGAAGTATGATTAGAATAGTTTGGGTATTTGACCAACCTGGTACAGTTTGAAGAGGAAATTATAAATCCAAGGAAATGTCTTTGACTCCTCCTAAGCCAGGTGATATGGTTTGACTGTGTCCCCATCCAAATCTCATCTTGAATTGTAACTCCCACAATTCCTATGAGTCATGGTGTGTCCGGAATTACTTCCTTCCCGTGGGTTCTTGGTCTCGCTTGACTTCAGGAGTGAAGCTGCAGACCTTCACAGTGAGTGTTATAGCTCTTAAAAGTGGTGTGTCTGGAGTTGCTTCTTCCTTCTGGTGGGTTCGTGGTCTTGCTGACTTCAGGAGTGAAGCCGCAGACCTTCGCAGTGAGTGCTACAGCTGATAAAGATAGTGTGGACCCAAAGAGTGATCAGCAGCAGGACGTATTGTGAAGGGTGAAAGAACAAATCTTCCACAGCCTGGAAACGGAACCTAGCAGGTTAGTGCTGCTGGCCCCTGAGGCCAACTTTTAGTCCCTTATTTGGCCCCACCCACATCCTGCTGATTGGTCCATTTTACAGAGTGCTGATTGGTCCGTTTTTACAAGCGCTGACTGGTGTGTTTACAAACCTTTAGCTACACACTGAGCACTGATTGGTGCATTTACAATCCTTTAGCTAGACAGAAAAGTTCTGCAGGTCCCTACCCGACCCAGAAGCCTAGTGGGCTTCACCTCTCAATGGGAGGCAACTGATGGGAGGTAATTGAATCATGGGGGTAGGTCTTTCCTGTGCTATTCTCCTGATAGTGAGTCTCAGGAGATCTGATGGTTTTAAAAACAGGAGTTTTCCTGCTCAAGCTCTCTTCTTTTGTCTGCTGCTATGTCAGACATGCCTTTCACCTTCCACCATGATTGTGAGGCCTTCCTAGCCACATGGAACTGTAAGTCCAATAAACCTCTTTCCTTTGTAAATTGCCCAGCCTCAGGTATGTCTTTATCAGCAGCATGAAAACAGACAAATGCAGTAGACTGGTACTGGGAGTGGGGCATTGCTGAAAAGATACCCAATCATTTAGAAGCAACTTTGGAACTGGGTAACAGGTAGGAGGTTGTAACAGTTTGAAGGGCTCAGAAGAAGACAGGAAAATGTGGGAAAGTTTGGAACTTCCTAGAGACTTTTTGAATGGCTTTGCCCAAAATTCTGATAGTGATGTGAACAGTAAGGTCCAAACTGAGGTGGTCTCAAATGGAAATGAGGAACTTGTTGAGAACTGGAGCAAAGGTGGCTCTTGTTATGTTTTAGCAAGGAACCTGGCAGCATTTTGCCCCTGCACTAGAGATTTATGGAACTTTGAAATCGAGAGAGATAATTTAGGGTATCTGGTGGATGAAATTTCTAAGCAACAAAGTATTCAAGAGTGACTTGGCTTCTGTCAAAGGCATTCAGTTTTGTAAGGGAAGCAAGGCATAGAAGTTTGAAAAATTTGCAGCCTGACAATGCAATAGAAAAGAAAATTCCATTTTCTGGGAAGAAATTCAAGCCAACTGAAGAAATTTGCATAAGTAATGAGGAGCTGAATGTTAGTCCCCAAGACAATGGGGAAAATGTCTCCAGGGCATGTCAGAGGTCTTCACAGCAGCCTCTCCAATCACAGACCCAGAGGCCTAGGGAAAAATAGTTTTGTGAGATACGTCCAGAGTCTCCATACTGTGTGCAGCCTAGGGATTTGGTATCCTGTGTCCCAACTGCTCCAGCCATGGATGAAAGGGGCCAACGTAGAGCTCAGGCCGTGGCTTCAGAGGGTGCAAGCCCCAGTCCTTGGCAGCTTCCACTTGGTGTTGAGCCTGTGAGTGCACAGAAGTCAAGAACTGAGGTTTCAGAACCTGCACCCGAATTTCAGAAGATGTATGGAAATGCCTGGATGTCCAGGCAGAAGTTTGCTGCAGGGGTTGGGCCCTCATGGAGAACCTCTACTAGGGCAATGGGGAAGAGAAGTGTGGTTGGAACCCCCACACAGAGTCCCACTGGGGCACCACCTAGTGGAGCTGTGAGAAGAAGGCCATCACCAGAATGGTAGATACGCTGACATTTTGCACCATAAACCTGGAAAAGCCTCAGACACTCAATGCCAGCCTGTGAAAGCAGCCAGGAGGGAGGCTGTACCCTGCAAAACCACAGGGGCGGAGCTGACCAAGACCATGGAAACCTACCTCTTATATCAGCATGACCTGGATGTGAGACATGCAGTCAAAGATCATTTTGGAGCTTTAAGATATGACTGCCCCGCTGGATTTCAGACTTGCATGGGACTTGTAGCCTCCTTGTTTTGCCCAATTTCTCCTATTTTGGACAGCTGTATTTACCCAATACCTGTACCCCCATTGTATCTAGGAAGTAACTAACTTGCTTTTGATTTTACAGGCTCATAGGCAGAAGGGACTTGCCTTGTCTCAGATGAGGCATTGGACTGTGGGCTTTTGAGTTAATGCTGAAATAAGTTAAGATTTGGGGGGACTATTGGGAAAGCACGATTGGTTTTGAAATGTGATGACATGAGATTTGAGAGGGCCCAGGGACAGAATTATATGGTTTGGCCTTGTCCCCACCCAAATCTCATCTTAAATTGTAACTCCCACAATTGGTCAGGGTGATCTGAAACTCCTGACCTCAAGTTTCATGGGAGGAACCTGATGGGAGATGACTGAATTATAGGAGTAGGTCTTTCCTGCACTGTTCTCATGGTAGTGAGTCTCAGGAGATCTAGTGGTTTTAAAAAAGGGAGTTTCCCTGTACAAGCTCCCTTCTCTTGTCTGCCACCATGTGAGATGTGCCTTTCACCTTTCACCATGATTGTGAGGCCTCCCCAGCTATGTGGAACTCTTAAGTCCAATAAACCTCTTTCTTTTGTAAATTGCCCAGTTTCAAGTATGTCTTTATCAGCAGCATGAAAACTGACTAATGCACCAGGCCATCTGTAACAGGGGTTATGGTTAGATTGTGATGTCGTGGCCTTTAAGATGAGGCCATTCACAGGGGTAGTTTACTGGGATGAAGATGTTACCATATTATTCCATTCAACTATGTCCCTAAAAAGTGTCCTTAAAGCAAAATAGAGCTCTTCATTTGGGGAAAAAGAAATCTTAGCATAAAGGTTAACTGGGATTTCTAAATGCTAAGTTTAAATTGTAAAATTCGCATAACATTTAAGGAAATATGAGCAATTAAGTTCTTGTCATGGCCAGGCACAGTGGCTCACACCTATAATCCAAGAAATTTGGGAGGCCAGGGTGGGAGGATCACTTGAGCCTAGGAGTTCAAGACCAGCCTGGGCAACATAGCAAGACACTGTTTATATTAAAATAATAATAATAATAATAATAATAATGCCTCCATTTCTTTCCCTGTTAATAATGAATGCTTGGTTGAAATCTAATCAACTTCTTTTCCAGGCTTGTTTCTCCCCGGCCCATCCTGAATCTTCTTTCAATATTAGGTCCTCCCTTAGATTTTTGTGCCAGATTGGTGTCAAAATCCAGAGCACTGCTCTCCTTACTACCGCGTCCTTCCTTTACCCTGTGATGGAGGTGGCTCCACCTGAGAAGGTGGTTGGCCCAACAGACATTCCTTTTCAAACAATTGCTTTACTCCTTTCTTTTCTGGGGCTCTTGCCTTTGACCAGAGAGAATAAAGAAGAGACTACTTGGTAGGTAGCATGGGAACATGTGTCCCAGACATTTCTTCTGCCATTTCCTCTTGAGCCCCAGTCTCCCTGACAGTCACCCTATTAACCTTTCCTGTCTCACTATGTTCCAGTTGGAGAACAGTCCACCACTGGCCCCCTTCCCTTCTTTCTGACTTTTAAAACTTTGCTTTTAAAAAGCAAAGACATTCTTATGATACCACAGGTCAAAAGTAGTTTTTCATTTTGTTTTGAGGTTCTTTTGAAACTAACAATTGGTTTAGGTTGCCTTAACAAAACTATTGAATCAAACATTAAAAACTGTCTTTAAATAAGCACATAGCTTTTAATTAGGAAGGCTTTTGGTTTAATGTAGAAATACAAAATTTGTAAGAGTCTCTTAATATTTCCTTTAATTTTAATTGCTGAATATTAATTTCTATTTTCTTTAAGAGATTAGACTTTTATATTTATCTTTTTAAACTCTCTGGAAATAAGTTTGATATTAACTATATGATTTATTTTGATATGACAAAGGTTTAAAACCTGTTCGATATTTAGTTATAAAAGCAATGTACTCACATTGCAAAATATAAAATATATAAAAATTTGCAAACTAAAAAAACAGGGTCCTCCTTTCCTTTGTCACCCAAAACTCACAGCTGGAAAAAACAAATTTCAAGTTTCTTAAGAAGACTTAATCTTGGCCAGGAGTGGTAGCTTATACCTGTAATTCCAACACTTTTAGAAGCTAAGAGAGGAGGATCCTTTGAACCCAGGAGTTTGACACCAGCCTGGGCAACATAGTGAGACCCCATCCCTACAAAAATATTTAAAAATTAGCCTGGGCCTGGTGGTGCATGCTGTAGTACCAGCTATTCAGGAGGCTAAGGCAGAAGGATCGCTTGAGCCCAGGCAATTGAGGTTGCAGTGACCTTTGATTGCATCACTACACTCTAGTCTGGGCAACACAGCGACACTCTAGTCTGGGCAACACAGCGAGACCTTGTCTCAAAAACTTAATCTTAAGTACATACCATTACTCTTACTATACCTTTCACCTTCCACACATTTCCCCATGCATATACAACTGTATATAATGTATATAAACTCATGTTTGTGCACTCAAATAAAATATGTCTGCATATACAATGCTTTAAAGAAAAATTGGATTTGGCCACATGGCACTTAATATTTCATGAATATTTTTTATCATGTGTATTTCGAGATCGATCTGATTTTTCTCAACTGTAGTCTTCCATTTTGTGGATTTATCATGATTTAATCAGTGACCTATCAATGTATCTTTAGATTGTTGATAATTTTCAGCTAATAATGTTTCAAACACTATCCTTATACATACAGTATGTCCTTACTAATTTGTATAACTATTTCTGCTGGATCTATTTCTAGGCATAGAAGTGTTAGCTAAAAGATATATATTTTTAAATGTTAATAGATACTTTCAAAATTGCCCTCCAAAATGATGACATCAATATATAGTACCAACAATGGGGTCGTAAAATTGTTTTTCCACAAAAAGATGCTAAAAACCAACTCCCTAAGTAGCATTCATAATCAATTTTGGAAGAAAATACATAAGCATAAGCAACTGGAGGCTATCATACAGCTACTTATGAAAAATGCAAATTAATGTAGCATAAACAAAGATTAATCCCATAAGCTAGAAGGCTATAGTAAATATGCATTTGAGTAAATATGAATTTCTTTTAAAAGCATTGGTGCTATAGATCTTTTTGCCAGCAAGATACATTTTTTGGCAACTATTAAAAATAAAGGCTGGGTACCGTGGCTCATGCCTATAATACTAGCACTTTGGGAGACAAAGGCAGAAGGATCACTTGAGGTAAAGAGTTTGAGAACAGCCTGGGCAACATAGCAAGTCTCATCTCTACTAAAAATAAAAATTAGTCAAACATGGTGGTGGGTGCCTATAGTCCTAGCTACTCAGGAGACTGAGGCAGGAGGATCACTTGAGGCCAGGAAGCGGAGGCTGCAGTGAGCCATGAAGGTGCCACTGCACTCGAGCCTTTGTGACAGAGTGAGAGAGTGAGAGAGAGAGAGAGAGAGAAAGAAAGAAAGAAAGAGAGAGAGAGAGAAAGAAAGAAACAAGAGAGAGGGGGAAGGGAAGGGAAGGGAAGGGAAGGGACTGACTGAAAAAAGAAACTGACTAAAAAAAGGATTGGGGAAAGTACTGTTGTAGATTTTAAAAGACTGGGCCGGGCACGGTGGCTCACACCTATAAGCCCAGCACTTTGGGAGGCCAAGGCAGGCGGATCACGAGGTCAAGATATCAAGATCATCCTGGCCAACACGGTGAAACCTCATCTCTATTAAAAATACAAAAATTAGCTGGGCGTGATGATGTGTGCCTGTAATCCCAGCTACACAGGAGGCTGAGGCAGGAGAATCACTTGAACCTGGGAGGCGGAGGTTGCAGTGAGCAGAAACAGCACCACTGCATTCCAGCCTGGGCAATACAGTAAGACTCAGTCTGAAAAAAGAAAAAAAAAAGAAAAGAAAAAAAAGACTGAAGATTAACCATCAATGTGAAGCTACTATTAATTGTCTTAGGCATGATAATGGTATGATGAAAGAGTTTGCTTAATTCTCAGAAGGTGCATGTTGAAGCATTTAGGAATGAATATTTATGATGTCTAAAATGTTGCAAAATTTACCTATTTTTGAATATAGATAGAATGTATATAAGTGTTCGTTGTACTATTGTTTCAGCTTTTCTGTAGGGTGGAAAATTTCCAAACTAGAAAGTTGGAGAAGAGAGATTTTTTCTTAAATTATAATTTCTGTGTACTAAATATTAGGCCAGTAAGATTTGCAAAGAAAAAACTTCTCCCTGATCGCTAACTCTGCCTCATGAATACATGGCATTTATCCCAAAGGGGATAGAGCTGAGAATGTTTGGAACTTAGGAGAAACTCTTCAGTGCTAGAAAGACACAGCCAAAGCTCATGCCTTGCCAAGAATGAGCCACTAGGGCTGTCATCACAAAGGGCAGTGCATTGCAACTTCTAACACTGCTATAAATGTCCAACTTAATACCAGAGAGTGGTGTGGGCAGAGGATCATCTAGCCCATTACTACTTAAGCCAAAAGAACTTAACTTGTTCAGACTATTTGAAATACCCATTTATTAGTAAATTTGATGAGTTGATGATGGGTACATCTAACGCTAGCTGAGTCAGCCTTTGTGGCTTTTCATATACTTACTTAGGAAAATAGAGTGGGAAGGTGGTACCCATGAGTAATTTGCTACAAAAATAATAGCATTCTATCACAAACACAGGATTTGGAGAAAAGGAAATATACATATATATGGAAACATATATGACATATGCTACCGATAACATATGATACATACAATAATCATGTGCATATATTATATATGTATAATATGCATTTGTATATGTGGTATCTACATATCTCTATTATATTTCACTTTTGCTAGCCTTTATCTGCTGGTTGTTTTTATTGGTTTGTTCTTTATTTTAATTTTTAATTTTTACAATTTTTTGTAGAGACAGGTCTTGCTATGGTGCCCAGGCTGGTCTCAAACTCGTGACCTCAAGCTGTCCTCCTACCTTGGCCTCCTAAAGTGTTGGGATTACAAGTGTGAGCCACCAAACCTGGCCTACTTACTTATTTTTAGGGAATCGGTTCTTTCTTAATTAGCTTAGTAGTGAGAAGAGGTAGGTCCGATGGCTCATGCCTGTAATCTCAGCACTTTGGGAGGCTGAGGCAAGCAGATCATTTGAGGTCAGGAGTTCAAGACCAGCCTGCCCAACATGGTGAAACCCCGTCTCTACTGAAAATACAAAAATTAGCCGGATGTGGTGGTGCATATCTGTAATCCCCAGTTACTCAGAAGGCTAAGGCAAGAGAATTGCTTGAACCCAGGAGACAGAGGTTGCGGTGAGCTGAGATTGCACCACTGCACTTCAGTCTAGACAACAGAGTGAGACTCCATTCAAAAAAAAAAAATTGTATCAGTAATGAGAAGAGTCAGAAATATTTGAAAGTGGTTAGTATTGATATTCTGCATAGCAGCTATTTTTTTAAGAATTCAAAAAATCTTTAAAATTATCTTTTTTTCCTTAACCTTCACAGCATTTTGAATAAGTAATAAAAAATTTCAGCATTATTTCTAGACCTAGCTATAGGTAAGAATGTGGAGGGCTAAAAAGAAAAATGACTTGTCAAACAAAGTGCTCCAGGGGAAATCTAAACATCTAAAACAACAAACTCAAGATAATATTTGTCCACATGGTAGAAAAGAACCAAATATGTGGGCAATGGCAAACAAATGACTGAATCTCATTTCATCAGCTGTCCTGTTTCTGCCATCATATAGATACTAGATTTTATTACATGTTATTTTTTCACCTGAAAGATGCAGGATTCTTCCTTCTATTTGATTTTATTTATGTGAATTTAATTCACATCAATAACACATAGAATATTGTTCTCAGAACTTGTGTTATGTTTGAAGAACTCTCTGCTATAAGCCTGTGTTTCTCAGAAAATGGAAGAGGTAAATACTAAAACAGATCTTTGCTTACTATCTAAACTTTTTAGAGATATGAGTGGTATCATTAATTAATAATTCTCTCTTCCAAACTAGTCTCATAAGTGGAACACATAGCCTTTGTGTCATGAACAGGGCAAGGCACCCAGCCCTCGGCCCTCTTCTGCCATTGCATCTCCCATCCGCTATCTCCTATCTCCTTCAAAGCACATGGCCTGACATGAGGGTGAATTTTCACCAGGACCTTCTAGAGTACGTGCGCATCATGGTTACAGCCTCCACATGTCTAGCCTGCATGTATTTGGAATGACTTTCATCTCCAGAAGCAGTAAAACTGCAGCTATTAAAAGACAAGCTTCCAGAACCCCAAGATTTTTCAAAATGGATTTGAATCTGGAATTAACATTGACCTCTTTATTCTCATACACAGATACACACACACAAAAAAACAACAGCAAAACAATAATAGTGATAGTACCTGAGCATCTAGTGAAAACAAACCCCCCAAAACCACCTCAATATATATGTATCACACCTGAGGAGGTTCTGATGTGCTATAATTGTGTGGTTTACGTATGCATTCATTTGTTGATTCATTCAACAACTGTTTATTTACCACGTACCATGGGTTCTGTTCAAAGGGGTGAGGGGATGGCAGTGAATTAAGATGGAGAAGACCTCTGCCCTTATGGAGTCTTATGTTCCAGGGGAGATGGAGAAGGCAAATGATGATGCTATAAAGAAAACTAAGATAGAAAGATATGGAAGGTGAGTGGGTTTATTTGGATAGGTGAACAGGGAAGGGCTTCAAGGGAAGGGCTGGAATAATTATAAGCCTGCCATGCAAAGATCCAAGGATGAGAATCAGAGGTAGAGAAAAGTCCAGGAGCAAGGGCTCTCAGATAACAACAGGTTTAGTGAGTTGATGGATGAAGATTAAAGCATGGAAACAAGAAAGTGATAGGAGGTAAGGTTGGAGAAGTACACAGTAGCCTTAGGAATAAGTTTTTTGCTTTTATTCCATGTGCAGTGTGATGCCACTGGTGTATTTTAAATAGAAATATAACTAATTCTTATTTGTATTTTTAAAAGATTGTTCTGGCTGCTTTTGGAGGAATGGACTGTAAGAGACAAGACAGAAGCAAGGGACAAGTTAGAAACGTATTTCATAGTATAGCTTGGACCAAATTTTATGACATGAATGTTGCATTTTGATTATGTATGAATTTTGGAAGGCTGTATTTTAATAGCTGCAGTTTTACTGTTTCTGGAGATGGAAGTCATTCTACATATGTGGAGGCTGGATGTGTGGAGACTGTAACCACGATGAACACTCACTTTAAAAGCATCTGGTGAGAGCTTACTCTCTTGTCAGGCCATGTGCTTTGATGGAGACAGCGAATAGGAGATGCAACGATACAAGAGGGCCTTGGCTTGTGCTGTTCATGACACAAAGGCTATTTATTCCAGTTGTGAGACCAGTGGAACCGATAGAAAAGATTCTTCTCTCAGTACAATGGCTAAAGTAAATGGGAGCACCAAGGTAAACTAGAAAAAAAACAAAAAGAGAAGATGAGGGAAGAAATTGGGAGAGCAGAGATAGAAGACTCAAAACAAGACTTCCATGAGGCTGGAACCTCTTGTTATAGAAAAGTTAGTGCCAGAAAGTAATATAGCACTCAGAACTCACCAGGACATGTCAAGAGATTGTACAAGTCAACATGAAGGAGCAACCACTGGCAATATTTTAGACAGCGCATTCATCGGAATTAATATTGTGTGAAATGGATATAACACATTGAAGAAAAAGTACCCATGGAGTTCACGTTGACACTAATAAAAATTTTTTAGAAAGTCAAGGTGGAGAGGCATGATTCTTTACAGAAAAAAAATGCCAAGCACTAAATGCAAATGCACAGTGAAAACAGAAAATCCCCATTTTAAAATCACTAATAGCAACGACTGATTCAGCAAAACCATAGTGGGTGCCAAAGCTATTAGGTGAAAGATTATTTGGAAAAAAATATTTACATAGATACAAAATCTTATCGCATATATTCATTATTAATTTGAAAGGGAAATTTCTTTTACCATTTGAGAAATCTGACAGAAACTGATCAAATTTAACATTACCAATGACAAACTGACACAGCATTCTCATGGTGTGAATCTCTAAAAATAACCCACATCACCTGCGTAGTACTCCTGAATCTACTCATGAGGAAACAAACAAATCAAAATTGAGAGACATTGTACAAAAATAATTAGCCTAGAAAAAAACTAATAAATAACGTCAATATCATGAAAGAAAAAAAAGGGGAAGAGGAGACTATTCTAAAGTAAAGACAACATTAATATGAATACTGAAGGTAATGAGTCATCTTCATTGGAATCTGGATTAAATAATCTATAAATGGTAATATTCAGATAATTGCAGAAATTTGATAGTGGGCCATGTACAAAATAAGTGAATACTTTTGTTCTTAGGATAGACAAGAGGAAATATTTAGATTCGAGTGAGTATTACATCTGCAAATGGCTCATAAAGAAAGAAATAGAGAAGCAAAGAATTTAAAAGTCTAGATGAAAAGTCGATACAGTGCTCATCATCCTCATCTTGAAAATTTTCTGTAGGTTTGAATCTTTCCAAAGAGAAAGATAGTAAAAAAGAAAACAGTACAAGTGTTCTGCTGTCAGACGTGGACTACAGTTCTGTTCATCTACTCGTACAGAAAAACACTGTGAAAGAGCGCAGTGTAGTATTAAAACCGCGGGTTCAGCCAGGCGCAGTGGCTCACACCTGTAATCCCAGCACTTTGGGAGGCCAAGGAGGGGGCGGATCACGAGGTCAGGAGATGGAGACTGAGGTAGGAGAACTGCTTGAACCCAAGAGGCGGAGGTTGCAGTGAGCCGAGATCATACCATTGCACTCCAGACTGGGCGACAGGGCGAGACTCCATCTCAAAAAAAAAAAAAAAAACACAGGCTCTAGAGCCAAACCTCCTGGGTTCATCTTTCAATTTTTTCATATATTAACTATATGGCTTTGAACAAGTTATTTTATTTCCCTGTACTTCTATTTACCAGCTACAAAATGAGAATAAAAAGAGTGCCAACCACAAAATGTTTTTCTGGCAAACAGTAAGCACTCAATAAATGTAAGCTGTCAGTATTTCACTTCAGTGGTTATTAAAGGTAAGACTGTATATCCTCAAAAGACACTACTGACAGAATAGCTCATCTAAAATGTAGTGATTGTAGATCTCATCCATAATCAAAATTATCAACTGGTAATATTTTTATTATTTATTACTACTTGTTACTCTTAGAACTTCAATTTAGTGTTTCGTGGGCTTTTTCTTTCTTTTATTTTCTTTTTCTTTTTTTTTTTTGAGACTGAGTCTCGCTCTGTCACCCAAGCTAGAGTGCAGTGCCACAATCTTGGCTCACTGTGACCTCCGCCTCCAGGGTTCAAGATAATCTCCTGCCTCAGTCTCTCAAGTAGTTTGAATTACAGGCACGCGCCACCATGCCCAGCTAATTTTTGTATTCTTAGTAGAGACAGGGTTTCACCATATTGGCCAGGCTGGTCTTGAACTCCTGACCTTCTTGGCCACCCAAAGTGCTGGGATTACAGGCATGAGTCACTGGACCCAGCCTGGGTTTTTCAATGGATAATTTTTAAAATGCCTGTCTTGTAGAATTATTGTTATGATTTTAATTTTAAGAACACTCACAATGGTTATTCTGAGTAAGAAAAAAACTTTAATTATGCTTGATATCCTATGTTAAAGATCACAGCACAATGTTTTGGAAATATTTTCCTTTGAAATAATTCAAATTTTGCCGGGTACGGTGGCTCATGCCTGTAATCCCAGCACTTTGGGAGGCTGAGGCGGGCGGATCATGAGGTCAGGAGATCGAGACCATCCTGGTTAACATGGTGAAACCCCGTCTCTACTAAATATACAAAAAAAATTAGCCAGGCGTGGTGGCGGGCGCCTGTTGTCCCAGCTACTCAGGAGGCTGAGGCAGGAGAATGGTGTGAACCTGGGAGGCGGAGCTTGCAGTGAGCTGAGATCACACCACTGCACTCCAGCCTGGGCAACAGAGCAAGACTCCGTCTCAAAAAAAAAAAAAGAAATAGTTCAAATTTTAATATTCAAATTACAAGTTAATCTTTAAATATTCAGAGCAAAGATTTTATCAAATTGTTCGTTTCCTGAGATCTGCGTAGCTAAGGTAGTGTACATTTTTACTCTCAATGATGCCTTTACAAATATTTCCTTTGAAACTTCTCTTTCTTCCAAAATAAGAAACTGAAATGAAACCCAGAGACAAGCTAATGTAGGAATCTAACAAAATGCAATTCCCCTCCTTCCATAGGCCTAGGACCTAAAGGGCTATGGACTGAGTGTGAAGGTGAACTGAAAGTAAATCTGTTCCCAACCTCAAAGCATTGTAAGAAAAATCAATTCTCTTAAAAATGGCACTGAAAAAACGTGACAGAAAAAGTGATGCCGAAAATTTGGATCCACGACTGAGTGTCCATCATGGGTTTGTACCCATAATTACATAACTCATGTAGTCCAAAAATATCGAAGCAGTAATTCAGCCTAGAGTAATCCCGTCTAAGAATCTGGTAGAACACTCTGCAGAACTCCAACTTCCAACCAAGCCTGTAAGTATTCCCACAAACAAAATTCTAAGAAAAATGAACAGTGAGAAATAGCAAAATACAGAAGAAAAATGGCACAAAGAGTGAGAATTAGTGGAACAATATGGTCCAAAAAGCAATCATATAACCAATTCAGCTAGTGGTTATTGGTTATAACCACCAGTAGTGGTTATAACCTGGTGGCTTTGTAATGCGGCTTTGTAATGTGTCAGCTTGGCTAGGCTGAAGTCATTTTTGGTTGGCTATGGTATGCTACAAGGGAGAGCCTTATTAGTTGGAAGGCAGGAGGGAAATAGTAGCCATATTAAACCGCACACAAGTTGTGTTATTGTTGCTCTGCTGACTCACCTCATTGATGTGAAGTACCATCTGGGGCTACAGTTGCTCTACCTCCCCCTCTATCCTTCTTTAGCTTTTCCAACTCTTGGGTGAGGTTTACATACAGAGCTCTGGGACAAAGGGTCCCAGCTCCCGCAGGATACCCTTGCCACTAAGAGCAGAGGCAACAAGATTCGACACATGTGTCGGTCCAGTCTTAGAGAAAATTCTTAACCAGCTCCCCCAGTTGCATAAGCTTATAAAAATCTCTGCGTGTGTGTGTGTGTTTCCCAGTAGGGGATTTACATTTGTTGTTTATTTGAAACCTGACTAATACATTATCAGACACAGACTATAAAATGACCATGTTTAATATGTTAATAAAAGATCATGAATATGTTAATAAAGAATATATTAATAATGAATCATGAGGGAGTTCTCTTTGTGCTTAGGATATAAAAAGCTGCTAGAAAAGGTTGCTCTCATTTCAACAGGAAAAAAAATAGATGATAAAATTTTAACTTTTGTAATTCATCAGAGAGCTGAGGTTACAAGACAACCAAGTAAACTGAATTCTAAGGAGTGACAATCCCCTCCACAGAGAGGTGGAACCCGTGAACTATTTTGCCTCTGAGAAAGCATGAGTAGAAAAGGTTGGTCCCTTAATGGCAGCTATGAAGAAATCAGCTAAGATTATTTACTATATATTTAAAGGCAGAGTACCTACTAAGGTATCAGTTTAGAATAATTGGAAGCCTCCAACACAAAGATAATTGACACTCATTTGAAAATTATTTTCTGCAGTCTTTCAGTAGGTGTTCACAGGAAAACTAAATGCGAGGCAGAAGACTGAAGAAAGTCCATTTTGCTGGAACAGTTATGCAGATGATAACTTACTGATGTTGGGAGAAAAGGCAAAAAGACACTGCCTGCTTTCCTAGATCCTTCTCTCATAGAAAGCAAGAGCTTTGTACCACTTGGAAAGGAGCAGCAAACCCTTGTGCAAAGATCCACTGCTTGAAGGAAGGACAAAAACAAAAACCGTCTGCTCTTGGGAAAAGCACAGGAATATCCCTTGGGCTCAGATTCCTGCCCCAATGTGTCTGCTGACACTGGAAGAGGGACAAGATTACTATAAATACAATGCAGAGCAGTGCACTGAAAGTAACGACAACAACAAAAACCTTAATCTAGTGCAAGCTATGACTGGATTGACTCAATATCCCACACTAATGGCCTGATAGAAGAAGCATTCTTATTTCTAGGCATAAATATTATTTGCCTCAGTCTCTACTATTCTTCAATGTACAATGTCTGACATTTCATTAAATATTTCAGTCATACAAAAGGCAAGGAGAAAAAAACACCACCAACTGTTAAGAGATAAATGAATTACTAAAAGGAGACTCAGAAATGACCCAGAGGCTGGGCACAGCGGCTCACACCTGTAATCCCAGCACTTTGGGAGGCCAAGGCGGGTGGATCACCTAAAGTCAGGAGTTCAAGACCAGCCTGGCCAACATGGTGAAACCCCATCTCTACTAAAAATACAAAAATTAGAGGGGCATGGTGGCAGTTTCCTGTAATCCCAGCTAAACAGGAGGCTGAGGCAGGAGAACTGCTTGAACCTGGGAGGTGGATGTTGCAGTGAGCTGAGATTGCATCATTGCACTCCAGCAAGGGTGACAGAGCGAGACTCCGTCTCAAAAAAAAAAAAAAAGAAAGAAAGAAAGAAATGACCCAGATATGGGAAGTATCAGTCAGGGACTTCGAAATAACTACAAATAATATGTTAAAGGATATACAGGAAAAGATGGATGACCTCCTTGAACACATTGGTATTTTAGCAGAGAAATGAAAACTTTTAAAAAGAGTCCAATGAAGATGCTAGAATTTTTTTTTTAGTAATAGAGGTAGCTTCCTTTGACAAGCTGATTAGTAGAATGAACGTGGTTGAAGAAAGACACAACACACATTGTAACAAATGTGCCACTCTGGCAGGGGAATGTTGACAATAGGGGAGGCTAGGCATGTGTGAGGATAGAGGTATGTGGGATGACTCTGTACCTTCCCCTCAAATTTGCTTGAACCTAAAACTTTTTTTAAAAGTCTTTAAATAAATTACAATTTAAAAAAGAAACAGAGGAGGCCAGATGCAGTGGCTCACGCCTGTAATCCCAGCACTTTGGGAGACCAAGGCAGGCAGATCACCTGAGGTCAGGAGTTTGAGACCAGCCTGGCCAATAATATGGCAAAACCCTATCTCTACTAAAACTACAAAAATTAGCCAAGTGTGGTGGCAGGAGCCTGTAGTCCCAGCTACTCAGGGGGGCTGAGGCAGGAGAATCTCTTGAACCTGGGAGGCAGAGGCTGCAGAGAGCTAAGATCACATTACTGCACTCCAGCCTTGGCAGCAGAGTGAGACTCTTTAAAGAAAAAAAAGGAAACAGGGATAATTGCGAAAAGAAGTTATGAAATAAGAAGACTAGAATGAGAAAGACTAACATATATCTAATTACAGTCCCAAAAGAAGACACAGGAGAGAATTTAGCAGAGAAAATATTTGATGTATATTTTCAGCAAATCTTAACCATTGGTGAATGGTTAAGATTTTCTCAAATTCTTAAAATATAGCAACTCACAGATTCAAGACGACTTACAAACTTCAAGCAGGATACATTTTTTAAAAATCCACAACTATCTATTTCATAGTAAAATTGCAAAAGACCAAAGTCAGATACCATTTTTAAAGTGATCAGAGTTGTGAAAATTAGAATAACAAATTCAAAAAAGTGTCAGTTCTCCTCAAAATGATCTAAAGATTTAATACAATGCAAACAATTCTAAAATGTTTTTGTGGAATTTGACAATCCATTTCTAAGATGTAAATGAAAGTAAAAGAGGTCCATAAGAGCCAAGACACTCTTTTTTTTTTTTTTTTTTTTTTGATAGAGTCTTGCTCTGTCATCCAGACTGCAATGCAGTAGCATGATCTCGGCTCACTGCAACCTCCACCTCCCAGGCTCAAGCAATTCTCTGCCTCAGCCTCCCGAGAAGCTGGGATTACAGGTGACCACCACCATGCCTGGCTAACTTTTTTGTATTTTTAGTAGAGACAGGGTTTTACCATCTTGGCCAGGCTGGTCTTGAACTCCTGACCTCATGATCCAACCACCTCCGCCTCCCAAAGTGCTGGGATTACAGGCGTGAGCCACTGTGCCCGGCCTTGAGACACTCTTGAGAAAGAAGAAGGTAGGAACTTGTACTACCAGTTATCAAGTTTATAGTAAAGTGATTGTAACTAACACAATGTGGTTTTGGCACAGGAATAGACAAATGAGTTATGGAAGAGAATGGAACCCTATGTGCATATAGCCATTTGGTAAATGATAGAGTTGGTGTTGCAGTTCAGTGCAAAGTAATTGTGTACTTCAATGTACCACTGAACCAGTTCCAAGTGGAGGAAAGATCTAAATGTGAAAGGCAAAAAATAAAGCTTTAAAAATATAACAAAAGAGAATATCTCCATGACCTTAAGGGTAATTAAAGCTTTTAGAAAGATTTTTATATTTTTTTGTTTTTGTTTTTGAGACAGGGTCTCACTCTGTAGCCCAGGCTGGAGTGCAGTGGCTCAATCATAGCTCTTTTCAGGCACAATCATAGCTCACTACAGTCACAAACTCCTGGGCTCAAGCAGCTCACCCACTTCAGCCTCCCGAGTAGCTGGAACTACAGGCACAAGCCACCACACCTGACTAATTTTTAAAGTTTTAGTAGAGGCAAGGTTTTCCTATGTTGCCCAGGCTGGTCTGGAACTCTTGAGCTCAAGCGATCCTCTTGCTTCGGCCTCCCATGATAGTGGGAGTATGGATCTGAGCCACTGCACCCAGCCAAAAGATTTTTAATTGACAATTTTAAAGAAAAAGTTGACAAATTCAGTTACATTAAAATTAAGAATTCCTCAAAAGCTATCACGAAAAAGTAAAAGGCAAGACATAAAATGTGAAGAAGTATTTCAATGCATAAAGACACAACAGACACAAAATTCAAATTCCGAATATTTTTAAAAACACTACTTAATACATAAAAGAGGAGAAAACAAGAAAAGGAAACAGTATTGAACCCTGGGAAAAGTTCTGCCACAGAAAAGTGGCTTCTATATGCCAGGCAAGTAACAAATCTTAATTTCACAATGACTTGTCAGATCTATAATATCCCAATGTTTCAAAAAAGGAAACTGAGTTTCCAGACAGCAATAGCTTTTCCAGGATTACACAGCTAGTAAATGTCAATGTCTGAATTCAAGATTAAGTCTTCTGACCAAAACCCACAGCTTTTGCAGTTTACTGTGCATCTTGCTTTACACCATAGTCTGTGATTAACAAAATTCAGAGAGAATTCACTTTTCTTTGTTTACTTACCTGCTGGAGATTTGCCCCCTTCCTTAACAAATAACTGCTTCTTGAAACTTGCATCCAACACTTAAAATGTGTGTATTTAATGTATCTTATGAATGCTGCAGCTTTCCTTCATTGTAGACCCTGCCACGTGTGGTTTAAGAAGCCCTGCAGGTGATTGCAATTCACACTCTAATTTGAGAATCACCGCTCTATACTTACCTTAGATTTAGCTCAGAGAACCACACAGCTGGGCATGGTGGTGCACACCTGTAATCCCAGCACTTTGGGAGGCCAAGGTGGACCATTCCCTTGAGGTCAGGAGTTTGAGACCAGCCTGGCCAACATGGCGAAACCCCATCTCTACAAGAAGTACAAAAATTAACCTGGTGTGGTGGCAGATGCCTGTAGTCCCAGCTACTTGGGAGGCTGAGGCAGAGCATTGTTTGAACCGGGAGGCAGAGGTTGCAGTGAGCTGAGATCACACCACTGCACTCCAGCCTGGATGACAGAGTGAAACTCTATCAAAAAGACACAGTTTTCATTTGTCTGAAAACGGCTTCCTCTCATCTCCTTAGAAAATTCTTTTTTGTCTTGTTCAAGCTCATTGCTAATTCTACTTAATGCAGGAAACTTTCCAAGCCTGGAGAAACTAACTTCAGTTTCTCCCATCATCTGGAAAGAGCCACCTCCCCCAGCTCCGACCCTCTCCCAGTACAGGATATTCACATTGTTTCTTAAGAGAAAAATAAATAAACACAGAAACTGAAATCAAAACTTCAAACCAACCACAAAGTGCAGTTGGTGTATGTTTGAACAGTATGTGAATAAACATGTGACATGTTTATTTTACTGTTTAGAGCTTCAACTTCTGGACTAAAGGAACTATACCATATATGCACTCTCCGGCAATGTGGGAGCCAAACACATTTTTAAATATTGAATAATAGCAGAAATTCTCAAAGCATGGTTCTGCCTGAGTATCTGCTATAGAATCACAGGATTGGATTTAATCGATGTGAAAAATAATTGCTTGCATGTAAAAATTGTTCTTCAGAGGTTATGTCCCCATGATGCTCCAGATATTGCCTGGAATATATGCGGGCTCTGACCCCTCTTCCCATGGTCACCTCCCTGTGGCTTTCTGTGCTTCTGGCTTGGCTTTCCCTGGGAAGAAAAGCTGAAAACTTTCTTGGTACTGAGCCATTCTCCCATCTGGGATAAAGATTAAGAAAGAGGAGGGGAGCTTTTGATCAGATTATAAATGCCAGATGCTACCACATTAATAGCCCTGCAGATCCCAATGGTGCTTACTTCAAACATTTGATTTTCCAACTCTCCTCTCTAAAGAATGTGCTGGTAACTGTCAGGAGTCACAGAGGAGTGGCCCACTACGTTCATGAGCACTTGCCACTGACAGATTAAAAGGAAATCCCGAGACCTTATTGTGGTTTATCAGCTTTCACACGGAGCAATGTTTCCCAGATTGGAGACTTCCATAGCTCAGGGAATCATGAGAATTGTTAAAGAGGTCAGCATATCGGCTTCAAGCCAAGAGGACATAAACCAACATCAACGAAAGGCATTCTAGCCTTAGAATTAGTATAGCCTTATAGGAAACCACTCAGTTTTTATAAATAAAAAAGCTCTTTGATTGTTTTCCTCATAAAACCTGAGGAAGAGTACATTGGTCAAAGCTGATGTGCAGAAAGAAAGTGGCAAAAAGAAATGTGAGTGATAACAGAAAAAAGAGGAGAAAACAGAATAGTCAAAGAAGAGAATGTGGAAAAGAAATAAATAGTGAATAGAAGGAAGTAGTGCAATAGAACAAAATCAGTTTCTAACTCAAAATTCTTAATTATGGTAATAATTTTAAGCCCAGCCTCTGAGGGAAAAATAGTTATGATGGAGTCTAAGATCTATTGGACCAGGAGTACTGATTTTTCCTCTTGCCTTAGACTCCATTGTGGCTTGGCCAGCACTGCTACTGACAGCCTTTATGTAAAATTTAGAAATTTTGTTCATTGTGGATTTTCTTGCATAATTTTAATTTTAAAAATATTCCATTAAAATCTTATGTACCTTGATTATGGAGTTTTTGGTGCCCCTTAAATTTTGCACCTAACGTGAGTGCCTCACTTACCATTGTTTTGGCCCCATGAATCAATCACACTTTTCTTCAAAATTTAGTTTGGTATCATCAGAATAAATAATGGAGATATAGAGGCATTTCTTTCAAATGGAAAGACCAGCTAATCATCTGGGTTAAGGTAAATAAAGATTTTAAGACTAGAAGACCTCTTGGGAGGCTATTTTCATAAGTCATACCTTGAAGAATTATATGTGAAGATTTATTCTGAATAAAGTTTTTCCTGGGTGCTCATTTAAGTGATCTAACCAAAGCCACATAAACATTATTATGATTATGTCTCTGTTACAGATATCAGGCCCTGAAATAAAACCAAAGACTCTTGTCCCACCAGCTCTGATGAAAACAGAAAACTGACCGGGTTTGGTGGCTCATGCCTGTAATCCCAGCACTTTGGGAGGCCAAGGCGGGTGGATCACCTGAGGTCAGAGTTCAAGACCAGCCTGGCCAACATGGCGAAACCCTGTCTCTACTAAAAGTACAAAAAGTAGCGGGGCGTGATGGTGGGCACCTGTAATCCCAGCTACTTAGGAGACTGAGGCGGAAGAATTGCTTGAATCGGAGAGGCGGAGGTTGCAGTGAGCCAAGATCATGCCACTGCACTCTAGCCTGGGCGACAGAGAGAGACTCCATCTCAAAAAAAAAAAAAAAAAAAAAAAAACCCAAACTGGGAACACAGCAACTCCCAGGTATAAATTACAAATTACAATGTGAACCTGACAAGGTTCTCCCTCGAGCAATGTAAGAAAGTTCAGAAAAAACATGTTTTGAATGTTAATTCATCTGTTCCTGTGGAAAAGGATACATATACCTGGATTCATATTAAGTCTGTATATGTGGACTGTAGCAGGAGACTACAGAAATACATTTGGATAGAAACAAACTGTTGTGGCCAGGCACTGTGGCTCACACCTGTAATCCCAGCACTTTGGGGAAGCTGAGGAGGGAGGATCACTTGAGCCCAGGAGTTCGAGACCAGCCTGTGCAAAATAGTGAGACCCTGTCTCTACAAAAATATATATATATGTATTATTTTTAAAATTGTTTAAACCCTCATGAAATAAAACTAAAGTGACAGACCTGAGAAAATCTGATTTTATATTACCTCTCAAAGGAATATATGGCCAGGCGTGGTGGCTCACACCTGTAATCCCAGCACTTTGGGATGCCAAGGCAGTTGGATCATCTGAGGTCAGGAGTTCGAGACCTGCCTGTCCAACCATCTAAAAATACAAAAATTAGCTGGGCGTGGTGGTGCATGCCTATACTCCCAGCAATACTCAGGAGGCTAAGACAGGAGAATCGCTTGAACCCACAAGGCAGAGGTTAAAATGACCTGAGATGGCACCACTGCACTCTAGCCTGGGTGACAGAGTGAGACTCCATCTCGAAAAAAAAAACAACAACAACAACAAAACATAAAAACAGAGGAATATATAATATCATGTTCCCACTGCAAATGTAGGTGACTCAGAAATTTGGTACATGTAATTAATAAAAATTGTTTTTATTATTTTGTTTTCATTTGTTAAGAGAGGACAGACAGAGTAATAGGCATTTTACTATTATTATTTTTCTTATTTCCCAAAATAACCATAAATGGGAGATTCTACTGTCCTCATTTTCCACATGAAGGAACTGAAGCTTACAAAAGAGATTTGCCCCCAGCCAATCTAGCAGCTTGTTAACAGCGGGTGGGGCCAGATTTTTAACCTGAGTCTGTTGGATTCCAAAATCAATGCTTTTCTCTATACCATAGGTTGACAAACTACAGTCCACATGCCAAGTCCCCCATGCGACCTCACAGTCTGCAAGCTGAGAATGTCTTTTACATTTTCAAATGGTTGAAAAAACGTCAAAAGAAGGATATTATTTTGTGACATGTGAAAATTACATGAAATTCAAATTTCAGTGTCCCTAAATGAAGTTTCATTGGAGCACAGCCACACCCAAATACTATCTATGGTTGTTTCATACTACAATGGCAGTTGAGTAATTGCTACAGAGACCATCTGTTCCACAACCCTAAAATATTTACTGTTTAGCCTTTTTAAGCTAAAGCTTGCCAACCTCTGTTTTGAACTACCTTGTCTCTTAATTTGGTAGTGGAAATTTTAAAAGTATCATTTAAAAAAAATAATAATCCCAGTTTTACTATGCTTTATTTAGTATTAGATATATATTAGATATAGCTGACACTCCTAAAGCACATCTCTTTTTTTATTATTTTTATTTTTTATTATACTTTTAAGTTCTAGGGCACATGTGCACAACGTGCAGGTTTGTTACATATGTATACATGTGCCATGTTGGTGTGCTGCACCCATTAACTTGTCATTTACATTAGGTATATCTCCTAATGCTATCTCTCCCCACTCCCCCCACCCCACGACAGAACATCTCTTTATGCTGCTCTTGCAAAAGCTAAATCTCCCTGCTTGCACCTCCAATCTGCAAGAAAAATCTCATTCCTACTTCAACGTTCTACCAATCAGATCGTTACATTTTTCTTTAACTTAATTGCAGTTCTCCATTTAACCTACATGGAAGAGAAAAATCTAAACAGGAACACAGACGTAAGTGCTGGTTTCTTGACAAGTCATGGATTTCTGCCATGACTGATTATAGGAGCCATAAGAAGCCGAGGAGATCACATTTAAGTACCAGCAAAAGAATACTTTTTCAAGCTGTATAATTCCATGTATAGAGAATAACAAAATTATGGCAAACACCACCACACCACACTGCAAACAAAATAAAGAAACTATTGTAAAACTGTGGCTAAATATCTAGTTTCTAACATCTACTTCCAATGGATTTCTGCTGCCTGCATTTCCTTTGACAGCCAGTCTGCTGACCTGGCATCCAAGACATCATTATGTAAAATGTTCTGGGAATCCAACAGTCAGTTCTCAGCATCTTAGGTCTAGCCTCCAAGCATTATTTATAATGCTAATGTCAGCACCATGAGCCAATTGTATTCCCATAATCCCCTTCCAAAAGTAGAAGAAAGAAAACTCCCCAGAAATATCTATCCCTGGGATGTCAAAGGTAAGGCTGAGAGCAATGTTGCAGTCACCTGTTTCTGTAGCTCTTGCTTTCTGACTCTCAGAGCAGCCTCTTTGGCTATTTCTCTAGGGCTTTCCAGTGCTACCCTCCAGCTTGTAATGTTTTTTCTTATGACTTTTTGCCATCCGCTAAAGGAATTCATTGAACTAATGTGAAATATTATTAACAAGGCTGGCAGAATGCTCTTCCGTGGATAATGAGGTAGAGGTTTCTCTGCCAAAATAAATTTTCATAGGTACAAATTCTATTTCTCAGTCTGATCACTAGTGGTTTAATTTTTCATTTCCTAATCTTCAGCCTTAGTCAAACCATCTTTTCATAGGGAAAATATTCCTAGCAACCTAAAGGACACAACTGACTTTCCATGAAAATAAACTCCACTTCTCCATTCTCCTAGCCTCCCAGATTTCTAACACATTTAATCTTTTCTAGAGTCTGCCAAAGTCAAAGGAGTTCATAAAATACATCATGCACCAATCTGCTTTTCAGACCAACTTGATATGATGCAGTTGAATTTTGACAGGCTAGCAGAAAGGAAATGACTTAAATCAGAAGCAGGCTTGGTTTAAAATTGTCTTGTCTGTGTGGTTGTTATTTTTTTCCTAGATGGTTCCAGAAAAAATAAATACGATTCTTGAGAGTGTCTACTTTGGAAATTGTTTTTTCCCTTCTTTGTCATTCTCTGTGTGATCCCAAGGGGCTACTGGAGAGAATTTTCCGGGAGCAAAAGGAAGGGAAAAGCCAGTGAAAAACTCAATTTGCTCTTAATAACAACTCTTTTTCACATGTTGATGAGCTGTCTCATCAGCCAGCAATGGAATCATTGTTAAAGACTCCTCTGATTCCTTGACCTTAGGAAAATAAGTACCATTTAGTCCAGGATCAAAACCAGGTTGAAAAGTTCTCTTTAAGAATCTTAATAATACGCCAGAAATGACTTAGATAACTAGGTGGTTCGGATGAAATCTTTAATATTCAAAATACTTTAGAAAGAAAAACAAGCTTTTAAAAATGACAAACCCCAATGAGAGCAAAGAAAACCCTTTAAAAATGTGGGAAGAAGCTGAGTCAGACTCTGTCAGCAAGCTTCACTGAGGTCTGGGGACTTGTACCAACATGATTTTTTTTTTTTTTTTGAACTTACACAGCTACTTTTAGCCAAAGATCTCAGTGTATTCTATAAAAGGAAAATTATCTAACATCCCATTGGATGGGATAGGTTCAGGATATTACCACTATCTCTCTAAATCAGGGTTTGTCAACCTCTGCATGATTGACATTTTGAGTTGAATTATTCTTTATTGTGGAACCTGTCCTGTGTAATGTGGGATGTTGAGCAGCAACCCTGAACTCTACGCACTAGATGCCAGCAGCCTCACCTTCCCCCCATGTCCTTCCTCCCTTGTTGTGACAACCAAAAATGTCTCTAGACTTTGCCAAGTAACCTCTGGGGGGCAAAACAGCCCCCAGTTGAGAAACACTATTCTAAATGAACCCACCAAGGCACAGAGCAATCAATAGACTTATATGGGCCAGGCAAGGTGGCTCATGCCTGTAATCCCAGCACTTTGGGATGTCGAGACAGGCAGATCACCTGAGGTCAGGAGTTTGAGACCAGACCAACCAACATGGAGAAACCCCGTCTCTACTAAAAATACGAAATTAGCTGGATGTGGTGGCACATGCCTGTAATCCCAGCTACTCAGGAAGCTGAGACAGGAGAATTGCTTGAACCCGGGAGGCAGAGGTTGCAGTGAGCCAAGATCACACCATTGCACTCCAGCCTGGACAACGAGAGCAGTGCTCCTTCTCAAAAAATTGACTTATACGATAGCACTCAGCCAAAAAGGCAGTCTCAAAACTAAAAGAAAATGATAATTCCCAAGTCCCAAACATGTAACCCATACCACCAGTGCTCCCTACTTTAGTGGAAACTCATCTCTCAGACCACCCCTGAGTCACTAATTTATTCCTGAATTTGGTTAGTTCTGGAAACACATCCACTAGGACTTAGTTGTCAGTATAAATTTTCCCTCATGCTGCACTGAATGGTTGGCTGTGTTGTGTATAACTGATTGGTGTTATTCTCCTGGGGATCACTAAGCGAATTCTGAGACCAACTTCTTTCTGAAAGCAGGTAAGTCTATATAGCATGAAACGGATCACAAGCAACCCTGTTATTGTACATGCAGAATCATTTATAGCTAAAGCCTTTACTAAATGCAGAGCCACTGATGGAGCAGAATGGGATAGGACAAGGAGTTCACAGGATGACTTAGCTGAGCAGATGAACATTTTAGATTTTATCTGGTAAGTCCCTCAACCACATTAATTTTTGCAGAGCATTTCTTGGAAATTGTTGCTATGTGTACTTTTTCTTAACTGACTTATTTAAACAGAACACTTTATTTGCATACAAATTTTTTGATATGTTGGTGCTTGTCTCTTGATAAATTATAAAATGTC
>NW_012112142.1:9606825-9621249 GCF_000951035.1 Colobus angolensis palliatus | reverse complement strand
TCATAGGCTAGGGAAAAACTGTTACATATGCAGAAATAATTATACTGCGAGGCAGAAGGTAATCAGTGCTGTAAAGGGGAACAGGGGAAGTGTGTGTTTTTGGCATTCACAATTTTTGGCCCCACGATACCACAAAGAGTTAGGTTCTCATCACAAGATAGGGCAGGTGGTATATAGCAGAAAATACTCTAAATTTAGGGTCAAAAAATCTGGGCTGAAACCTAGTTTTTCCATTTTCTAGTTGCATGTCTTTCAGCATGTTATATAACTTCTCCGAGCCTCCATTTCCTCATAACAGAAAGACAACAATAGTGCCTCAGAGGGTAACTAGGAACAGCATGACTTTCGTTAAACATTCAGACAAATGTTGCAGTTTCCAATGTTAGGGTCAAGCATAGCTATACTTTGTTGGATGCTTGCCTTGTGCAAAGTCTTTTAATATATTATCTTTAACCTACACAATAATCCTATAAAATAGGCATCATTAGTCCACTTTTATAGATAAGGAAGTCGAAGCCAAAAGTGACTAAGTGATTAGTCTAAAGTACACAGCTAGTATTCCACAGACTCTATTGAATCTATTGAACCCAAAGCCCACCCAACTCAAAAGCATGTATAATTTTCATATCACCATGCTGCCACTTCACCATAGTCTCTATTTTGTATAATAAAGCAAGAAAATTACAAATAAGCAAGTTAACATAGCACCCATTGACATATGAGATTGATAAAATAACCATCAAGAAAAATAGTATTGATTTATCATATTTCAAGAATGGAAAAATAGAACAAATACAAGTTACCCCCAACAGGATTCTTAAGAAAATGAGACCAAATGACCTAGAATTTGAGACAAAAAAAAAATGTGTGAGGAAGTTTACAGAAGTCCTACCCGTTCCTAGAACTGGCAAGTTTCAACACCTGAGCAGATGGAGGGCCTGAAGCCCTCAGGAGCTTTTCTGAGTTTGGGTTTGAGCTCAGAACCCAGCAGCAACTCCCTTACCATAGGAAGAAAGAAAAGATCAGGCAACAGCTGTACTACAGGGTGCGAAGAAAAAGAAAGAATTAGCTATCTGTCCTCAAGAAATGAAGATATTTTCTTTTTGGCAAGCTATAGTGCAACATGTCAGGTGGAAATAGTCTATTTTCATATTAGGTTGGTGCAAAAGTAATCACAGTTTTTGCCACTTTAATGGCAAAATACTAATACTTGCACCTAATACTTTACAAATTGAAAATGTTGCTCTTCTGAGAGAGAACATGGAGATATAGAGTCAGGAAAAATATCTAAGACCAATCAGGATTTAAGGAGAATCCCCCACCAATAAAGTAATCTACAAAGACTGGGTCCATACAGTTCTCTCATGTAATCCTCAGGACAACCACGTACGGCATATGCTCTATGACTATTTTGCAAATGAAAACATCTAAGTGCAATGATCCTTTTATTTTTCTCAAGGTGTCTGTGGAGCAGTCATTGTGTTGCTTTGTAAGAAGTGGCCACCTTCAACATGGGAAGATGTCCTCTGTGGCCCCGCCTAGGTCTGCCTTTTCCCTCAACACAAACACTTCCCACTCAGTCTGCTCTACATCTCTCTGCACACTGTCCATCTGGCACAAAGAAGGAACACCAGCTGGTACATAAACCAGCACTGGAGGTATTTCCAGTAGCCTATGACCTCTGAATGGATCAACCCTCCACAGTCAACTCCTGAGTATCTGCAAAAGACTTGCACATCTCCTTGGCAAAGTTCTGGCACGTAAGTGTTATTTCAACAACACAAGAGAATCATTCCACAATTTAAAGGAATTTTCATCTTGGCCTACACAAAGTAGTAGGAAGATAAATCTGCAGGGAAAAAGGAATTATAGAGCCTCCAATGTCAAAGAAAAATCCATTCATTGTGGATTATCTCTTGCTCTCCTCCATTAAGGCAGATAATTGGGGTTACCTGAATCTCTAACCTTACAACACTGCTGAAAGCTAGGTATTAATCTATTTTTATAGCCGATGAAAATGAGTGTCAGAGGTTAAGCAACTTGCCTCAGGCCTTACAGCTAGTAGGTGTTGGAAGAGAGGCTCTTCAACCTCACTTACCTTTGGTAAGGCATTCCCCTCCCAATAAAGCAAACAGCAGAGTGAAATGAAGGGAAGACACTCCTTCTCTTTAAAAGCATGATTAAGAACAGTTAAAAATTTGGGGCTCAAATATCCAGGCTTACACTTTGTCAGCTACCTATAGTGAATGTTGTATCTTGTCCTGGCCTTTTCCATATACCCAGTAACTTTCAGGCCCCTATCAATGGTATGTGCTCAATGGCTAAAGAATAATATTAACACTAGCCCAAACAACATTGCCTTGCAAAGACAAAATCAAACAGGGAGAACAATATCAAGATATATGATTCAAGAGCTAAGCACAGTGGTGCACATCTGTAGTCCCAGCTACTCGGGAATCTGAGACAGGAGGATGACTCGAGCCCAGGAGCTCTAGTCTGAGCAATATAGTGAGACTCCGTCACTAAAAGTGATAACAATAAAAAGACGCATGATTAATTCCAAGTCAGATAAAAAAGACTTCTCATCTTCAGATAAGCTTGGATCTATCACTTCATTAATACCAACAGTGAAAGTTGCCACTAAACATTGATTATGTTAGCTCTAATTTAGAAAGCAGAAGTTAACATTTCTATATCAAGTTGAGAAAACTAAAACTAAGCAACTTGCACAAGGCCATTGTCCTAATAAGTGCTAAAACCTAGATTCAACCTGGGTGTTTCTCACTTGTAAGCCTGCAGCCTTCATAACTGCACTAACGTTTATAACTAAGAACTGTTTGTATGTGTAGCTCATCACATAATTACTTCTCAGTCCCTCATAATTCTTAGATGATGGAAAGTCACAAGACTGAGAAATCTGAATAGAGCCAACGCCCAGAAGCTGTCACCAGTGGATTTAGTGCCTAAAATTTCACACTTTCAGTCAGCCAATGAGAAAACCCAGTCAAATGCAAGAGCAAGCTAGAATGAATAGCGTAACAACCAACTAAGTTGGCGACAAAGTCCTGGGAAACACTCAAGAGAGATTTCAGTTTACTGGTGAAAAAAGGAGGGCATTGGACACCCAGGAGAAGTAGAAAATGGCCTCAGCCTCAACAACAAAACCAACTGTAGCACCACAGCTTGCCCTTGCTAGAAGCACTCCCCATCTGATGCATGGAAAATGATTTGTATAAGATTTTTTAGCAAGGCAACGGTTAATGTAGTATTAGAACTCAGAGGGCCCAGCTGCTAATATAAAAATCTGTTCAGAAGACAGGGCTAGTATCTAAATTGTGTCTTCAAGAAACAAATGGAGTCAAAATCCTGATTCCTCAGCCAGACACGTTTGCTACAGGTCCCAAAAAGGCACATACATAGAGTCATCCCATGCCCACATACTTTATTATCAGTTGAGGTTCTGACCCCAAATCGTTCCTCCTCTGTTGAGCTGCGTAAACACAACCCCACCACTAGCCTAGTTAAGACTTAGCCTAGAAGCAGGTGAACTTTTGTAGGCCAGTGGCTCTGCATTAGTCACCTTGAGGACTTGTTAAAAGTTGGACTGCTGGGCCCCACCCACTGAGATTTTGATTCAGTTTTTCTAGGATGGGACCTGAGAGTTGTTTACATTTCTCATAAGTTCTCTGATGATGTTGATGCCACTGGTCTGTGGATCACACATTGAAAATGACTGTTATAGACCTACACTCAAGGCTTGTCCCCAGGGTCCTACAGCTACAGAAGCAGGAGGAGGCAAGGCAAGTTCCAAGAAAATGCACTTCTACAGAATGGCAAAAACAGCTGGCCAACCCCTCCTTTCCCCAGAGTCCTACCTGAATCCTCCTAGGACTTCCAAAGGCCCAGGGCCACCTTTCAATTGACAGGCTACCTCAGGCCCATCTCTCATTGCACCAGATATATAGGGAAAAAAAGAAAAACAAAATTGAAAAGACAGTCTGAAAAGCAAAGTAAGTCCCACTTCCCTCCAAAGGTTATTCTAAGCAGTAATAAAAACATGTTAACCCCCTTGCTCCTCCCCCAGAAACTCCACTCCCTATCATGATGACCAAGTTATTGATCATCGCTTTTGTGGAAAAATGAGGTTAAGCTTAGATGTGCAATTAACAAGGCTTATAGTCACATGCTTTGCCAGCTGAATTACACTTTGCAAAAATATTTACCATAAAATAAAGAAATTGGCACATCCAATAAAAATATTACAGACATTTTATTTGGCCATCCTAGAGAAACAGCCACAGAAATGATCAACACATAATAACCTCCCAATTATTTTTCTCTTTAAGACCTATGGTTTCTTAAAGTGCTTTTTTTTTTTTTTTTTTTTTTTTTGAGACAGTCTTACTCTGTTGCCCATGCTGGAGTGCAGTGACACAATCTCAGCTCACTGCAAGTTTTTCCTCCCTGGTTCTCCTATCTCAGCCTCCTGAGTAGCTGGGATTACAGGCGCGCACCACCACAACTGGTTAATTTTTATATTTTTAGTAGAGACGGAGTTTCACCATGTTGGTCAGGATGGTCTCAAACTCCTGACCTCAAGTGACCTGCCCGCCTCGGTCTCCCAAAGTGCTGAGATTACAGGCGTGAGCCACCACGCCCGGGCACTTAAAGCGCTTTTAGCCATGCAAATTGGAGAGGCTAGAGTTAATTTTATAATGCATTAGATAGTTACTGGGATAGCTATTGATTTTTTTCACTTCAAATGGCATTCAATTAAGGAATATGTACAAATATTCACTCCTTCCAGCTTGAATCGTCATTTATAAAATTTTAGAGGCTAGAACACATAAAATATTTTTAGCTTGGAAGATGTGTTGCAGGGTGGAATGTTTGTGGGAAACGTCCTCTACATGAAGGATTTCTGCTCAAAAATGTCTTGATTAATTAACATAAACAGCTTTGAGGAAAAAGAGAACAGCATCTCAAGTCTGGCAGGATCCTGGCACGGTTCTTTGGAAATTCCAAGGCAAGCCAAGCACAGGGAAACCAGGCCTCTTCCATCCATGGCTGGTCCAGTTCCAGGGAAACGCCTTGGGCTGGGGAGAGCTCTGGAAATGCTCTGCTCTAGTTGGCAGTAAACCAAAGTCCATTTCTTCTTTTGCTCCCAGGTCCCCTGAGATAATGAATTGGCTTCAGAGCCCTGGAGAAATGGGATACAGCTGAGGAGACCTGGAGGACCCTGTTAAGAATGACCTCAGTCAGGTACAGTGGCTCATACCTATAATCCCAGCACTTCAGGAGGATTGCTTGAGGCTGGGAGTTTGGGACCATCCTAGGCAACATAGTAAGACCCTGCCTCTACAAAAAAAAAAAAAAAAAAAAAAAATTGAAGAATGGCCTCGATGCCCTGCTCTGCACTGTGAGCTTGTCCTTCTAGAATTTCAAAATGGAATGAATGGAATTTAGCATTATGAGAAAGAAATATAATATTTACTGAAAGTATCCTGTTGAGCTTTTAAAACATATGTTATTTAGTTCTTGCATTAATACTGCAAGACAGATATTATTGCCTTTTCTATAATACCAGAGGAAAAAAGGGTGAGCAGGAAGGCTAAGTCATCTGCCCCGCATCACATAACACATTAGTGACAGAACTGGGATAGGGACAAGAGCCTGTTTTATACCAAAGTAACCATCTTCTCCACTGGATTCCTCCAATTAGCTATAGAAAAGGGGAAAGTTCAAAACAGCTCAACACTATTATGTTATTTTAAGCCATTCAGACACGGCGTGGGAAATAAGTAGTTTGCAGGTTTTTCTCAATATCAAGGAGTGATTCCCACCACCAGATTCTTGGGCAACATTGCAACATTGTGAAAAAGGTGATGTTGGTTTACAACCTTTCTATATCCCAGCCTCCCTCTCTTGTATTTCTACTACTCCTCTACCTTCCAGGGCCTACATTAGCCCCTCATCAGAGCTCTCCTCTCACTCCTGGAGTTTTCCAGAATCCTAATGTGGTCTCCCATTCAATGTCATAAAGACCACGTAATTGTACCAGTGTACAGAGGAGAGGTCCCTTGTACAAGAAGAAACCCATCTCATACTAGTCTTAGACAAACACCCTTGCTTAAAAATTAACCTTTCCCCTCTTACCACCAACCTCTTTTCGGTACTTCCAATGCTTCCATATACCTGGGCTCAATTTGTGAAATAAAAGCAAAATGCTATCTGAGTAAAATAATTTGCACCGCTTGGATGACAAATGGGTTGAACTATTCAGAGGTATCTGTATTTTAAAGGAAGAGTTCTTAATGAAGTTTGAACACTGAAAGTTTTCCTGAGCTGGAAAGTTTTTCTAGATGTATTTCTTTCTGATTCTATCATGGTTCACTCTCATCTCTCAATCAATCAGGGAACAGTCATGGACTTAGTGTCCCCCATATGAAAGTTTGCCAAGGCTGGGTGCAGTGGCTCACACCTAAAATCCTAGCACTTTGGGAGGCCGAGGCGGGCAGATTGCCTGAGCTCAGGAGTTCGAGACCAGCCTGGGCAACATGGTGAAACCCCATCTCTACTAAAATACAAAAAATTAGCCGGGCATGGTGGTACACACCTGCAGTCCCAGCTCCTCGGGAGGCTGAGACAGAAGAATCGCTTGAACCCAGGAGGCAGAGATTGCAGTGAGCCGAGATCATGCCCCTGTACTCCAGCCTGGGCGACAGAGTGAGACTCTGTCTTCAAAAAAAAAAAAAGTGAAAGTTTGCCAAGGTGTGATCTAACATTACCAGGTTTTGATTTGATTAGCCTTTTTGCTGCTGCAGTTTCTTCTAAATAAAAGAAAAAAAATTAATGTTTCCATGAATAATCTTCTACCTAGGACTAAAATAGCACCAAGAAAACCTATCAGAGTTCAAAGACCTATGTGACTTGCCCAAATTTTAGAAGAATTGAAATGTGTAGTTTTCCCGAAAATATGTCATTAAGTATTATATATCAGAAAACTTAAACCAAGTGTGGTGGCTCACACCTGTAATCTCAGCACTTTGCAAGGCCAAGACAGGAGGGTCTCTTGAGCACAGGAATTCAAGACAAGCCTGGGCAAGATAGCAACACACCCATGTCTACAAAAAAAAAAAAAAATTGTTTTTAATTAGCTGGATGTGGTGCTATGTACCTGTAGTCCTAGCTACTTAGGCTGAAGTGGGAGGATCACTTGAGCCCAGGAGTTCGAGGCTGCAATGATCTATGATCACACCACTGTACTCCAGCAGCAGTGAGTCTGCTGGAGCAAGTGCCTGTCTCAAAAAGAAAAAGAAAAAGAAAGAAAGAAAAGAAATTAATTTTTTTGATGTATAGTAGTCAAAATATTCTTTGTTCAGACATGCCACTTGACTAGGATTGTTGAATAGCTGGTAAGTCCTGTCTTGTTTAGCATCAAAATACATATAGCCATAGCATTTTGGCTATGAATTTGGCATAGCATTTGGCAAAGAAACTAAAATATTAAATTATATATTTGCTTTCAAAGCAAAAGTTACATAAAGTATCTTTGACTGCTATTAAGAAAAAAATGCCTGTATATTTAAAAATTCAATGCTATGTTTTCCAAAGCAGGATGGATGGAGACTCCCTTACTGGTACGGAAGGTCAAGCTTGCCTTAATGGTCTTAGACAAACACTCCTTGCTTAAAAATTTGCCTTTTCTACAATGTTTGAAAATAGAAGGAGGAGGAAATATGAATAGTGGAAAGAAGAAAAAAGTAGGTGAGGACTTCAGAACCCTGCCATCTGTTCTTTATCACCTAATATAGATCTGTATTTTTCCCAATCACCACTCTTTGGGCATCTACTATAGGGGACAGTTTATGTCAGTGATGACATAGTTACAGACTGTTCCTCCCAGGCCCACATCTATACATGCCATCACTTCAGGTCCACAGGCCACCCCACTATTTCTCCGCCTAAACCCTGGCCCTTCCGTCCGTGGGCCTTTGCTCAAGCCATTTGTCTCTTCCAAACACATACTCACCCAATCCTCAATCTCCCTCCTAATTAAACTAATAGTAGATTAATATTTAATTAAATTTTATGCTTTTCTCAAGGCCCATTTGAAATGCTCCTTTTTTCAAAGTCCCTTTCTTGTGGCTTCCCAAGGGTGGCACATTTCTCCCTGTTGGAACCTCTCAGGTATTAGCTTTGTGTTACTGAGTGGGCCTTGTGTGATAGTTATTTGTGTTCCATAACAGATTCCCCCTACTAGAACTTCTACCAGAAAAGGAAACAGCTTGTTTATGCTTGTACTTTTAGAAAGGGCTGCTACCGTGCCTAGAGCAGAGGAGATGTTCAATAAATGTGTTTTCCAATGGAAATAAGATGAAAATAAGATGAAAATTTCAGACAGGCAATGAAAATAAATAACCCTAACTATTCCCTTCTTGTGTTTTTTAACTTCCCATCTGCCTGGACGCTTCCCCTGCTTTGCTTTGAATACGAGGTTAAGTTTTGTGTTCTCACACTTTGCCTTCGGTTAGCTGTGATCCTGCCAGGAGATGACAACCCTCATCTAGAGGGAGAAGAGTGGGCACAAGCTATGGCCCACCATGAGGAAAAAGAAGTAATAGGAGACCAGAAGCCCAGCCAAGCAGGCTTGTTTGTTTGTCTCCCATGCTGACCTGCTTGGTGGCTTTGTAGGTCACTTTCTATATTAAGGCCTTGTATCTAGTGCAAAAAAATTAAAGTTTATGACTTTTTTAACATCTGGAGAGACCATCAACAGTAGATAGGGTCTAGTGTCCTGTGGTTTCATAGTCCCCTCTGGGCAATGGTATAGAACAGCATATTTTTTTAAGCCTCAATCAAAAAGCAGGTTTAGGTAGCAATCTGGAAGGTTATCCATGCTAAGGTGTGTTTTGTTTTTTGTTTTTGTTTTTTTTGAGACGCAGTCTTACTCTGTTGCCCAGGCTGGAGTGCAGTGGCGTGATCTCGGCTCACTGCAAACTCCACCTCCCAGGTTCAAGTGATTCTCCTGCCCCAACATCCAAGTAGCTGGGATTACAGGCATGCACCACCACACCTGGCTAATTTTTGTATTTTTAGTAGAGACAGGGTTTCACCATATTAGCTAGGCTGGTCTCGAACTCCTGACCTCAGGTGATCCACCCACCTCGGCCTCCCAAAATGCTGGGCTTACAGGTGTGAGCCACCATGCCCAGCCCATGCTAAGTTTTTAAATTGTGCCTAAGTACTCTAGAGGCATTTTCATTTTACTAAGTGACTTGATAGTTTGTTCTACAACAAGGGTATTTTTCCCACCAGCCAACCTCACCCAAGTACTGCTGCTTAGTTTTTTTTCTTTCTGTGCCACTACTGCCCATCAGAGGACATGGTCCCAGCCTTCTGGGCAGAGAGGGAAGTGTTCACAAATGGCCTTAACTGCCAATGAAGACCGTCCATTGGGCAGTTTGCACAAAGGCATGGCAGTTTTCTGGAGACTTTGGTGCCTCTCCAGGTGTGCTGTGAGGTTAAAGAAAGGCGGGCTGGGTATAGTGGCTCAAGACTGTAATCCCAGCACTTTGGGAGGCTGAGGTGGGTGGATCACCTGAGGTCAGGAGTTCGAGACCAGACTGACCAACATGCAGAAACACTGTCTCTACTAAAAATACAGAATTAGCTGGGCATGGTGGCACATGCCCGTAATCCCAGCTACTCAGGAGGCTGAGGCAGGAGAATCACTTGAACCCAGGAGGCAGAGGTTGCAGTGAGCCGAGATAGCACCACTGCACTCCAGCCTGGGGAATTAAAAAAAAAAAAGGAAAGACTTGCCCTGGGTGCCATGGCACTGGCCTGGACATTGTCTAGTGTATTCCAAGACATCCTCCCTCCTCTTCCTTTCCTACTGTCCTGTGTGCCCTGCCCACCTTGGCTCTGCCAGGTAACTCTCTTGTACTACCCCTTTGTTAGATTGTAAATTCCAGGGCAAACTCAGTAGTATATTGTTATTATCTAAGGTTGACTTAGGAAGTATAAAACTGAATAGAACCTGTTTCTTCTTCAGCTTCTTCACTCACTTGTCTAGACTGAGTCACTGCCTATGACCTCTTACTTATCCTAGGGAACAGTCCAGTTAGAGGCTCAAGGAGCATAGTTGGGAGACCTAGATGATATTTCAGCCCGAGAGAAGGAATATGTCTCCAATGAGGAGTCCCCAGGGACACCTCCTGGATGAATCAGACCTGAAAAAAGAGGAAGTGATTCCTTTTAGCTAGCTTGCATGTGCCACTCCTGCATCCCCACCTCCGTGTTACCCTGAATTAGCTTCTGAACTTCTCAGCTTCAATATCTTTCTGCATATGTCCCTCCCTTTGTTACCTGTCAATGAAAGCCAAAATAGCAAGCAGCTACCACTTTCTCACCAGTTGGCGAGAAAACACGTGAACTTCACATATCCGCCTACTTTCACCTGTGAAAAGAGTGGGGCTACCCAGGTGTGAGAAGGATGAAAGAGAAACTGGGGGACCCAAGAAAATTCTGTGCACCCCTGTTGGTGGGAGTGTAAATTGGTTCAAGCATTGTGGAAGACAGTGTGGTGATTCCTCAAGGATCTAGAACTAGAAATACCATTCGACCCAGCAATCCCATTACTGGGTATATACCCAAAGAATTAGAAATCATGCTACTATAAAGACACATGCACACGTATGTTTATTGTGGCACTATTCACAATAGCAAAGACTTGGAACCAACCCAAATGTCCATCAATGATAGACTGGATTAAGAAAATGTGGCACATATACACCATAGAATACTATGCAGCCATAAAAAAGGATGAGTTCATGTCCTTTGTAGGGACATGGATGAAGCTGGAAACCATCATTCTCAGTAAACTATCACAAGGATAGAAAACCAAACACCGCATGTTCTCACTCATAGGTGGGAATTGAACGATGAGAACATTTGGACACAGGGCTGGGAACATCACACACCGGGGCCTATAGGAGGGTGGAGGCCTGGGGGAGAGATAGCATTAGGAGAAATGATGAGTAATGATAACTAATGCAAATGATGAGTTGATGGGTGCAGCAAACCAACATGGCACATGTATGCCTTTGTATCAAAACTGCATGTTGTGCACATGTACCCTAGAACTTAAAGTATAATAATAATAAAATAAAATATAACAGTTCATAGCAAAGAAAAAAAAGCTATGCACCCAGGTGCCCCTCCACACTTCAGTGGGGACACTGGTTCATATGCATGCATGCCAATTTCCTGAAGCTCCTCAGACACATCTCCTGGGAGATTTTCCTTGGCACAAAAGAAAGAATAATAGATCTCTTCTTTATCCATTTCTCTAATCTGATTTTGTTTTACAAAATTGCAAATCCAGGGTGAAGAAGGTTAGTATAGTAGGTTAAGTGCAGGGTTCTAAAGTCAGAAAAGTCTGGGTTCAAACTGTGACTCTGTAACATATAGTTTTATGTCTGTAAGCATATCACTTTGGGTTTCTTGGCCTTCATTTCCTCAAGTAAATAAAGGAGATAATAGCTAACTTGCCCGGTACTGTGACAATAATACATGTTTCTACATGTCCTTAGCACAGTAAGTATTCAACAATGGCAGATATTACCCATACTGTGTGAAGGCTCAGGTCTACATGGTCATATGTGTTAATGGTGCTCCCTGGAATTGCTCAGTGCAATGACTGCAGGAAACTTTTACCCCATAGTTCTGGGAAGATGTAAGTAAAGATGAGGACCTTTAAAAGTTTACATGAAGCAGAAGTTAGACAGAGTGGGCAATTCCTAGCAGTGACACCAAGCATATACTTGGTTCAGGGAAATTCTGGAGATAAAGAGAAGAAAACATTATTTTTCTTTTTTGGAGACAGGGTCTTGCTCTGTTGCCCAGGCTGGAGAGAAGTGATGAGATCACAGCTCACCATAGCCTCGGCCTCTGTGCTTAAACAATCCTCCCAGCTCAGTCTCCCTAGTAGCTGGGACGACAGGCACGCATGACCATGCCCAGCTATTTTTTTTTCTATTTTTTTCTTTTAGAGAAGGGGGTCTCACTTTGTTGTTCAGGCTTGTTTTGAACTCCTGGGTTCAAGTGATCATCCCGTCTCGGCCCCTCAAAGTGCTGGGATTACAGATATGAGCCACTACACCCACCCAAAAACTTTAAAAAATATTTTTTTCCTGCATCAAGGGAGTGATACATTGCAGAACTTATTTAAAGTACAGACTTGCATTTGTAACCAAATAAACACCTCAATTTTTTAAGAACACTATAAAAATAAAGAATAACTTTATTATTGTAAGTTCATGTGAAACACTAACTAGAATTTCTGAGTATGTAATGGGATATTAGGTGCAAACAGGAGAGATGCTGTGCCAATTGGACATAATTAGAAACAGCGATTATACATAATTGTTGCCATTGAGGAGCTTCTGGCCGGGTATGGTGGCTCATGCCTGTAATCCCAGCAATTTGGGAGGCCAAGGCAGGAGGATCCCCTGGGATCAGGAGTTCAAGACCAGTCTGGCCAACATGGTGAAACCCTGTCTCTACTAAAAATACAAAAATTAGCTGGGCATGGTGGTGCATGCCTGTAATCCCAGCTACTTTGGGAGGCTGAGACAGGAGAACTGCTTGAACCCAGAGACAGAGGTTGCAGTGAGCCAAGATTGTGCCATTTCACTACAGCCTAGACAAGAGTGAAAATCCAGTTCAAAAAAAAAAGCTTCTGGTATAAAGAGCAGGGATTCTTAACTTGAGAATTATGGGCAAGCCTTGAAGGACCCGCCAACCTCCAGAAATTGTGTACACAATTGTGTGTGTATTTGTGGGCAATTTCTACTCAGAATGTCCAGAGCTTTCTTCAGATTCTCAAAAGGATTTAAAAGAGAAAAAAAGAAGAAGAAGGAAAAAGAAAAGATGAAGAATCACAGATCAAGACTAAATAACCATTGAATTATAATAATTTTTCTACGGAATGCTACAAAAGTAGAGTACTCACGGTCATCTAATTCTGGGGTTCTCACACTAGTTTAGGTAAAGGACAAACTTAATTCTTGGCCTGCTGAACTTAAGATAAGCTCAGTGTTTCATTCCTCCGTAAACATGTGATTTTTCAATACATTTGGATTTCTCAGAAATTGTTCACAAAACTTGTGCCAAAATCTATGATTCCCTTGGTATTACATTTGGGCTGCTCCAAGCCACAGGGTAATTTACAACCAGCCCGCTGTGTTGAGCCCACCCCCCTGTATGACCAATAGGAAGAGAAGTTTGGCAGCAACACTGCCTAAATGAATGAAAAATGCAAACCTTGCAAATCCCTCTGCATTTAAATCCCCCAGAGTCCTGATGCAGACACATTTCCAAAAAGCCTGCATTTCCAAGATATAATTTACTGTCCTTAGAGGTTTGTGTGGGCCACCCAAAGTACATGGGCCTTATTAAAGCAGCTTTTATCAGCCAATCAGATATAGTGTTTTTTATTATCAAATGGGGGAAATCTGATGAAATGAGCAGCTTTGGTGAGAAATGATAAATTGCACAGTGTCATGGCATATTCTGGTGAGCATTTGCACATAGGGTCACAGCAGAGAGAGGAGCATTGATCTCTGTGTCTCCACATGGCTTCACCACATTCCACCCCAGTATCTTGAAGAAGGAAGAAGACTTTAGGCTTGTTGTACCTTTGCATGGCATATTCTACATAAAAACAAATGTGCACTGAGAGAGAAGCTACCACTAAATTCTCATGGGTAGAAGCCAGTGAATTTTTGTTGTTGTTGTTGTAGACTTGACCTCAGTGAGGCAGAGACTCTAGGGAGGTGCTGGATAGAGGAAATCTTGTCCTTTGGAAAATACGCTTTTCTTGGGGCATGGGGTACTAGTCCCCTAGAATAGGATTTTATTACACAACACAGGATACAAATTATAGTGCAGGTCCAGGATCCATTATTTAAAGCCCTTGGGGCAAGATGTGTTTCAGAATTTGAAATCTTTCATTTCTTAAGGCCAAGAACAGTGTCTCATGCCCATAGTCCCAGCTACTCAAGAGCTGAGGCAGGAGGATTGCTTGAACCCGAGAGTCTGAAGTTACAGTGAGCTATGATTATACCACTGCACTCCAGCCTGGGCAACAGAGCAAGACCCCATCTCTAAAAGTGTTAAAATAAAATAGAATATTTCTAATTCTTAGAAGTTACGGCTGGGGCAGCGGCTCATGCCTGTAATCCTAGCACTTTGGGAGGCCAAGACAGGAGGATCACTTGAGTCCCGGAGTTAGAGACTAGCCTAGGCAATGTGGCAAAACCCTGACTCCATAAAAAAATACGAAAAATTAGCCAGGTGTGGTGGTGCACACATGCAATCCCAGCTACTTGGGAGACTGAGGTGGGAGGATCACCTGAG
>NW_012112142.1:9595303-9605480 GCF_000951035.1 Colobus angolensis palliatus | reverse complement strand
AGATCACTTGAGGCCAGGAGTTCAAGACCAGCCTGGCCAACATGATGAAACACCATCTCTACTAAAAATACAAAAATTAGCCGGGCATGGTGGCACACACCTGTAGTCCCAGCTACTTGGTAGGCTGAGGCAGGAGAATTGCTTGAACCCAGAAGGCAGAGGCTGCAGTGAGCCGAGATCACACCACTGCACTCCAGCCTGGACAACAGAGTGAGACTCTGTCTTAAAAAAAAAAGAAAAAGAGGCAATACAGAGATAAGTTATAGACTGGACAAGGAGGTCAGCAAACTACAGACTTTAGGTCAAATCCAGTCTGCTGCCTATTTTTATAAATAAAGATTTATTGGAACACAGTGATGCTTTTTGGTTTATGCATTGTTTATGGTTGCTTGTGTGCTACCAGCAGAACTGATTAATTGCAACAGAGACCATATGGCTTACAAAACCTAAATGTTTGCAGTCGAGCCCATCCTGGAAAAACTTGCTGCTCCCTATGCTGGTCCCAACCACCAAAGCAAGGTGATAAAAAAAAAAAGTGCCCTAAAATCTAGGCACAAGGCCATAGGCATCTGCAAAGTTATAGGGCCATGGCCACTAGGAGAAAGGAAATCACAAGGGTAAGGCTGTAATTCAGAGATCACAGCAGGATTAGAGCATTAAACAGGTGACTTAGATGAGATGTCACAATGAAAGCCAAGGTAGACGCATGGTTCTTCCAAATAAGCATCTAAATAAGGCAAGGGTGAGTGAGTGTGCGAGTGTGTGTCTGAGTGTGTGTGTGTGTTCATCTGTGTGTAATTCAAACACTGAAGGCAGGGACTCCATAATTAGGGTGAGAGCACCAAATATGAGCACACTACAAATAAGGGAAACTTAGTGGTCAACACAGATTTATAGCACAGAGCCCTACTTTGTATATTACGTTTGGGATAAACCTGCAAGAGAGTTAAATAATAGTGTTTCACTGGTTTGACAGCAACCTAAAGTGACTGAAATGATTCCTGCCTCAAGTAAATTGTTTTGGCAAGTGTGGGGAGCTGAGCCATGTGTGGCAAGATCAGCAGCACATCTGAAAATCACTAGGATCAGTAGAGGAAGAAAATGAACACTAGGGTGCTGCATGAACTTAACCATTTCAATTTGGGGTAATTGAGACTGTTGATCTAGAATCATCACTCCCTATCTTTGACAGCACTAAAGAAAAACCAGACCGGGCATAGTGGCTCACGCCTATAATCCCAGCACTTTGGGAGGCCAAGGTGGGTGGATCACCTGAGGTCAGGAGTTCGAGACCAGCCTGGTTGACACGATGAAACCCGGTTTCTACTAAAAACACAAAAATTAGCCGGGCGTGGTGGCATGCACCTTTAATCCCAGCTACTTGGGAGGCTGAGGCAGGAGAATCGCTTGAACCCAGGAGGCGGAAGTTGTACTGAGCTGAGATCACGCCATTGCACTCTAGCCTGACCAATAAGAGCGAAACTCCATCTCAAAAAACAAACAAACAACAAAAAATCATATTCTGATTGTCTTTTTTCAAGATTTTCTTCTATTTGTGTAAGTACAAAATACCATCTACATCTCCCCTCTTCACTCTAATGCTGTTGTTGTAACATGATGCAAGATTATATTTTAGGTTCGCGTTTCCTGGTGGCAGCTGGAAAGGCACCTTAATATCTGTATTAAAAATACTTGGAAATTGCATTGTGAGAAGGCCTTCCTGTGGACAGTGAATCCACCTCACGGTGGAGGATTCTCACAGCTCCATCAAAGAGGGTGTTCCCTTCCGGGGGCAGTGTCCTTGCCTCTTCCTGTTCTTCTGCAGTCCAGATTTCATATGAAAGCCTCCCTGACCCTTAGAGATTTAGGTAAACTTGGCCTGAACTTCTAGAGTAGCAGCTTGTGTGAGTCCAATGCCCCTAAACACACTTCCAAGAATTCCTGACCTTTTAACTCCATGGTTTCCTCTGCCTTTGCTCCTACACATGCTTCTGTAAACTGGGTTTCATCCTGTTATGGGTTTCATTGTGTGCCTGAAGAAAGATGTGGTGAAGTTCTAACCCCCACCACCTCAGAATGTGACCTTATTTGGAGGCAGTCAAGTTAAGATGAGGTCATTAAGGTGAGCTCTAATCCAATATGACTGCGGTCCTTATGAAAAGACAAAATTTGGACACAGAGACGGGTACACATAGAGGAAAGATGAAGTGAAGAGACAAAGGGAAAAGACAGTCACCTATAAACCAAGGAAGGCCTAAGGCTACCAGAAACTAAGAGAGGTCCTTTCCTAGAGTCTTCAGAGAAAGAATGGCCCTGCCAATGCCATGATTTCAGAATTCTAGCCTTCAGAACTGTGAGAAAAGGCATTTCTCTTGTCCTAGGCCGTGTAGCTTCTGTACTTTGTTACAGCAGCCCTGGTAAATGAATGCATGTATACTCTACTGGCCTGGGCTCAAAGCTCCACCCCTTGCTCATGGGGCACCAACAAATCTGCTGATGCCACACCTTTCCTGAGTTCACTCAGTAATTACCAAGAGCAGTGACTGCACAGCCTCCACCCTGGATCCTTCTGCCTTCCCACAGCCTCTCCCTCACACTCCACCTCAGGGACATCTCGCACAAGAGGAAGCTTCCTGGGAGGTGAGGGCTGGATCCCTGGCCAAGCCTGTCTGCCTTTTTGAAAGCTCTCAGAGTTCTGAGAAAATCGTCTTCTCTATTTCATTTTTCTATCATGATGTTTAATCCTGAGGTTTCTGTTGCTACTTAGATTTGCACCTACTACTTTGTCCACAGATAATACAAAAGAATAGCAAAAGGATCTAGGTGTTACAGTTCAGAGGTGGAAAGAGAACAAAGTGTGGGGCCTTTTCTTTAACTTAGGACCTCTGAGACACAGTGCATTGACTTGACAGCAACAGATCCAGGGACTAGACCTCAGTTATCTGTACAGTCAACACTCCACATGATCAGAGAGGCATAATCTTGAAACCAAATGGCTAATCTGTTGACCGAAAGAGTCTAATTTTGTAAAAATGTGAAGAGATTTATTCTGAGCCAAATATGACTGACCATGGACTGAGGCACAGTCTCAAGAGGACCTAAGGACACATGTCCAAGGTGGTTGTGCTGCAGCTTGGTTTTATACGCTGTAGGGAGACATAAGACACCAATCAACACATGTAAGGTGTACATTGTTTTGGTCCAGAAAGGCAGGACAACTCACAGGTGGGCAGGACTTCCAGGTCACTAGTGGATTCAAAGATTTTCTGATTGGCAATTAGATGAAAAAGTTCGGTTATTACCTAAAGACCTGGAATAAACAGAAGAATGTCTGGGTAAAGATAAAGGTTTATGGAGACCAAGGTTGGTATGCAGATAAAGCCAGGCTTCAAAGAGAATAGATTGTAAATTTCTTATCAGACTTAAAAAGGTGCCAGACTCTTAGTTAATTCCCTCCTGGATCAGGGAAAAGACCTAGAATGGGAAGGGGATGCTGTACAGAAAATAGATTTTCTCCACAAGAGACAGCTTTGCAGGGCTATTTCAAAACGTGTGAAATAAATTTATTTTGGGGTAAAATACTTCCATTTATTTCAGGACCTGCTATTGGTCATGTTAGTATCTTATTGCTACAAAGAGTCTGTCTGTCGCCCAGGCTGGAGTGTAGTGGCACGATCTCGGCTCACTGCAACCTCCGCCTCCTTGGTTCAAGCAATTTTCCTGTCTCAGCCTCCCGAGTAGCTGGGATTACAGGTGCGCGCTACCATGCCCGGCTTATTTTTGTATGTTTAGTAGTGACGGGGTTTCACTATTTGGCTACGCTGGTCTCGAACTCCTATCCTCAGGTGATCCTCCTGCCTCAGCATCCCAAAGTGCTGGGATTACAGGTGTAAGCCACCTTGTTCGGATTGTTTTAGGGTTAATGTGGGTCAGTTGTGCCTGAATTCTACAGGGAGGAAGGTATAATGAGTCATGTCTGACTCCCCATTCCCATCGTGGCCTGAACTAATTCTTTGGGTTAACTTTATAATACCCTTGGCCTAGAGGGGGGTCCATTCAGTTGGTTCAGGGGCTTAGAATTTTATTTTTCATTTACAAACCCAAGAGCCCTACTTAATTTGCAATATAAAATACGATTGCCAAGTATGTTGAAATACTCAGATTATCTGGTCTGAGTGCCGTGGTGTTCGCAACTAATTGACCACACCAAGTACAGATTTCTTTGTTCCTTCTCCACTCCCCCTGCTTCACTTGACTAGCCTAAAAAAAATGAATAAAAATAAAAAATAAAAATACCCAGATCATCTCTTGATAAAGTTTTGTTTTTTTTTTTTTCCCCTAAATAAAGTACACAGACAAGAAGAAAGATGTTGTGATCTGGATGATCCATAAATATCAAATCAGTATAATTGCAGGCAGGTAGCATACTCTGGTTATGGTGATTAAAAGCATGAGTTCTATAGTCCAATAGAATTTGAGTTTTAACCACAGCTTTACTACTTAATGCCTATATAACCTCAGGAAAGTTCCATAATCTCTGTTTTTTAATCCTGTAAAATGAAGATAATAATGCTTAACTCATTATTATTATAAGTTACAACAATTACATGAGCTAATAATGCATGTCAAGTGCTTAGCACAGTTTCCGCCTAATCCTTCTATAGGTTTTATCTGTTATTCCTTTGAAAACACCATCTCTCTAGGTGGGAACACGGGTGTGGCTGCTAGCTGGCATCAGGAATTGTGTTTTGTTGCTGATAACACAGACTCAAAATGACAGTGATTTAAACAAAACAGAAGACATATTCTCTCCCTCTCTCTCTCTAAGGAAGAGTGAGCTGGCCATGGTGACATACATCTGTAATTTCAACTACTAAGGAAGCAGAAGATTGCTTAAACACAGGAGTTCAAGGCCAACCTGGGCAACATAGCCAGTCCCGGCTTTAAAAATAAGAGTAGTGGTGGGCAGCCCAGGGTAGGTATGGCGTCTCACAATCATCAGGATCCCAGAGCCTTGCCACTCTTTGCTCATGCTTCCTTTCATGTGGCTTCCTTCCTTAAGGTTACTTCATAATGCAAGATGGAGCTCCAACCATTACGTCTGAATCACAGATCATAGACAGGCTCTATTTCCTTCAGTGAACCTTCCCAGAGTCTCAGCTAAAATTTCTGTTTACGTGTCATTAGCCAGAACACAGTCAAATGACCACAACCACACCTAGCAGCAAAGAAGGCTGGAAACACAGTCTTTTAAGAGTTCTCTTGGCAGGGTGCAGTGGCTCACACCTGTAATCCCAAAGCTTTGGGAGGCCGAGGTAGGCAGATCCCATGAGGCTAGTAGTTCAAGATGAGCCTGGGAAATATAGTGAGACCCTGTCTCTAACATAAAAAAAAAAAAAAAAATACAGAAGTTAGCCAGGCATGGTGGCGTGTGCCTGCAGTCCCAGCTACTTGGGGGCACTGAGGTGGGAGGGTCAATTGACCCCAGGAAGTCAAAGCTGCAGTGAGCAGTGATCACGCCACTGCACCCCAGCCTGGGCAACAGAGGGAGACCCTGAGACCCTGTCTGAAGGAAAAAAAAAAGTTATCTGACTGAGGAAGACAGGAAGAATAGGTTTTGATAGGCAGCTCTGGCCTCTAGAACAAGAGCCATTCTCCTTCCCCAACATAATCTTCGCAAAGACTTGGAGCTCTAAAGGACCTGAGTTCTGAGGTCCTGAGAGAAGGAAGGGTCACCCAGAAAGGCCAGAAGAGAGCTGAATCTAGGAGACCTGTCAAATCTCCTTGGTATGAAAATACAATATGATTTTTAGAGACAGAGGAAAAAGGGTATTGGCAGGAAACGAAGGCCTTGATTTGACAAAGTTCTCCCAATTTTAGAGAGTAGAATTTGAACATGTCTCAGTATCACTGTCCACTCTGAGCTGGTACTTTTTTAACACCTGTAAGGCAGTTACTGTCAAATAAACCCTGGACAAAGAATTCTGGGTCTGAACTGGCTCTACCACTCCCTCAAAGGGCTTTGAACAGCCTCTTTCTTCCTGAAAGGACGAGGAAAAGAAAATAACACTGACTGCCTATTTTAAAGGAAGAAGGTGTTTGCAGCTTTATATTCTTTATATCACGCTATCCTCACAACAGTGAGGTGGATATTCTTAATTCTCAAGGTATAGACTAAGAAACCGAGGATCAGAGAAGTTAGATAACTTGCTCAGGGACACTCAGCTAGGAAGTGGCAGAGCCAAGATTGAAGCTGAGGTCAGGCTCCTTCTGTGGCCTCAGCTCTTCCCTATAACCATGGACCAGCTTCCATGCCCTTCCCTTGGATTCTGGGTGAAGCAAAAATGAGCCTGACCCATTGGGAGGTGGATAAACTGAGATTCAAAAAGGCCACCTGACTTGGCCAAGACCCAGAAATTCTCCACCAGTTTTGCTCAGCATCCTTGCTTCTATTTTCTTATAGAACTATTGCATCAGGCACGATTTTAGTATCTGTTGATAATGAAAATCATGATATGATGGTGGTGCTTTGTGTCACACTGTTCATTCTCTAGAGAAAACAAATAAAGGTTTAATGGTCAATTGCCTTTAGAAAATACAGCATGTAATACTCCCTTCCTTGATACTCTCAGTGCACAAAAAGCCTTCAGCAAATAATTTGGTTTAATTTAGTTTAAAAGCATGTTTAAAAAATATTCCCTGTTTCAGTAAATGGTATTATCTTATCTTCCATCCAATTACCCATATCAGAAACTTTCAGACACACCACCCAGCCTCTCCTCTCTCTGCCACACACATACTATATTTCTGCCCATCTCTACATACTCACTGCCTGTCACCTGGCTTCTGTCACTATAGCCCTTCTGCAGCAGCAAACTCATTGGATTCACCTGCTTCCAGTCTTTTCCCTCCTCTAATCTATTCCCCATACTATATCAAGGATGATCTTAAATATGTAAATCACTTCACTATGTAAACCTTTAAGACAAAGTCCAGAATCCCTAAGTTGGCCCAGACCCTTTCTCTGGCCTAAAACCCTTGATATGCCACATGCGTCACATAGGAATCTTTTCACATTTTCCAATGTTCTGCTCCATCTCTCCTCCCCATCTTTCTGTATATCTATCATTCACCCCACTTGGCCCACTCTTCCTACACTCCTTTATCTGGCCAACTCCAACTTATCCTTCAGGTCTCAGTTAAAAATCTCCTTCCCTCAACCATGACCTGGAGGTCAGACTACATCTCCTGGCTATAGATCCCCACAGATGCCCTTGCATGTCTCCTGTCATCACATTCATCCCTGGAAATGAAATGTGTTGGGGTTTTTTTGTTTTTGTTTTTGAGATGGAGTCTCACTCTGTCACCCAGGCTGGAGTGCAGTGTCACGATCTTGGCTCACTGCACACTACACCTCTCAGGTGCAAATGATTCTCCTGCCTCAGCCTCTCGAGTAGCTGGGATTACAGGCAAGCTCCACCATGCCCGGCTAATTTTTGTATTTTTTAGTAGAGATGGGTTTCACCATGTTGGCAAGGCTGGTCTCAAACTCCTGACCTCAGGTGATTCACCCACCTCGGCCACCTAAACTGTTGGGATTACAGGTGTGAGCCACCATGCCCTGCCAAAACAATATTTTTAAATACAGGTTAGGGTAATATAAATAAAGAAATAAATAAATAATTACTTATATGGTCAAATTAAAAAATTCAAAGAATTCACAAATTCCTACGAATATTTCTTAAGGTCCTAGGGTATGCAGGGTTCTTTCTTGTTGTAAGTGGGACTTCAAAGTACATAAGAGATCTATGCCTGTAATCCCAGCTACTCAGGAGGCTGAGGCAGGAGAATCGCTTGAACCTGGGAGGTAGAGGTTGCAGTGAGCCAAGATCATGCTAATGCACTCCAGCCTGGGTGACACAGCAAGACTCTGTCTCAAAACAAAACAAAAAAGCATATGTACATATACAGTTTCACATATTAAGCCCAATCTCCTTATCTGGCTTCAAGACTCTTCAGAATCTTCCCAGCCTTCCTATCAATGATCCCTAGTCTCATCTTTTTGCATCTGGGCCTCAGGGATATTATTTTCTCTGTCTAGAATGTAAGATTCTGGCCTCTTAACAGCCCAAAACAGAACCACCCATCAAAGCCTAGCTCAGATTCAACCTCCTCCAAGGAGCCTGCCCTACCCCTACAGTAAACACGAATTTCTCCCTTCTCTGAATACTCTGTAAACCAGCAGAAGGGTATGCCAGCGATAACACACTAGCGTTCATGGTCGTCTTCTTTCACAGTTGCGGAGAACATTATTGTATAATAATTAACTACTGTTTTCTCCTTAGATTTTCTTGCTTCTTTCCTTTCCTTGCAACGTGGTCAGGGCCAAGTTCTGGCCACAGAGAAGGAAGCAAGAAAAAAAAAAAAATCTGTGTTTTGTGTCCCAAAAGCTTGAATTGCCAGAGCAATTTTTAAAATTAGATCAAAGGGAGGAAGAGACTAACAGAAGTTTCCCCCAGACTGGGTGGAGAAGAGAGAAGTAAGGAAAGAGAGATATGGAGCCAAGAGAAATCAATGCATCTCACTGACAGTTTCTCAACCTGTTTCAGGGCAGATCTCTAGGGAGGGGCCAGGACCTCTGAGAGGTGTGGGGATGGAAAGAAACAGGTGTCTGTATGATGCTTACTGGACAGAGCTCCAGGGAGACAGTCAGGTCCCAGAGAACTTGTCTGCAATATGTGTCTGAACAGATAAGGATATGAATATCACAAATACTCTTAACCTTGGTTTGGCAAGAAGGAAGCCGAATAATTCCTGGGCCTTCCAAATATAGCATAGGAATATTCCAGAGGTTTGTAGGGCCTGAAGGGGCCATGCAGAGCCTTCGGGAATGAAGGACATCTTAGTGGCAATCTGTATGCAAAAACAATTGGAGCAGTGGAAGCCTCGTGGACAAATCAGTCAAGGAAGAGATGGGCCCCCTTTCCAATATCTTGGCACTCTTTACATTCCCTAGAATTTAGACAACCTGGAGGTTAACCCTACTAGACTATAAGCTTCTTGATGGAAAATACTTCATAAAATTTCCTTGTGGTATCTTCTCACATAGTGCCTAGGGTGGTGTCTTGTACAAGAAAGTAAATTAATAACTGAATAAATTGTGTTCTCCAGAAGGAAATTCCTGATCTCGATCTGGAGACTCCAAAAGGAGTTCCTACTTTTCTCCCAGGCACCAAAAGGAGATGGACCAAGTCTCTTCATTGAATCTCCTTTGACTTTGTATACTGTTGGTATTGTAGGTGTTTCCATCAACTTACTAGACATTTTAATTATTTATTTATTTGTTTATTTACTTACTTACTTGAGACAGGGTCTTGCTCTGTTGCCCAGGCTGGAGTGCAGTGGTGCAATCTTGGCTCACTGCAACCTCCACCTCCCGGGTTTAAGTCATCCTCCCACCTCACCCTTCCAAGTAGCTAGGACTATAGGCATGCACCACCATGCCTAGCTAATTTTTGTATTTTTAGTAGAGACAGGGTTTCACTATGTCACCCAGGCTGGTCTTGAACTCCTGGCCTCAAGGGATCGGCCTGCTTCATCTTCCCAAAGTGCTGGGATTACAGGCATGAGCAACCATGCCTGGACATTTTTATTTAGGTATCTAAGTGCAGGAATAAAAGAAAAGAAAAAAATAATGATATTTGGTGGAATATGTTATTGCTTAAGTTTAAATGACCTTAGCAAAATTTTAAAAAGAAATCCTAACAAAATATAAATAAATTACAATTTTTTTTTGTTTCATTATCTTTTTAGATAGGGTCTCGCTCTTTGTCCAGACTGGAGTGCAGTGGCACAATCTCAGCTCACTGAAACCTCCACCTTCCACGTTCAAGCGATTCTCATGCCTCAGCCTCCCAAATAGCTGGGATTACAGGCTTGTGCCCCAACACCCGGCTAATTTTTTTGTAGTTTTAGTAGAGACAGGATTTCGCCATGTTGCCCAGGCTGGTCTCAAACTCCTGAGCTCAGGTGATCCACCTGCCTGGGCCTCTCAAAGTGCTGGGATTATAGGCGTGAGCCACCTCACCCAGCCATTAGCTATAATTAGTGCAAAATAACTTTTGCAGTGAAGACGGTTAGACACTGGGTTTAGGAAATTATACTTTTTTTTTTTTTT
>NW_012112142.1:9585734-9594697 GCF_000951035.1 Colobus angolensis palliatus | reverse complement strand
GTGAGACTCTGTCTCAAAAAAAAAAAAATAAATAAATAAATAAAAATAAAAGAAGTGTCTCCATTGCAACAAAATATTGCTGGATCTTCTGCAGGCACTTCTGGATTCTCATTCTGCACCTTGGATTCTCATTCCTATTTAGAATTATCATCTCATTTTCTCTCATGTTTCCTGACCTCAGCTCTTTGTAGATTTATAGGTCCACAAATATCCAGGTCTATTCTGATCAGCATTTGTTTTAAACAACCTGGAGGAAGTCTAAGAAGGGTCCACACCATGATCCAAGAGAGGGCTATGCCATGATGGCCAGGTCAGTGAGGCCAGAGGCAGTGGAGGTCACCTGCTCAAGTAGACAAGGGCAGTTCTGGGTTGAGCCCTCTATCTGTATAACTGGGTTCCCCATTCTTGCCTCCTGGGTCACTGAAATTTATAACATCAATTACCCCAATCTCAATTATTCCATTTGGTTTGCAATTTAGCTTTGCTCCTGGCTACAGATTTCTGATACCTCCTAAAATCTATTTCAGTTTAAATGATGTTAGTACATTTTTTAAAAGGAATTCCGAGAAAATAGAAATAGATTTATAAACAGCCTTTCATAAGAATAGCTGTTGCCAATTCAGCTGCCTCACCACAATAGAGCCTTCCAGATATTGGGCAAGATCTGATACCTAACTAGAACTCTGGTGACTGAGTGAGTATAACTCCAGACTGGGTTTCAAATAAGCATAATCAATAGAGCAAAATTTTCAAATACGTGAATGAAACAAAGCTAAAAGAGATGGCTAATATGATGGAGACTTTTAAAGGCTTTTGAGAGCTTAAAAGGCTGGCTCAAAAGCAACAGAATGAAATGTAACAGCCCTGAGTTTGGGTTCCAAATACCATCTCATAAATACAGATGATGGAAAAATGGCTTGACTATTTTATGTGAAGAGGCTTGGGTGTTTTTGTTGATCATAAGTTCAGTATAAAGTGATGTAGTTGCTCTAAAAGCTAATCCTCCTGTAGGCTGCATTAATAGGATCGTGTCCAAATCACGTAAGGCAATAATCTCAATATACTCACCTTCAACTAGTCAGGCAGCAGCTGACTATTCTGTTGTGACCTCCTTTCTACAAGAGGGTCATTAACAACCACAGACAACACAGGGGAAGGAGAAGTCTGGGCTTTCCATTGTACAGGGAATTGTTGGGATAACTGTTTAGCCAGAGCAATGACTCTATATCAAAATTAAAACTCTTTTGGTTCAATAAATAGTTCATTTGGTTTAGGCAAAAATGGGGCGTGGATCCTAATGATATAGAAAGAGCTGCCATTCAGATGAAATGCACAGGTATTGCTGAGCTCATTGTTTATCTCTGGCATCTGCTCCGGTTCTTTGGTTCCCATAGAGTGCTGGCTTTAAATATTTTGACTATCACCCCTGGAAACAGGAATGTCTCGTACAATCCAAGTTAGGAATATTGCTGAGCTTTAGTAAAGGTGACAGCCAGGAAACGGAATGTCATTGGGAAGGCTGGCAATATTGGCTCTTGGTTTCTCCCTTCTGTTTTATTCTTCTTTGTTTGTATGAGACAGCTTTCTCCAGACCCTACTCCGCTTGTCAGAACCTGGCTTTCACTCGATCCTGGTTCCAAATTCCCAATAGAAGAAATTTTTCTGGCAGAGTATGGGTCAAGTGCCTTCCCCTATCAACAGTGGCCAAGTGGGTAGAGTACCTTAGGTAAATATGGCTGCTAGAAACCCACTCCTGTGGATTGAGATGGGGATGATTAACACGGTCATTCCATGGCAGCTAAATACCCCAAAACTTTTTATATAAGTTTCTTAATTTTCTTTGATGTCACAGGCCCCTTTAATAAGTTGGAGAAACTTGGCCAGGCATGGTGGCTCACGACTGTAATCCCAGAATTTTGGGAGGCTAAGGTGGGCAGATCACCTAAGCTCAGGAGTTCAAGACCAGCCTGGCCAACATGGTGAAACCCTATTTTTACTAAAAATACAAAAATTAGCTGGGCCTGGTGGCGGGCGCCTGTAATCCCAGCTGCTGGAGAGGCCAAAGAAGGAGAATCCCTTGAACCTGGGAGGCAGAGGTTGCAGCAAACTGAGGTTGCGCCACTGCACTCCAGCCTGGGTGACAGTGCAAGACTCCATCTCAAAAAAAAAAAAAAAAAGGCCGGGCGCGGTGGCTCAAGCCTGTAATCCCAGCACTTTGGGAGGCGGAGACGGGCGGATCACGAGGTCAGGAGATAGAGACCATCCTGGCTAACATGGTGAAACCCCGTCTCTACTAAAAATACAAAAAATTAGCCGGGCGAGGTGGCGGGCGCCTGTAGTCCCAGCTACTCGGGACGTTGAGGCAGGAGAATGGCGTAAACCCGGGAGGCGGAGCTTGCAGTGAACTGAGACCCGGCCACTGCACTCCAGCCTGGGCGACAGAGCGAGACTCCGTCTCAACAACAACAACAACAACAACAACAAAAAAGGCCAAGCGCAGTGGCTCATGCCTGTAATTTCAACACTTTGGGAGGCCGAGGCAGGTGGATCACAAGGTGAGGAGTTCAAGACCAGCCTGGCCAATATAGTGAAACCCCGTCTCTACTAAAAATACAAAAATTAGCTGGGCATGGTGCGGGTGCCTGTAGTCCCAGCTATTCGGGAAGCTGAGGCAGGAGAATTACTTGAACCAGGGAGGCAGAGGTTGCAGCGAGCCCAGATCGTGCCACTGCACTCCAGCCTGGAAGACAAAACCAGACTCCATCTCAAAAAAAAAAAAAAAAAAAAAAAAAAAAAACAAAAGAAGTTGGAGAAACTTATCTTTTCCTCCACACAAAACACACACACACAAACACACAATTTGGTCCGTGCTTTTATAACAGGTTCCTAGAACCTTGAAATGTATTCATTGATCCCAGAATAAAAAACCCTGACCTATAGAATGAAATACTTAAGGGAGAAAACATGATTATCTGCAATCAAATAGCTAAAGAATTATTGGGAAAGGTGATGACAATTTGGAAATGTATGCATAGTAAAAAAAAAAAAAACAGGAATGCTATGTAAAAATGAAAACGTGGTTCTCTTCTGGAAGTGGTATAATGAATGACTCCCTTTTTTTTTTTTTTTTTTTTTTTGCTTGGTTTCCAATTATACTCCTGAGAACATATCTGGCTACTTTTAAAATGAGATAAAGCATTTTTTAAATAGAAGACACTAAGTTTTTAACTGTCCTAGACGGAGTTTAGAACAGTGAGTGGAGTTAGCAAGAACACAGATTGTGACTCAATGGTACAGGTTGTCTCAGGAATAATCACATTGTCCCTGTATCTATCCTTGCCCTACTAGAATCTGTTCTCAAAAGTCAGTTGTGTTAAAACATAAGTCAGAGTAAGTCTCTCTACTCAGAACCCTGCCAAGACTGTCCAGTTTACTCAAGGTAAGAGCCAAATTGCATTTGCCTACAAGGCGTCATATGAACTTGTTTCTGTTATGCCTCTTACCTCATCTCCTGTAACTCTCCCTCCAGCTCGTTTTGATTCCTCTCTGTTCCTTAAATTCCATCACTTCCTTATGTCTTTGCAAATGGCATGTTCTCAGTGAGGCTCACCCTATTTTAAATTGCAATCCCCCTCCTCAATCGCCACTGTTACTCTCCACGCACCTTACTCTACTCACTTCCTTTTTCCCATCGGACTTATCACCTTCTAACATACTAATGTAAATTACTTTCTGATGCCTTGCTTATTACCTGTTTCTCTTAACCTGAATGTAAGCTCCATTGAATTTGTTGTCTGATTTGCTGAATGCTAATCACCTAGAACAGTGTCTGACTGATAGTAAACACTAAATGGACCTGTGTTGGAGGGAGGTAGGAAGAAAAGTGGAGTAAGCCAGAAAAATAGAGTAAAGGAAAGAGGAAGGGAAAGAAGACTGCAAGTGGTTGAGCAGAGAAGGAAATGCTTTCACAGAGAAGGAATTCCTAAAATGGGGAGAAGTATGGCTTGGATAACTTCAAAGTTTTACTGCAAATCTAAGATTCTATAATGATAGGACTCTTCATTTCTCCATCATAACTCAGATTTTTACTTAGATTTATTGCTTGCCACATGTCTTACATGAAAGGAAGATAACTGACTCAGGTCACATTAAATAAAAAGAGAGGTTTTAACTTAACATGCGCAATTTCATGGACTCAGGGGTAGAAACTCCAGTGTGTTCCCTGGCAGGGCTGAAACCAGGAGGGCTTCTCAGTCCTGGTGCTTCATGAGCATTCATTTCTTCCTCTCAGCAGACATCTCATTTCTCCTTACTGGAGAGCCACAGGACCTCCCAGCTCCCGGACCCATCACTAACAAACTAGACTCTCTGTCTCAATTCCAAATTCTTCAAGTTTCAGAGTTTCTTATTCTGGGATCAATGGTTACATTCAAGGTTCACTGATTGGCTTGGCACATCTTATCAACTGCTTTCCCATAGTTCAAGTGATGCTGTCACCAGAGACAACAGCATCAGAGAGTGAAACCATGACCAAAGGGTCCACCCTGCTGGGCTCGTGAAGGGAGGTAGCTCTGAGGGAGGACGCACACGGGCTGAACAGGCAAATTGGCTAGCACACCAAGGCACCATCCCACTGGAATCTAACTGCATTAACATTCTGAACAATCTAATTGCACTTCCAAAGCAATTTCCTGTCTGGAAGAGGTTGCTGGTTTCTTTGAAGCTAAAATAGGCACATCCTTCACTTATAAAAATAATAAACAGCTTTCTGAGAAACTTCTAAGGAAATTTTTCTACCACCTGGAAAAGCACAGTAAGAGGATTCATCTCCCAGAATAGGAGTGGCAGAGAATTTACCCTGAAATAGAGCTGACAACATTTGCAAAATTCTCCACCATGATCACAGACGTAAATATAACTGAATTTTTATTATGAACAAACTTTTCATTGAGGTGTAACATATAGAAATCTGCACAAATCGTAAGTGTTCAACTGGCTGATTTTTCCAAAAGTGAACAAACCCATGTAACCAGCATCCAGATCAAGATATCAACGTTACCATCCTATTAGAAGCAACTCCCCAGCCCATCCACACACCCAAAGTAACCATTCTCCAGATTTCCAGAGAGTAGCATTGCCTAAAATTCCTGTTTAAATCTTTTACTTTTTTTCCCCTAGTTGGGTTGACTATCTTTTTATTTTTTAAAGCAATTTTATCGAGGAATAGTTGACATTCAATAAAGTGTAAGTATTTAAAGCATATAATTTGATAAGTTTTGGCATAGATACCTACCGTGAAACCATCACCACAATCAATATAGCAAATATATCTATCCCTCCCAACCCCAGGCAACCACTGATCTATCTTCTGTCATTACAGATTAGTCTGTATTTTCTAAAATTTTATGTAACTGGGATCCTACAATATGTCCTTATTTTTGTCTGGCTTCTTTCATCCAGCATCATGATTTTGAAATTCATTCATGTTGTTACATGTAGCACAAGTTCATTCCTTTTTATTATTGAGTAGCATCCCATTATATATCACACTTTATTTTTATCCACTAACTTGCTGATGGGCATTTGGGTTATCTCCAATTTGGTGCTATTTAAAATAAAGCTGTTATGAACATTGTGCACAAGTCTTTGTATTGACATATGCTTTAATTTACCTTGGGTAAATATTTGGGAGTGGAATGTCTAGGTCATATGGTAGGTGTGTGTTTAACTTTATAAGAAACTGTCGGCCGGGCATGGTAGCTCACGCCTGTAATCCCAGCACTTTGGGAGGCTGAGGCGGGCAGATACCTGAGGTTGGGAGTTCGAGACCAGCCTGACCAACATGATGAAACCCCGTTTCTACTAAAAATACAAAAATCAGCCAGGCACAGAGGTGTGCGCCTGTAATCCCAGCTACTCGGGAGGCTGAGGCAGGAGAATCACTTGAACGTGGCAGGCAGAGGTTGTGGTGAGCCTAGATCGTGCCATTGCACTCCAGCCTGGGCAACAAGAGCGAAACTCCGTCTCAAAAAAAAAAAAAAAAAAAAAAAGAAACTGTCAAAATGTCTTCTATTTCACATTCCCAAAAACAGTGAGTTTTACTTGCTCAGTCTTCTCAGTAACACTTGATATGATCAATCTTTTAAAATTTTAGTCATTCTAATATGTGTACGCATGTCAAATTATATCTGATTGTGATTTTAATTTGCATATTCTTATTGACTAGTGATTTTGAGCACATCTTTTGATATGCTTGCCATCTGCTTTTTTTTTTTTTTTTTTGAGACAGGGTGTTGCTCTGTCACCCAGGCTACAGTGCAGTGGCATGATCATAGTTCACTGCAACCTCTGCCTCCCAAGTAGCCGGGACTATAGTCACATGCCACCACACCTGTTTAATTTAAAAACTTTTTTTTGTAGAGGCAAGGTCTTACTATGTTGCTCAGGCTGGACTCACACTCTTGGACTCAAGCAGTCCTCCCACCCCAGCCTCTCAAAGTGCTGGGATTACAGACGTGAGCCAACACACCCAGCTTATATTTGTTGTTGTTGTTGCTTGTACAAATCTTCTACTCATTTTTAAGTTGGATTGTTTGTTGCTACGGTTTTGAGTTTTATAGTTCTTCTTTTTTTTTGAGACGGAGTTTTGCTATTGTTGCCCAGGCTGGAGTGCAATGGCGTGATCTCGGCTCACTGCAATCTCCACCTCCCAGGTTCAAGCAATTCTCCTGCCTCAGCCTCCTGAGTAGCTGGGATTACAGGCATGCGCCACCATGCCCAGCTAATTTTGTATTTTCAGTAGAGATGGGGTTTCTCCATGTTAGTCAGGCTAGCCTCGAACTCCTGATTTCAAGTGATCCACCCTCTTTGGCCTCCCAGAAGTGCTGGGATTACAGGCGTGAGCCACTGCACCTGGCCTGAATTTGTATAGTTCTTTATATATTTTTGTAGTTTTAGTACAAAAAAATCCTCACTGAGGATCACACAGTGTTGAAATAGCTCCTCTTCTCCCCAGCCAGAGCAGAAAACACTATAATGCACAGAGCATTCATGAGTTAATTGAAGGATTTTGTCTCAGTAGTGGTAAAGTTAGCGCTAGATTAAATGATGCTGTGGTCCTGCCTAAGAAAACATGAAAACGTAATAGCAATGCCCCGTAAAATCATATTGTTTTCAAGTAACTACGTCCCAGAAGAAAGCTCAATACATTTATAGAAAAACAAAAATATCCAACACTCAACAAGATAAAATGCAGAATGTGTGATATCCAATCAGAGATCAGCAAGAGTTAGGTAAATACGGCCCAAAATGAGTGGGGGAAAAAAATCAATCAATTGAAGCCAATTTAGAAATTAGAAGCCAATTTAGAAATTACAGATGATGACATTAGTGGTCAAAAACATTAGAACAGTTATTATAGCTATATCCCATATGTTCAGAAAGCTAGAGGAATGACTTAGCATGGTAAGTAGAGACACGGAAGATATTATGAAGATCCAAATTAAATTTCTTTCTTTCTTTTTTTTTTTTTTTTGAGACGGAGTCTCGTTCTTGTCACCCAGACCGTGTCATTGCACTCTTGTCACCCAGAGTGCAGTGACATGGCCTTGGCTCACTGCAACCTCTGCCTCCTGAGTTCAAGCGATTCTCAGGCCTCAGCCTCCCAAGTATCTGGGATTATAGGCATGTGCCATCATGCCCAGCTAATTTTTGTATTTTTAGTAGAGACAGGGTTACACCACGTTGGCCAGGGTGATCTCAAACTCCTGACCTCAAGTGATCTGTCTGCCTCAGCCTCCCAAGTGCTGGGATTAAAGGCATGAGCTACCATGTCTGGATCATAATTTTGAGTTTAAAAGAAAATTGAGTTAAGTAAATATAAGTTTTAATTTAATGGAATATTTTTGCTGATGCAAAAGAGAAAAAGAATAGTTTAAATTCAAGAAGTGTGAAAAGGCAATAACCATATAAAATAGCTCTAATTCTATTTTATATATAGTGTTTTCATGTCACAATTACAAAGGGATTAGTTTATGTTTTTAAATAAAAACTCTCTTTTAGCCCACTTCATAACCTAAATTTGGAAAATTAAGTTTAGAGACAAAATTATGTAGCTTAGGCAGTGATTCCATAATGTGTTTACATTTATCATAATCTACCCTGTAATGATGGTAAATAAAATGTTGATGAAAAGAGTCAAATTCTGTAAAATGTTTGAAGAGATTTATTCTGAGCCAAGTATGAGTGACCATGGTCCATGACACAGCCCACAGGAGTCCTGAGAACATGTGCCCAAGGGGGTTAGGGTACAGCTTGCTTTTATATATTTTAGGGAGGCATGAGACATCAATCAAATATGTTTAAGAAATACATTGGTTTTGTTCAGAAAGGTGGGACAACTCAAAGCTGGGGGCAGGTAAGAAGGGGTGTTTGCAGGCTATAGGTAAATTTAAGCATGTTCTGGTTGACAATTGGTTGAGTTTACGTGAAGACCTGGGATTAATAGAAAGGAATGTTCAGGTTAAGATAAAGGACTGTGGGGGCCAAGTTTTATTGTGCAGAGGAATCTCTCAGATAGCAGATTTCAGAGAGAGATATCAGGTTGTAAAATGTTTCTTTTTTTTTTTTGAGACAGAGTCTCACACTGTTCCCCGGGCTGGAGTGAAATGGCACAGTCTTGGTTCACTGCAACCTCCACCTCCCAGGTTCAAGTGATTCTCCTGCCTCAGCCTCCCAAATAGCTGGGATTACAGGCGCCTGCCACCATGATCAGCTAAGTATTTTTATTTTTATTTTTAGTAGAGACGGGGTTTCACTATGTTGGCCAGGCTGGTCTTGAACACTTGACCTCGTGATCCACCCTCCTCAGCCTCCCAAAGTGCTAGGATTACAGGCGTGAGCCACCGTGCCCGGCAGTAAAATATTTCTCATGGGACCTAAAAGGGTGCCTGGCTCTTAATTGA
>NW_012112142.1:9583131-9585684 GCF_000951035.1 Colobus angolensis palliatus | reverse complement strand
ACGTGATCTGCCCTCCTCGGCCTCCCAAAGTGCTAGGATTACAGGCGTGAGCCACCGTGCCCGGCAGTAAAATATTTCTCATGGGACCTAAAAGGGTGCCTGGCTCTTAATTGATTATCTCGTAGATCTGGAAAGAAAGGAAGGAAACCAAAGGGGGAAGGGAATTCTCTATAGAATGTGGATGTTGCCGACTAGGGACTTTGCAAGGCAATTTTGAGGAATGGCAAGGAAATATATTTTGGAGGTTAAATATTTTTTTCCTTGTCTCATAATGTTATCCCAGAGTCAGACTGAAAAGTAAGTCACAATGTATAGGGTCAAATAAAACCTGTCTGATGCGAATTGATGGTTTGTAGGGCATGACTCCCTAGACTCCTTAGGTAGGAATTTGGGCAAGATAAAAAATCAGAGCTTAGTCCTCAAAAATATCTTAAAAATAAGCAATATTTTATTCCTTTGCAAAAGACTATTTTCACATTATACCAATATAAATCTTATTGCAAGGATATTTTCATTTTGAGACTCAAACACAACTTCCTTATAAACGATTAAATGTGTAAACATTTCAAATTCTAAAGTGTAGGTGGGACCTTTGAGATAATTATTAGGTGAGTGCAAAAGTAATTGTGGTTTTTGCACTGTTGGAATTTACCATTTGATATTGAAATACATTCTTAAATAAATGTGGTTATGTTATACATCATTTTAACGGGCACTTCTCACTTCATTTATTTATTTATTTTTTTGCTAATTACTTATTACTTGCTGTTTATTTTATGTTTATTTTAGACTATGAAAATGATGTCAGACAAAAAGCAAATTTAAGTGATCTTCTTATTTGAGTTCAAAATGGGTCATAAAGCAGTGGAGACAACTTGCACCATCAAAGCATTTGGCCCAGGAGCTGCTAACGAAGGTACAGTGCAGTGGGGGTTCAAGAAGTTTTGCAAAGGAGATGAGAGCCTTGAAGGTGGAGAGTGTAGTGGCTGGCCATCGGAAGTAGACAATGACCAACTGAGAGCAATCATTGAAGCTGATCCTCTTACAACTACATAAGAAGTTGCCAAAGAGCTCAACATTGAGCCTTCTATGGTCGTTCAGCATTTGAAGCAAATTGAAAAGGTGAAAAAGCTCAATAAGTGGTTGCCTCATAAGCTGACTGAAAATGAAAAAATATCATCATTTTGAAGTGTCATCCTCTCTTATTCTATGCAACAACAAAGCATTTCTCAATTGGATTGTGATGTGTGACAAAAAGTGGATTGAATATGACAACCATTTGACAAGCAGCTCAGTGGTTGGACTGAGAAGAAGCTCCAAAGCACTTCCCAAAGCCACACTTGCACCAAAAAAATGCCATGGATACTGTTTGGTGGTCTGCTGCCAGTCCACTACAGCTTTATGAATCCCGGCAAAACAATTACATCTGAGAAGTATGCTCAGCAAATGGATGAGATGAACCGAAAACTGCAATGACTGCAGCCGGCATTGGTTAACAGAAAGGACCCAATTCTTCTCCACAACAATGCCTGACCCTACGTCAAACAGCCAACGCTTCAAAAGTTGAACGAATTGGGCTATGAAGTTTTGCCTTATCCACCATATTTACCTGACCTCTTGCCAACTGACTACTGGCGAGCTTCTTCAAGTATCTTGACAACTTCTTGCAGGTAAAATGCTTCCACACCTGCAGGAGATAGAAAATGCTTTCCAAGAGTTCATCAAATCCTGAAGCACGAATTTTTATGCTACAGGAATAAACAAACTTATTTCTTGTTGACAAAAATGTGTCGTTATGATTCCTATTTTGATTAATGAAGATGTGTTGGAGACTAGTTACGATGATTTAAAATTCACAGTCCAAAACCCTAATTACTTTTGCACCAACCAAATAGGTTATAAGAGCTCTGCCCTTATAAATGGGACCGGTGACCTTATGCAAAAGGCCTACTGCAGCCTGTTTGTGTCTCTTGCCGTATGAGGACACAGCAAGAAGGCACGATCTGTGAGGAACAAGCCCTCACTAAACACTGAATCTACTGGTACCTTGATGGTGGACTTACCAGCATCCAGAATTATAAGCAATAAATGTTTATTGTGTATCTATTACCCAGTCTAAGGTATTTTGTTACAGCAGCTTGAACAGTCTAGGTCACTCGATGGCAGAGACATCCATAAAGCTAGTGAAGCTTCAGCTCAGGGCCCTGTCATTGCACAGGCCTCTCATGAGAGTGGGGAGCTTCTGGGAGAAGTGGAGTGTCCTAGTGGGGAGAGGATGTCAAGCTGTACTCAGGAAGCATATGTATGTAAAGATTCTGGTAAATTACCTATAAATCTTAGAAGAAGGACATCTGCATCTCCAGGGCTTCAGGAATTTGTTGGTGATTTATTTCCTCATTCTAAATACATATTTATCATAACTTCGTATTTGTAATTGCATTTTTTTTCTTTAAAAAGACTCCCAGGCCGGGCGCGGTGGCTCAAGCCTGTAATCCCAGCACTTTGGGAGGCCGAGACGGGTGGATCACGAGGTCAGGAGATCGAGACCATCCT
>NW_012112142.1:9581892-9583024 GCF_000951035.1 Colobus angolensis palliatus | reverse complement strand
ACTCCCAAACTATATAAACTTCTGGTCCCAGGACATGAAGATTTGCCCCTGCAGAATAATTGTGTATCTATCTGAGGTCACTGAACATGAATTTACAGTGATGCCACTCATCCTGTTCTGTGACTTGTTCCAACAGCACTTGGCTGGTTGGGTGCAGAAGAAAGTACAGTCAAGCTGGGCATGGTGGCTTATGTCTGTAATCCCAGCACTTTGGGAGGCCAAGGCGAGTGAATCACCTGAGGCCAGGAGTTTGAGACCAGACTAGCCAACATGGCAAAATCCTGTCTCTGTCAAAAAAAATACAAAAATTAGTTGAGCATGGTGGTGTGCAACTGTAGTCCCAGCTACTGGGTGGGCTGAGGTGGGAGAATCACTTGAACCTGGGAAGCAGAGGTTGCAGTGAGCTGAGATAGCACCACTGCACTCCAGCCTAGGTGACAGCATGAGACCCCACCTCTAAAAAGGAAAAAAAAAAAGGAAAGGACAGTCAGGTTTGTCCAGAGTTGGGGTTTTGTGAGATAGGAATGTTTACGGAAAATGTGGACCACAGAATTTAAGCTGGATAAGGGGAAGGGAGTGAAGAAAGGAGACGTCTGATAGATCACGGGAAAGCACAAGTCTTAATAGACTAGAAAAGCTGTTGAGAAGAAGGAATAATTACATAGGGAGATATTGACAAATCAAGTTGAAAGATGTATAGCTAAAGTGTGGGATGCTGGAAGGGAATAACAAAATGCACACGTGATTGCTTGAGGTAATTTGGATAGATTTTTCTTTTTCTTTCTTTCATTTTTTTTTTTTTTTGAGACAGAGTTTCACCTTGTTTGGGTTGGAGTGCAATGGTGTGCGATATCAGCTCACTGCAACCTCCGTCTCCCGGGTTTGAGCGATTCTCCAGCTTCAGCCTCTGGAGTAGCTGGGATTACAGACATGTGCTACCATGCCCAGCTAATTTTGTATTTTCAGTAGATACTGGGTTTCTCCATGTTGGTCAGGCTGGTCTTGAACTCCCAACCCGACGTGATCTGCCCTCCTCGGCCTCCCAAAGTGCTAGGATTACAGGCGTGAGCCACCGTGCCCGGCAGTAAAATATTTCTCATGGGACCTAAAAGGGTGCCTGGCTCTTAATTGA
>NW_012112142.1:9550947-9581707 GCF_000951035.1 Colobus angolensis palliatus | reverse complement strand
TATTTTCAGTAGATACTGGGTTTCTCCATGTTGGTCAGGCTGGTCTTGAACTCCCAACCCGACGTGATCTGCCCTCCTCGGCCTCCCAAAGTGCTGGGATTACAGGTGTGAGCCACCTCGCCCTGCCTGATTTGGATAGATTTGAATGTCACAGGAGATGAAATGGTCATTTGCTTTAAGAAAATGTCTAAATCTGAAGATGATCTCCAAGGACCTGCATAATCTGTCCCTTGCCTGCCTCTGTACCTCAGCCAGTGCCAATGTCTCTGTCATTCACCTCACTGCTGCCTTCATTCAGTTCATTAAATGCTCCTTCCAGCCTGAAGACCTGCACATCTAGCACCTTCTCTTTTGTCAGGAATACTCTCCCTTACTATGTCCACCAGGCCAACTTCTTCTTATCCTGAGGATCTCAACTTAGAGTCTTTTTCTGGCAGGCGCTGTGGCTCTTGCCTGTAATCCCAGCACTTTGGGAGGCCAAGGTGGGTGGATCATCTGAGGTCAGAAGTTCGAGACCAGCCTGGCCAATATGGTGAAACCCCACCTCTACTAAAAATACAAAAATTAGCCGGGCGTGGTGGCATTCGCCTGTAATCCCAGCTATTTGGGAGACTGAGACAGGAGAATAGCTTGAACCCAGGAGGTGGAGGTTGCAGTGAGCCAAGATTGTGCCACTGCACTCCAGGCTGAGAGACAGAGTGAGAATGTGTCTCAAAAAAAAAAAAAAAAAAAAAGTCTTTTCCTCAGGAAAGTCCTTCCCAACCTACCACCCTACTCCTGGTGGGTACATCCACTATTATATGCCCAAACAATACTATATTTTCTTCCATAGAATTTAGCAACTGTATTGCAGAAATGATGGGGTTAATTATCTACAAAAGCTTTTCTCTAGGAAAGAGGAGTGTAGGGACAGGTCTGGCTTTTCTCCCTACTGTATCCTGGGTCCTCAGGGACTGGCATATAATAGGCATCCCATAAATATTTGTTGTATGAATAAAATTTAAGATATATATATAATAACTTTTTCCAGCATGCCTTTTAAGTTATAAAGATGTCAAACATGATTTAACAAATAATCTAAACGTGACATATAAAAATACGGCAAATTTCATTTCTAAAATATATACATGGAGACATATCTATCTTCAACCTCTCTTCAACCCGGATTTAATTTCCAGAAATACAAGCCTAAAACAACTCAGTAGAAGATAGGAAAAACACTTAAAGATTTCTTACATAGGAATGAGGTAACTAAATGCCTTATTTGAAATAAAGAAAAGGTTACTGGAAATTCCCAAAGCTAAATAATACAAGATATATTACAATTTTCTATTTACAAAGGACTTTATAACCGAGTGTAGGAAGTGGTCAGTTCGCTAAAGCCAATAGTTAACTATTCAACAATACTAGTCTTACTAATGCTAATTATAAATACTTTTGGCTTAATGTAGATACACGCTGCCTATGGGAGAAGTGGAAAACAAATTTGATGGTTTATTTTCATTTGGAAAATTTGTGGCATGATTTATGTTCACATACTTAAAAAGAAGTGCTTTGGTTTATTAGCTGCCATAAAAATTACACTTGCTTATGTTTCAGAAAGAACATTAAGAAACACAGCAACAAACAGCAAAAATCCTACAATATCTAATATGTGCCTGATATTTAAAACTACCTCTTCTTTTCTCTCTCTTTCTTGCTTTTTTTCTTTTTTTTGAGACAGACTCTTACTCAGTCACCCAGGCTGGAGTGCAGTGGCCCTATGTCGGCTCTCTGCAACCTCCCTGTCCGGGGTTCAGGGGATTCTTGTAGCTCAGCCTTCTGAGTAGCTGGGACTACAGGCACGCACCACCACACCCGGCTAATTTTTGTGTTTTTAGTAGAGACTGGGTTTTCACCACGTTGGCCAGGATGATCTCGACCTCCTGGCCTCAGGTGACCTGCTCACCTAGACCTCCTAAAGTGCTGGGATTAGAAGTGCAAGCCATCACGCCCAACCAACACTACTACCATTTTCCGTTTTTTTTTTTGTTTGTTTTTTAGAGACAGAGTCTCTCTCTGTTACCCAAGTTGAAGTGCAGTGGCCCTATGTTGGCTCTCTGCAACCTCCCTGTCCTGGGTTCAAGCGATCCTCCTGCCTCAGCCTCCCGAGTAGCTGGGACTACAGGCACGTGCCATCACACCCGGCTAATTTTTGTGTTTTTAGTAGAGACTGGGTTTCACCACGTTGGCCAAGATGGGTCTCGAACTCCTGAACTCTAGTGACCTTCTCACCTAGACCTCCCAAAGTGCTGGGAATACAAGCGCGAACCATTGCGCCGGACCAACTGACCAACACCACCATTTCTTTCTTTCTTTCTTTTTTTTTTTTAGAGACGGAGTCTCACCCTGTCGCCCAAGCTGAAGTGCAGTGGCGCGATCTCGGCTCACTGCAACCTCCGCCTCCCTGGTCAAGCGATTCTGCTGCTTCAGCCTCCCGAGTAGCTGGGACTACAGGCGCACGCCGCCACGGCTAATTTTTTGTATTTTAGTAGAGATAGGTTTTCACCGAGTTGCCCAGGCTGGTCTCAAACTCCTGAGCTCAGGCAATCCACCCACCTAGGCTTCCCAAAGTGTTAGGATTACAGGCATGAGCCACCGCCGGCCAACACTACCATTTCTATTCATTAAACTTCTGCAAAATCGGTGTTACAATTCCCATTTCACATATCAGGAAACTGAGACTCAGAGACATTGTGTAGTTTACCCAAGGTCACGACTACTCACTTGATGACCTGAAAAGTGCATCCAGATCTGCAAGAAGTTCAACCCTTGTGATACTGTTAAGTACCTGCCAAAAGATGAAGGTCTCTAAGCCCCAATGGGAATCAGCCTTTCTCAGATTTTTTTTTTTTTGAGACTGAGTCTCAATCTGTAGTTTTGTTGACGCTTTATTTGCTTACTACCCTATGCCACCACCTCCATATATGCAGGGACCTTTGTCTTGTCACTACTCCAGCACCTAATTTCTTATTACAATCATCTAACATTTTCAAACTCAGAGGAGCTTCAGAATATGAATGTTGTATTAATAAGAAAATGACTGAAGTTATGTCTTTCCAGAAATGCTCATTTATCTCCTCATACTTTTAGCACTTTTATCTGATTATATTATCTGCTGAAATTTGCTTTGGGGCTTTTTCACAAATAAATTGGAGATGTTTCTATTACAGAATCATGTTAAACTCAGGACCAGGTATAATAATTGTGTAACACACAAGTAGGCATATAGAACTAGAGGACCCAGTAAATTTCTTTCTCTCTATTTTTAAACGGAGTTTTGCTCTTGTTACCCAGACTGGAGCGCAGTGGCGCGATCCCCGCTCACCGCAATTTCCGCCTCCTGGGTACAAGCGATTTTCCTGCCTCAGCATCCCGAGTAGCTCGGATTATGGGCGCGCGCCACCACGCCAGGCTAATTTTTGTATTTTCAGTAGAGACGGTGTTTCTCCATATTGGTCAGGCTGGTCTTGAACTCCCGACCTCAGTTGATCCGCCCGCCTCGGCCTCCCAAAGTGCTGGGATTACAGCGTGAGCCACCGCGCCCGACCGAGTTTCCCTCTTTTAGTCCAGCATCCCAACAGTAGATTTCAAACAAATACAAAGTTAAGTGGAATAGACAACAAATGGAAGGAGTGTGAGACTTCAAAATGTCCCAGAGATAGGACCCAATCAAATCCTTGGTCCCGCCAAGCGCCCCCATCACTCTGGCAGAACAGCTCCAGAGACCAGTCCAGGCCAGCCCAGGGTTCCCATCTGTCCTCCCCTCCAAGCTGGTAGCGCCCGCGCCCTCTTGTTCTGTCCTTTAATCTCGCGTGGCGGGGACCGGCAGGATGGTGGTCTCCGGGCGGTTTTGTTTTTCAGGCTCTCAAGTAAAGAAAACCCCCGAAACTCCTGATCTCGGGCACAGCACAAGCTCCGAAATGACACCGGGCTGAGTCAAGATGGCAAGCCCCGGACTGAACATTCGAACGTCCCTCGGTCCTCCCCGCGCCCGAGCCCCGCTGCCTCTGCCCTAGCCGAGGCCTCTGCGGTCTTCCCGGACGAGGAGCGGACTGGGGGCCGCCGGACGGCGGAGGACCCTGCTCCTGCTTTCCGAACTACAGATCCCAGGGTGCCTCTCGGACTCGCGCTCCCTCCCTCCCTTGCTCCCTCCCTTCGTCCGTCTCCTCCCCCAGCCCTTGTTGTTTTGGCTGGAAGCGCTCCGGCGGAGTTTCAGAGAAAGTCTGGGCAGAAACCGGAGCCGGGCCTGAACGTGGGAAGGGGAGGAGGAAAAGGAGGAAGAGGGATCCCGGAGGCCGGGAGAGGGAGGGATCGGGATCTGGGGCCGAGCCGCTCAGAACCTGCCGCGCGCCCCGGGGTGGGGGAGGCGGCGGGGGAGGAGCGCGAGAGGACGGGACAGCGGGATCCCTCCCAGGAGCCAAGTCGCCAAGCGCCTCGTTCCTCCGCCGCTCCCCGCCCTCTTCGGCGGCAACCAGAGCGGACCCACCCTCCAGCTTGACCTGCGACCTCCCTGCGCCCGCCGCTCAGAGACGCCCCTCGCTTCACCGCCAACCCTGTGGCTCCCTCTGTGACCCGGGACCAGCCTCGCGCCCGCTGCCCGTAGGCGGCTCGCGGCTTCCCCTTTCCTCGGCGTTCCCCGAGTGCGGCGAAGTGACCCACCCTCCCCCGAGGAGAGGGAAGGAGGATCGCTCCGGGCGCACCGAAACCGAGGGCGGGCGGGCGAGCGGGAGTGGGCACCGCGCGGGGCATTGTGTGTGTGTCTATGTGTGCGTGTGTGTGCGTGAGCAGCACTGTGTCTCCTTCGGAGAGCGCTCTGGGGAGGTCTTGTCCCTAGGGGGCGGAGCGCCAGGGACCGAGGCTCCGGCTCCGAGTCGGGGCAGAGTCCCGCTGAGTCCGAGCGCTGCTGAGGCAGCTGGCGAGACGGCACGTCTGGAGGCGAGGCGGGCGCACTGAAAGGAGGCCGGCGAGCCCGCGGCCCCGGCTCGCGTTCTGTTCAGGTTCGTGGGCCTGCAGAGGAGAGACTCGAACTCGTGGAACCCACGCACCGTGGAGCCTGTCCGCCCAGTCCGTCCGGGGTGCGCGACAAGGAGAGCTAGGTTCTTGCCGCTGCGCGCTCGACAGGCGTCGGCTGTGTCGGGAGCGCGCCCGCCGCCCCTCAGCTGCCCGGCCCGGAGCCCTAGACGCGCGCACCATGAGCGGTGGTGAAGTGGTCTGCTCCGGATGGCTCCGCAAGTCCCCCCCGGAGAAAAAGTTGAAGCGTTATGTAAGTACAGCTGTGGGCACCACTCCGCGGGCCTCGGCGTCCACACCCCTCCCCAGTTGGTTTGCCGGCGGCTGCAGCTGGCCGAGCGCGGGGTTGGTTCTTAAACGAATGCCGGTCTCTTTCCCCTTGGCCCCTACCCCTGGCGGGCTCGGGACCGGGTGCCTTGCACTCCCTCACCCCCAGGCATCCACTTGGCTAGACAACTTTCTTCCTCCAGGTTCCAGACAGCCTGCTTTGCGGACCTGCTCGCCCCATAAAAGGGCCTAGACTTCCAGCTAAACTGCTGCGTGCTTTTCTTCTTCCTTAGGAAGGATGGGGTGCGATGGAGAGAGGAGCCTTCCTGCTTTATCCCTGCATCTGATTATTGGGCTGATGGGTGCTAAAGTTCCCGCATTGGGAAAACCGCCGAGGTTTTAGGGCTCACTAGCCCTTCCTTTTTGGTGGGCGCTCCCTCTCCTCCACCCCTCGAGATGGGTTGCGGGAAGCGGGCTGTGGACCTGAGGAGTTGGTAGTAGAGACAAGCATATCGAATGCGCGCAAAGGGGAAAGAAAGAAAAGTTATTACGCGCCCTGCCGTTTGCTTAGCAGGGTTCACATTTTCGCGGTTTTGAATTGAGGGACTTTGGAGTTTGGCCCGGGAGCCTTGGCGGTTTGCTGCGAGAGGAGGGCGCTGGGGGGAGCCTAGTGGCTGGTGTTTGGGCGCCTTGGATGTGCTGTCAAACTCGGCAGGAGGGGACAGCTGAAGCCAGAAGGGATTTCAGTTACGGTCCTTTCCCAGAGAACCAGAGTGACTTTAATGGTGTTTGTGTAATTGATACAAGATGCTATGTGTTAAACCGTTTTAGCTGTTACGAAAAATATTCCTTGAAAGTATCAACCTTGCTTTAGTGGAAACCTGTGTCCTCTTCAGAGGTCTGGGATCTTATTCTTCCTCCCCATTGGTGGTTTTGTTACTGCCCCCTTGCAAAGGAAAGAAATCACACTTTTGTCCTGACACCTGGACCAAATATTTTTCTAGTAAAATGTGTTTGCAAAAGCAAAATTTATGCCCCCTTAAATATATAAATTTAATGCCTGTACTAATGGAACCCGTTTGTCGTTGAAGAATATCTACACCCAGTATTAGAGCTCAGGTTAATCCTATTAGTCACTGTTTGCTTGTATAGAACAGAGTGAAGTATTTAACTTCACTGACAACTCACCAGTGAATTTCTGATTTATTTTCTGCCGGAATTTATTATAGACAAGGAATTTTATTGAAGGACTCGATGCCACAAATCATAAGAAAGCTCTCCAGAGATGTGTAATACCTCCAAATCCTATCCATCTATCAGTTTTCCTGAATATCCTAGTAAAAATGCTAACTTTATTCCAAAAATATGAGGGAGGCAGTGTTTTTTTTTTTTTCCAGCTGTTCTAAAGGGAAAGGTGTGTGTGTGTGTGTGTGTGTGTGTGTGTGTGTGTGAGACAGAGAGAGAAGGAAGGGAGGAAGGGGTAGGGAGTTAAATAAATATATTTGTTTTGAGAAGGCCCAATTTAGGAAAGACAGATTCTTGGAGGAACTAAAGAATAAGACATTTGCTGAACGAGAAAGTGATAATATAGGTTTAATTCATTCTTTCACATGGTTCATTCATGACTAACTCAAAAGACGCCAGGCACTGTATTAGACACCAACCATAAGGTCAGAAAATACAGTAGGAAAAAAGCCCTGCCTCTTGGGCTTAGAATTCAGTTGAACTATTAACCAGGAAAAAAATCAGCCAAAAAGATTATGTCTTAACAAGAAAAACAAACAAAAAGGAAAGTATAATTTGATCATTACAACTGTTTTCTGAGGTAGATGTCATCTCTATTTTACAGAAAACAGTCCTGCATTTGAACCCAGATCTGCCTGATTGATTCGACTGTAAAAGGTTAATGACTCTCACCTCGTTCATTTCAAATGTGGAGCTTAGACTAAGTTATCTCTAAAGGTCCTTCAGGCTCACACCTGTAATCCCAGCACTTCGGGAGGCCGAGGCCGGTGGATCACCTGAGGTCAGAAGACCAGCCTGGCCAACATGGCGAAACACTGTCTCTACTAAAAATACAAAAAATAGCCGGGCGTGGTGGTGTGCGCCTGTAATCCCAGCTACTGGGGAGACTGAGGCAGGAGAAATGCTTGAATCCGGGAGGTGGAGGTTGCAGTGAGCAGAGTTTGTGCCACTGCACTGCAGCCTGGATGACAGGGTGAGACTCCGTCTCAAAAACAGCAACAACAAAATAAAGTTCCTTTCAGATTTTAACTTTTCCTGACTCTGAATATTAGTTGAGAATACAAGAATGAGGTGGGCTATGGATCAGGTACACAATGCTAAGGAAACGTTAAGACCTGGTCTTTGCCTTTAAGTAGCTTTTTGAGTCTTTAGGACCATGAGACAAGCATATGTGAAAAAGGCAACGATGCAAAGTGGTATATGACTGTGTGTCTAAGTTGAGCGGTATGGATATTTTCTGGCTGTTCTGAGGAACAAGTTCAATGTAGACTGAAACTATGGGAACATTTGAGAGAGACAGTGGGCTGCCTACATTGTGCTTTCCACAGGAGGATGAATATGCCTAACAGCTTGGGAGAAACTAGGATTTTCTTTGCCTGGTGTAGCACTGGTGTTTTCTTTACCCATGAATAAAGTAGATGGAGATAGTCTGGGAAGACAGTGGACAGGGTGGCTGTCAGAATAGAGGAAACCAGCATGGAGTATAATGAGTTAAGTAAGACTTATTTATCTGTTAGGTTAAATAAGGCTTTTATTTTAGCTGTCAGGTTGGTGGCCCAAAAGATTTTGACATTCCCAGATTATTGATCTTTTGGCATTGGTGTCCAGTTTAGGTGGTTTTTGCTAAAGTAGCTTTGACCATCAAAGATATAGGCATGTATACATGAATTTCCTATGCTTATTTTTTTCATGTAGAATGTTTATTTTTCTGGATAAAGTAAACATTGTTGGCCACCCAGTAGGCAAAATGTTTCTGGATAATGATTTGTAATGAATGGATTCGCTATGAAAAGGTATCTTGAATTCTTGGTACTATAATTATTAAATGAGACTTCAGGGAGTTTGATCATCATGATTCTGTTTGGAATATTTGGCCCATGGGACTTTGACAATTATCTCACTGTTTACAGCATTTATGGTAGTCCGAACACTGATTAAGATGATCCATAAGGGCTTTTAAGTGACAAAAAAATTGTTTTAATTTTTTTTAATTAATTTTTTTTTTTTGAGATGGAATCTTGCTCTGTCACCCAGGCTGGAGTGCAGTGACACGATCTTGGCTCACTGCAACCTCCACCTCCCAGATTCAAACAGTTCTCCTGCCTCAGCCTCCCCAGCAGCTGGGATTACAGGCATGCACCACCACGCCCACCTAATGTTTGTATTTTTAGTAGAGATGGGATTTCGCCATGCTAGCCAGGCTGGTCTCAAACTCCTGACCTCAGGTGATCCGCCCGCCTCAGCCTCCCAAAGTGCTGTGAGTACAGGCATGAACCACCACACCTGGCCTTAAATTAAGTTTTAATTTTATCTTTAAAGCCATCTCATATATGGCCCCCAATGTATTCCATTTACAACTCTGTTTTATGTTTACTGTTTCATAGTCAACTCAAGCAGGATTGGTTTTTTACACACTAGTGTGTTAGTCTGATGTGTAAGCTTTTCTTGAATTTTCTAAAGAGTGACACAAAAGAACATGAAAGTCAAGAGTAGTCAGCAGATTCCCCAGCTTTTCCTTCTCTTTTTAATTTTTTCTATATTTGCAAAAGGGTTCTTTCTTCTTGTATGTGTTTCATTCTCCTGGAAGTTTTTAAAATCTACTTAAAATGTAGGTGAAAATTTTTAATGCTTATTTTCAGGGTTGCTACTGTGGTGTTGCAGTTTTCATCCTGTGTTATATATTAAACAGCTGCTTTTTTACTTTGTTAAGGACCTGATGGAATCATAAACAGATTACTGTCACTAGGGTTACAGAAAACAAGTAAAGTCTTGGTAGTATGCACTCAACAATGGTGCTCAGATTTTTAAAGAATTATTTAAAGAAATAATGGTGGAATTTTCATCAGAACCTGAAATTTTAGCTGAAACAAGATGCAAGTCTGTAAACAAAGTATTGTTTTAAGACAGCTGGCTCCCGCAGCTAGCTCTACAGGAGGAGCTTCCTTGCCTGAAGCCTGAACGCTAAGTTTGGGCTCCTCCATAGCCCAGCTGTCAGCATTGGGCAGGTGCACAATCTCAGCAGGAGAACCTGCTTCTGAGGCCAGAGCAAGGTGGCCTGTTAGCTCACAGTCAGCCTGGGAGCAAGGCCCCAGCCAGTTCTTAGGTGGGTAATCTGTACCCAGTGTGGGCTCTCCGTCTGCTCTGCAGCTGTCAATTAACAGGACAGCTCTTGTCTGGACTTCGAAAACACACCCCTGGTTCTGGAAATGGGCCTAGAAACAGAAATAGCCTCTCCTACTGGGTGGGCACCTGACATCTGACATGGAGGAGGGGGGCATGGGCAGGCCAAGTGTCAGCATCTCCTTGGTTCAAGGACAACCCAGGACCTGTGCTAAGCATGAAAGCCCTGCTCTGTAGTGTCACTACAACAAAGAGGACTGTCATGTCTAGAAGCTCTTCCTACACCTTTTTGGCAATTACCACTAGCAATCAATGGATTCTGATGTTTCTGCTTACAGTGACTGAATAAGCATAATTATTCTATTGAAGGAAATTTGTTCTTGCCATCCTCATGTTAGTAAACATAATTCAGATTCCCAGTGTTTTTACCTTTTAAAGTGTGTAGCAAGAACGTTTTTTCTATTAACAGAGATCATCAACTTGCAATTACATGAAGCCTTTACGACAGTTAATGATAGTTCATTTGTTGTGCCTGGGCTTAATGATAAGTGCAAAACTCTCCATGTGAAACTTGCTGAATCTCTAAATCTGACTGCTACCTTTTGAGATTCAAAATTGCTGTTAGGAAGGTGCATTAGTTTGGAGAGTAGAGAATTCTGCTGCCTCTTTAAAAATTTTTTTTAAGAGATCATCTTGGAACAAAAGATGGCAAGAGTTATAGTTGGATAATCTGTTTGACAAGTGACTGGTTATTTCAGTGTATTTTGCCATAATCTGCTTAAAAATGTAAGGAGTAAAACACAGCATTTTTTGAGAGTAAGTAAAATTCCATATTTTGGACTTAACATAAAAATATGCAGATAAGCTATTGATAATTTGCAGACTGAGATAGTTTCAGAGGTGATAGATTCTTTTTTTTTTTTTTTTTTGAGACGGAGTTTCGCTCTTGTCCAGGCTGGAGTACAATGGCACGATCTTGGCTCATGGCTTACTGCAACCTCTGTCTCCCGGATTCAACTGATTCTCCTGCCTCAATCTCCCAAGTAGCTGGGATTACAGGCTCCCACCACCACGCCTGGCTAATTTTTTTTTTTGTATTTTCAGTAGAGATGGGGTTTCACCATGTTGGCCAGACTGGTCTCAAACTCCTGACCTCAGGTGATCCGCCCGCCTCGGCCTCCCATAGTGCTGGGATTACAGGCGTAAGCCACCGTGCCTGGCCAGAGGTGATAGATTGAAAACATGTATTAGGTACTCAGCACTCCTAATTTTCTTACAGATACTGACAGCCAGAAGGAGCGTTGTAGTAGGTGGGCTACTACTTCACTTCTGAAGAACTTTGTTTTAAAATGTAATTTGATGCAACCACTGATGCTTTTACTGGGGATGTTTTGCTATAGTGGAAGAAAACTCAAACTGAGTGTCAGGACCCGAATTCTACTTGGCTTTGCCACTACTCACCCACAGGAGCATTTGACCGTTCTGATCTTCAGTTTCCTTATCTGTAAAATGGGTGAGGGAAGAGCTATAGATCTTCAGCAGAAGCTCTGTTGCAGTTTAGCATTCCTCTTAGACATTTTCTTGGGTGGAAGGGACAAATGGGGAGCTCTTCAATAAGCTACAACATAAATTTTTGGGGGACATCATCCTTTTGGGGAAATCTTTATTATTTATCTTAAATAGTTTAGTGACTGCTTCAGCAGTATTCTTTGGGGACTCTTGGTTTTTAACTAAAGGCAGACCTGTGTGCAGGGCCTTTGGCTGCTGTGCTCCTGGGCTGGGTTCTGTGTCTTGAGCCCCTGTGCAATGCCTGGCTCAGAGCAGGAGCTCAACAGATGCCTGTTGACTGAAGAATAAACAAGTATCACAGGAGCTTTTGTTATGTGCCATGTGTGGAATGCAAGGAAGGAAAGGCCCACTCCCTGCCCTTAAGGAGTTTCTAATCTGTTTGTGAAGACAAGCTGTCAATCATTTTATAGGAGATATGTTATACGGCCATATATGATTAGTTGCCAAATGAAGTACTATTACCTAAGAGTTTAGAGTGAGAACAGGGGATGGAGGGGTGGGAGACGCCAGGGAAGACTCTGCAAATGAATTTTACACTTTGCTCTTGTAAGAGCTGGTGTACTGCCGGCAGCAACAGCAAAATCTTAAGGGAGGGCTGGTTTTAAAGGAAGAACAAACATTTGTGTTGAGTTTAGATGTCCTCATGAAAAACACTGCTTCCCAACACCCCAGTTTCATGTGTGGAGTGTGGCTGTCAGCTGTATCTTCTAGTTTGAGAAGTTTTTGTTTCTGCTAAGATCTATTGTTCCTCATGGGCTCCTGAGCACAAGTGAATTTTCTGCATCAAACTAGAAACGAACAAAACAACTTGTTTGGTCACCTGAACTTATTAAAATTCCAAGGGACATGAGTTGTTTAAGATTTCTTTATGTCTGTTTTAAGCTAAGTAATTCATTCTGGCAAGCAGTTAGTTTACAACAGAGAGGGAGCATGTTCTGGTGGGAGGGAGAATAAAAGAGCCTTTGATTCATTTGCTTCTGAGTTCCAGCAGCAGGGCCAGGGCTGCCTTGGGCTAGCGTCTTATTTCGGACTTTGGAAGCCATCTTAGCCCAGCTGTGTGAGTGCCAGCTTGTGTTGAGGGGGGAGAGAATAACACCAACAGATCACATGAAACCCCCTCTCACTGTGGATGGAGGGGTTTCTCTCATTTCACATTCCTCGCATCAACATGGTGCTTAATTTCCACCAACTTAGAGCTCCATCTGAATTTGCCATTTGAACGTGGATTGAAGTCACGATCTTTCTGTGACTCCTTTTATCTCAGTCTGCCAACTAATACAGAAAACTTACCAGGTCACAGGTCTCTTTATTCTCCCCCCTTGGGGTATAACACCCATAAAATTAGCATTCTTTCTTTTTTATATTACCCCTGGCAAAAAGTGGCCCATTGTACTGTGGATTTCCATATTTATTAAATAACGAGGCTCTTCCGTTGCCAGTGGGATGGCTATAGGAGCCTCAGTCAATTGTAGATGACAATTTAGGCCAGTAGAATTGCTGGGGAAAGTCATTTTTAGTAACTGGAAACTTTTGCTCATTCTAGGCTTGTATGTTTGAGCATCTTAAATAATAGAAGAATGCCCTAACTGGAAAAAAGAATCATTTCTCTTTTAAGCAATTCACTTATTCATGGAGCAAAGTTGTCCCTAGTTTAAAAGTTCTCATTGCTGAATAAAGTACACTATAACCTAAGAGCTTTTGACCTTCTCCCAGCCCGTTTTTAAAAAGAATTAAGACTATGCACTGTAATGCATGTTTGGTTGTTATCTCTGTTACATTAGCTCTTGAAGCATTCTGATTACAACTTGTAGCTGCCAAGCCCTGTCCTGCAGTATTATCTGGAACAAAAATTTTCCATGTGGTTGTTTTTAGCAGAGCTACTATATGCAAACTGCACGTGGAGGATATAAGTTATAAAGGAATAGAACTTCTAGAAGGAGAAATGTGAGTTAACTTTTTTCTACCATTTAATCGTTCTTTCCTCACCTCTTAGTGTGTGTTTCAGTAATGTTTATCATCTTTCTAAACTGAGTTTTCTTTTATTTTTATATACTCAAAAGAATGCCACATTTACCAAGTGTTTTTCTGATGGTGGTTTTCTTTTCTGCCAGCTTTTTACTTTGAATTCATACTTGGCCTAGGCAGTTCTCTTAAGTTATGTGTTCAAAAAACAATGTCCTAAGAGGAAAAAAACAAATGGCCACATTGTCCCATGAATTAAAAACAATATACCAAGAGTCCAAACATTTCAATGTAAAAAATATTAAGCCTTTCTTTTTTTAGGAAGACAAATATTAAACTTTGCTTTAACTATCCTGTTGATTGTTTTTCCTTTTCCTTTTTTATTTATTTTCTTTTGGTTTGACTCATGTAGCTGAAATTTATTTCAAAAACAGTTTTATACGTACTTAAGAATACTGCACGTAGGGGAAAGCATCAAAATTCCATTTCACATTTCAAGAGAAACGTGAGAGGAGGCCATCCTCCTGTCAGAAGAGGGGCAAAATGTCAAATAATACCAAGGTTTTATAACTTATTTTTATGTTGCTTGGTTAAGTTATTTACCATTATTGACTAGAGATATTTAGCTATTTAAATGTGAAATAAGCAGGTAAATGCAATTTAAGTTAAGCAAGTTTCATATTTGCTTTTGTGAAATGAAGTCCTGGACATAAGCATAGGAAGAACTCAACTCATTTTGTTGTAGTGTTTGTTTTAAATAGGAAGTAGAGACAAGGTCTCTCTACATTCCCCAGGCTGGTCTCGAACTCTTGGCCCCAAGTGATCTTCTGCCTCATTGTTGTAGGTTTTATTGTTGTATTTAATGCATTAGCCAGCCAGTTGCTATAACATTTTATTTGCTAACTTTTTTTAAATGAGAGGAAGGTAAAAGCACTCTGTGCCATAATTCCCTACCCTCTCTTTTCCTATTCACTTCTACTTCTCTGTGATATAAGCCTAGATATCCAGATCACAAAATATTTGTGTCCCAATCTTTACACACACATTCTTTCACCTTTTCTCTAAAAAGAGAGTGTTAATTTGTGTCACTCTTACGTAGCAATCAAGAAGAGAAATAATAATGTTCCACCCAGCAGGTAGATTGTTTTTCTCTCCTGAAATGCAGCTTTTAGTTACTGCTGTATTGGGAAATGTGGTTAGGCCACTTTCTGACTGGCAGAACTCCTCCCTGAGATGACTACCTGATGAAAGAATTACCTGCCTGTGTGCCTTCCCAGCTCCAATCCTTAGCACATTCCCATCACTGCTGTGGCCAGAGTTGGAGTTGCCAAGACTAAGGTGCTGGTGGAGGGACGATGACTCCTTGATTATCGAGAGAGAAGTGCTTTAATCTTTGACTTTTGTAAGAGAGATACTAGGTAAAAGCTACCTTCGGCATTTTGAATTCCAGTGCTGTTGTGTACAGCTTGATGAGGAACGATTACCTCATTCAGCTAGGGGGATATTTTTTGAACCCTCTACCCTCTGGCAAAGTTATAATTGACCCCACAGTTACGTAGGAGTATTTACTTTACATGTTCTTGACAGTTTCAGGTTTACATGTTTGAAGTGTTAAGAAAAGGTAAAAGGAAATATTGAACTCCTAAGAATGTAAAATATTTGGGAAGGTACTTTGTTCCTAGTGATGCTGTTACATAAAACCAAAGCCTTCTGAGTAATCTTTGCTGGGTATGTAGGTCATTTACCTCTAAAGAAAAAGGCACACAATTAAACTGGCACTATTGAACGATATTATTTTTCTTTCTATTCCTTTAAGCAGTCAAATAGTTGAGAGACAAATTTATAAATGCTGAATGTTTCAAACGGGAAAAGCAAGCCTAATATATTTTTCTAGTTGATTTTCATAGTGACCCACAGTATACAGAGAAAAAGGTGTATACACAGGAATTTGTGAAAATTATGGCTTCACTTATCATTCTTTGGTGTTTGTAATAGGATATTAATTTCCAGAGGACAGAGATGGCATTTGTTCTCTGTCTCAGATATATAGTGCAGTGCCTTGCACATACTGTTAAACAGCATGATCAAATGTAGAATTTTGAGCCTAAAATTGTAAATTCTCTTGTCCAATGTTTCTTAACCTTTTCTAACCCACTCCTCTCTCATGTATTGTTTGAGTGTCCTTTGGCTTTTAATCCAGTTTTATTTTCTATGATTTGCATTACAAAAACAATAGCTATATTGAAACTTTTTGCTAATTACACATATCTCCTTCTCCACCCAAAAGAACCCAACCCACTCCTTTTATGGGGAATGAAAATAAGCCTAAGGGAGATGAATTGATTAGTCCAAAGTCATACTACTTAACCAATTGTTCTGTCAGGGCCCATCTCTCACCTCCCAGATAAAATCCTTTCTGTCAGAGTGAATGCTCACATGAACAGGGCACTGTGAAGAATGCAAAAGAAGAGGACCAAGTGAACACTGTTTTCACCTTTGAGAGCTGTGTGCTGCTAGGGGACACAGGTTGCATTTAGTTCTACAAATTACATAATGATCAGTGATGTGTGAGACATTCTGGTAGAAGAATCCAGCAAAGATAGGTTAATTCAGGTACTCTGTGAAGGCTTAATGAAAGTGGCAAGAGCCGTTTCACCAGGACCTTAAAAGATGGACTCAATTTTCAAATATGGGCCGGGCGCGGTGGCTCAAGCCTGTAATCCCAGCACTTTGGGAGGCCGAGACGGGCGGATCACGAGGTCAGGAGATCGAGACCATCCTGGCTAACACTGTGAAACCCCGTCTCTACTAAAAATACAAAAACTAGCCGGGCGAGGTGGCGGGCGCCTGTAGTCCCAGCTACTCTGGAGGCTGAGGCAGGAGAATGGCGTAAACCCGGGAGGCGGAGCTTGCAGTGAGCTGAGATCAGGCCACTGCACTCCAGTCCGGTCGACAGAGCGAGACTCCGCCTCAAAAAAAAAAAAAAAAAAAAAAATTTTCAAATATGAGGCTGGAATAAGATCTGATTTCTGTTTCTCCTTTTCCCAGCCAGACTCTTGCATTGCTGTTTACATTTGGTTATCCCTTTTTTTCACCTGCTGTTCATTTCATAATGGAATACAGCTGGGTCCTTTTTCCATCACCCTTATTTAAACATCAGTCTCTGATGTTCCTAAGTGTTGGAGTTCTTGAGGGTTCCAGTGCTAGCTCTGGTTCGTCTCCTCCTCTTTTCATCTTAGTTGGTTCTTCATCTGTTGTGAGATCGTGAACTCCTTTGAAAATGTGAGGTTGTCAGTTACCATAAGAATTCTTACCAACTTAGACACAAACATTATTATAATCTTGGATGTTTTCTGACCTTTAAATCTCATCTATAGCTCTTAACACCTAGTTAAATGTCCTGAATTATATGTTGATAATTTGAGTACTCTTTCTCAGCCCAATTCTCATTCCATAGATCTATGGATCTAACGGTTTAAATCCAAAACTGCTTATATAGCCCACAGCAACTCAGAGTCAGAATGCCCACAGCAGATCTTATCATCCTTTCCCTTAAACCCGGTCTTCTTGGCTGTTCCTCGTACAGTGGCTCAGCCAGGTTTTCTTTTACTTTTCTCTCTCTCTCATTCTCCACTCCCAATGACCAAACCCTGTCAGTTTTACCTCCCAAGTATCTCGATTTATTGGCCACTCTTGCCTGAGTGATCTTTGCCTTCTGGATTGCTGCAATAGCCAGTTGCAGTTGCTGCTCTCTGCCTCCTCTTGGTCCCCTCTTAACTGTCTTGTCAAGGCAGCCAGAATGACTTTTCTGAAATAGCAATCTGATAATGCCATTCCATAGCTCAAAGCTGTTCTGCGGCGTTCTTTTGCTCTTCGGAGTGCCTCTGCCTCTTCCTTTGGCTTGCATGGCCCTTTATGTGGCAACAGCACATCCATCCAGTAGTGTTTGTTGCTCCCTTCTCCACTCAGTCTCTCCCCTTCAGCTGTACTGAACTTTCATGGTCCAGATCAGCTCTGAGATCACTCTCTCTCCGGGCCTTTGCACATGCTCTCCTCTCCTCCAGGAGTCCTTGACCCTCTCTTTTCTGTCTCACAACCAGGCTAACTTTGGGAGCCTTTTCTGAACTCCACCGCCACTGCCACATGTACACACAGACATATTGTGCTGGGAGCATCTGTTTTGTCCTCCTGTCACGCTCGGTTGTTCTCATAGCATAGCACTTGCCACACTTGATATTTGCTTGTTTACTTGCTTATTTCCCCTCCCATGGTGGGGCCCTGTTGTGACTTTTGTGAGCCCCAGGTACATGTGCCTTCATAGGTTCCCCCCTCCCTAGGTTAAAAAAATTAAAAATTGTATTTTGCAACTATGTCAGTATAAAGATGAATATATTCTAACCTGGAGTAGTTATTTCTCATTTTTTATTTTGATTTTTAAAAGGAAATATTAAGACACTTTTTGTGTGCTCCTAAAAGTACCATGGGCCCCAAGCACTGCGCCTTCTGTCTGATGGATATGTTGGCCCTGTTAAATGAACAGAAATACTTTTAAGATAAAGTTGACAGCATATGTTAACTGATTGATTGGGACTAAGAAAAGGGAGGAGTTACTCAGTTATTTTGTCATGTGGCACTGTTATCATGGCTTAGATAGCTCACTAAAACACTCTTAACACTTTGTGTTTTGGGCTGGGCATGGTGGCTCACCCCTGTAATCCCAGCACTTTGGGAGGTGGGGCGGCTGTATTATCTGAGGTGGGGAGATAGAGACCAGCCTGGCCAACATGGTGAAACCCTGTCTCTACTAATAATACAGAAATTAGTCGGGTGTGGTGGTGCATGCCTGTAATTCTAGCTATTCGGGAGGCTGAGGCAGGAGAATCTCTTGAACCCCGGAGGCGGAGGTTGCGGTGAGCCGAGATCGTGCCATTGCACCCCAGCCAGGGCAACAAGAGTGAAACCCTGTCTCAAAAAAAAAAAAAAAAGGCTTTGTATTTTAGTCCCTGGTAATGGAAAAATATATGTGTATATATAGATTTATATAAAATACATTTAAAAATATGTATTTAGGAGCAAAATTTGATTATGTAAAAAATGTGTTCTATGAGCTGTTTAATATGCACATTTCTTCACGATGTTTCTGTGTACGGCAGTTTTTAGTAGACATGAGTAGGTGATTTTGACCCCCTCCACGGGACATTTTGAAACAGGAAAGGTTCCCTTGTCCCCCTCACAGGGCATGCAATGGGGATGTGCTCACTTCTTCAGGGCCCCACTGGTCAAACCTCTAGGGGAGCATACAGACAAGCAGGCTGAGGGGCTCTGACCCCACCGCAGGGTCTAGGGGTGAAAGTTTACAATTGAAGCCCCAGTGGGCGTGTGTTACGGGGTGCTCTTTTAGTTTGCCCTCTATAGACAACGTGTGTTAACCAGCTCAGTTAGACCCCCTTCCTTATCACAAGGACAGAGGGATTTCTGTATCCCAGGGTTTCTTGCCTTGGTGTACCAGAAGAACTGGATCACACGTGGAGCTGGAGAATGAGTGCAAGGTTTTATTGAGTAGTAGTAGCTCTCAGCAGATGGGGGAGCCAGAAGGGAGATGGTTTTCTCCTGGAGTGGGGCCACTCAGCCGCCTGACTCTTCTCCAGCATCTCCGGCCATACTCTGAGTTGTTCGGCCAGTCCATGGTCAGCTTGCCTGCGGGTGCTCTTCCACGGTGTGCTCGCTGGACAACCAGCCAGCGCTTGTGTCTTCTCCCGCGAACGTCTTCGTCAGGACCTCCAGCCGCCTGTTCCTAGAGTCTCTGGAGGGGGAGGTTTTTATAGACACAGATGGGGGCGTGGCCAGCCAGGGTGGTCTTGGGAAAGGCGACCTTGGGGCGCCAAGGCTGGAGTGCCAGGCCTCACCTAGGATCGTGGGGGTGGATCCCTAGTCAGGGACCACGCCTTCCTCCCTTCCAAATCATTTAAAGGGACCACGCTCTTCCCTTCCCAGCACTTCCATATCAATTTAACAATTTCTGGAGACATTTTGGTTGCTACAGCTAGGGGGAGGAATGCTTCTGGTATCTAGTGGGAAGAAGCAGGGATGCTACTCAACACGCTGTGTTGCACAGATTTATCTGGCTCAAAATATCAGTGTGCTGAAGTTGAGAAGTCCTCATGTAGAGGGGTTCATAAAGCTTGGTTCTTTTAGTATTATGCAATTTTTAAGCAGCACAGCATACTCCCTTCATCTCACAGAAAAGAGGTGAAAGTTACTCTCTCAGTTTTGGTTCTTGCTTTCCTATTCCACTCTTTGTAAGTGTTTACTTCTATTGGATTTTCTTTCTTGTCTCTTTATTAAGAGACATTAAATATTCATTTAGTATATTTCCCTATGTTTCCAGTTGGATTGTGTCATAGCACCGGAAGCAAGCATTTATATTTCTGACCAAAATAATGTTTGAGAAAAACAGTCATTGAGATGGCTGAGCCTTTGATCACTAGAGGGTTTAGGTGATAAGCAAATTCTCTCTCCAAGGATCTGTTGTCATTTAAATCATTACCAAAATACTCATTTTTTCCTTTGCTCTCCTAGCTTAGAGTACAACCAATTGTTGTCTGGTAGGGGGATGCTGAGTCATTTTTTCATGCATTTTCTTCCCTCTTGGCTGCAATATCACCATTCATTGTTCAAAAGCCACCCAGCTTGTTTACTTTTTATAAATTACATGTAATCAAGTCCTCTTTCAGGTCTGGCTACTGTAATTGGCAGCAGCCACAGAGCAGGGCTGACAAGTCTGCATTTATGCTGATGTCTCATATTCAGCCCACTCTGCAAGCTTTCTTTCCTCTTCCATGTGTATTTTAGAAGGAAGGCAAATAGAAGGAATGCAAAGAGAGAACTGTTAAGGTGTTCTCTCCTTTCAGATGATCCTAAGATACTTACAGCTTGGCAGAGTCCTTGTGTCATTTGGTTGGGGAAAAACAAGGGTCTAGAGCAGTCAGTGGTCCTTAAACTTCAGTGTGCATAACAATCACTGGGTAACTTCTAAAGTGAAGATTCTTGGGCTCTACCCTCCTTCTAATATTTTTATTAAGTCTGGGTAGAGGTCCAGAAAACTGCAGTTTCTAACTTGAACCCCTGCTGATTCTGATGTAGATGGTCCTTAGGTTACTCTTGGAGAAATCCTGAGTTGGTCACAGAGGGAAAAAGAGACAAGAAAGAAAATCCAATAGAAGTAAATACTTATAAAGAGTGGAATAGGAAAGCAAGAACCAAAACTGAGGGAGTAACTTGAATCTCTCTTCTGTGAGATGAAGGGAGTGAGTATGCTGTGCTGCTTAAAAAGATAAGTGTTTAGTTTTTTTCTGGCAGTGAACGAGATCAAACTGTCCTTCAAAGAGGACATATTTAGAGGATGACAAAAGTGAAAAGGAATTTTTAGAAAGGTTAGAACATGAGAAAGTACCTGTCGCCGAGAAACTCAAAAGACATGATTAAATCAAAGAAAGTATTTTGTAGGTGTCTGTTTAAAGAAGAATGTGCATTCCTGAATCAAGAGTTTATGAATGGCTTAAAGATGAAGAGGAGAGATGAAGGAGGATTAGCTGTTCACCAGAAGTTCTGGTTATTCTGGTTATTGGATCTGAAAGCATATTATTAAAGTATAGTCTGGATTTCCTGGACTAGGTCACATTTCTAATATTCTTTCCCATTGTTTTATAATACATGTGTGTTTTGCCCTAATTTTTGGTTAGTTGAGATGTGATGTGTAAAAGAACACCAAAAGTGGGTCTACTTGACTGAGGAAGCTCTCTTGCTTTCCAGCTCTGTGTTTGTGTATGTGCGTGTTAAATGTGTATTTTCTAATCTATCTCTTTTAACCTAAACTTTGATTTTAAAGCCCACGTTAGAGAAAGAGCAAGAGAGACAGACTGACTCCACTTTAGAAAATTGGTCAAGAAGTGGACCAGGTGGGAATGGTTACTTAATCCTAGCAGAGGAATAAAGTACTTGATTTCCAGCTACCTATTGAATGTACTCTGCTTCTGGACAGCTATTCCTTTTTTTTTTTTTTTTTACATATTATTTCCATAGGGGAACTTTATAGTTTGATTCAGTAACCTTGGAGAGAGATCCTGACCGAAAAAAAAAAAAAAAAGAATTTTGAAAGATAATTATAAAGTGATGAGTATCACCAGCATTTGTTAAATCATTGTTTCTTTATTCTAATTATCTCTGTATTAAAGTGTTCACTTTTCCACATACATGCTCTAGAAACCCAGATTGTACTTTAGAACTTTCACCACTATAGTGTATTAACTAGCTTGCTAATCCTTTTTACCATCTTTCTTGTTCTCTCCCTGCCATCTGCTCACAAGATTTTATAGAATCTTCATACCTGCATTGTAAGTGTTGAGGATCATTATTGTTATTGTATGAAGTGTCTACCACACCCTCTCATTGCACTAAGAGTCCAAGTAAGTGTAGTTAGTAGATCACTTTGCTCTGAAGTGAATAGAAGGGTTGTTGCTGTATGCTGGTGGAGACCTAAAACCAGCTTCTTCCATTTACTCTGGCAATCAAGAAAGGCTAGACTCCTGTGTCTTCTACCCTGCACTTTGAAGACTGGGCTTAGGACTTGCTGTCTTCATTTCAGGTGACCTTATTTTCTTGCTTTCTTTTGTTTTTAAAATCATATACTTGGTATATCTTGGTGTATCTCCTTTTTATGAGCCTCTTAGTATTCCTAACTTTTCAGATTTTTTTTCTTCCTTGTGATTTATTCTAACTCATATACTGTTTAACATAGTGATGGGTGTTTCCAGTGAATATTTATATTTTCTGAAAACAAGTGTAAATGCTCTTAGAAGCATAACATTAAATAGCTATCAAAATGCAACATTAAGAAATCACATAAATTTTCAGTGGAAGTGTTTTAACTTACGGTTTTCATTTTGAGTTTAACGTATAGAGAAAAAAGGGTTATAAAATATTAGGTAAGCAGATTTATTGCCCTTTGCCTAAGTTACTAAAGGGAAGTGTTTCTTTTAAAAAAACTTGGTGTAGAATGTTTATCATTAAACTATAACATATATTTGACCTTGTAATATTTTTGTTTACTTATATTTGAATAGAAAATGTGCATAGATTTACTTAAAATGTCTAGTATATTGGTATTATTTCTTTAAGTTATAATTTTTAATACCCAGAGATTTCCAAATCTTTAATATCTACCTACTTATGCCAGTGATTCTTAAATATCTAAAAGATACTCTTACAGTAGCTTTTATGCACACTAAATTTTTTAGCAAATGTACTTTGCTCCAAGTTGGAGAATTAGTTATATGTTGAGAAGCCCATGCTTTTACTAAGTGAAATTGAAACATAGATATTGAAATATTTTTCATCCTTCAACTAAGTTCTAGCCTTGAAAACATCTGTTTGTTTTCAAACAGGATCTGTTGTTTTTCTAAACCATATACTTCCAAAGCAGAATAGATTTTCTTCCAGATTTCTATTGAAATACCTCAAGAAGAAGAGCATGACTCAAAAGAGGATAAAGGCTAATTTTTCTTAATGAAAGAAGAAAAACATTTTTTACTCTTTCTATTCTTAATTTAGGCCTAGGAAATACCCTGAGTCCAAGGCCAGCTGGTTTCAGCATGCAGAGATAAGACTAGAACATGCTTCCTGATGCCTAGGCCAGAGCTGTTCTCATTACCATTTCTATATCCACCTCCATCTTTAGTGGGTTGCTGTGATTTCCAGCATTCAAACCCTTGCACATCTCCAGAGCCCTTTAGCTGTCTCATGCAGCAGTTTATCCCAATTGCTGCCTTTTTAATTTTTATTTTCAATTGTAATTAAAACAAAACAACAACACATAACATAAACTTGACCATCTTAATCATTTTTAAGTGTATGGCACAATAGGTTAAGTATTCAGATTGTTGTGCCAGCCCAATCTCTCCTGCTTCTCCGTTCAATCTCAGCAGCATTGGAAACAACAGAAGGGGCTTTATGCAAACACCTTTCAGGAAGGCGTGTGCCTCACCTGTGTTTGCTCCTTCACAGTAATAGGAAGTTAATTATGTGGGATTTGCTCACCTGATCCACACAGATGATCCTACTGTAGTGCACATTTGGAAATCCCACACCCCTTTCTTCCCCTGAGGAAAAAATTCTTTCCTGATCCTAGATTCAGTGCTCTGTTTAATCTTGAGCATATGAGAATGAGTCACCATGGGTAAGTGTGTAATCTCATTTATACCTTTCTTCCAACCCCCCTTTAATTTTTTAAATTTATGTTACTGGATCCTGCTTTCCTACATAAGGACTGGTGATTTGGAAACTAATTTTGGGACTGCGAGGTGTTGAGATTTTTTTTTTGGAACCAGTGCTTTCTGTTCTGCTGAACATGAAGCTGCATGGCCTAACTTCTGAAATTCAGGCTATGTATGGAATGTCTGTGTGGATGAAGAAACAAGCCAATGCCTTTTTTTGGGTCGGGGCTGGGGGGAGGCTGGGAGAACGATGAATGAAAATGTTAAGATAGTCTGATTTTGTGGGGGAAACATTCAGATTTTGAAAATATGTGCAAACCAAAGACAAGCAGTTAGTTGCTTTGTGATTTTATTTTACCCACAAAAGAAATACTTGATACTGTGCCAAAGATGATGTTGAATAGGTATATTAACTCAGATAAAATAACTGAGTTCTACTGTTGATTCCAGTTATCCCTAGCTATACAATGCGTAAATGCTATTTCCATTTCTTCATTTGTGGAATGAAAAGCATTTCACTGCAAAATTATTTTTAAAAAAGTACTTTAAAGTACATTGGAATCTTTAGGATACTTTGAACATGGTGCTTAAAGAATGTAAATGGTTAATACTTGCTTTCATGCCCATAGAGGAATATGGGAGTGGGACTGACTTGAATATCAAAATGAAACTCTGTATCCATTTTTAAATACAGTATGCATTTGAGCAAAGCCTTTCTCCCTAAATGCTTATTTTAAATTGGCAGTTGCTCAGCCAACAGTCAGTAATCTCAGTTAGCAAGTGTTTGGCACGCCTGTTTTTTAACCTGCACAGGTTCAGTTCACACAAAGAAAGGGAGGATTGGGTTATGTGATGCAAATACCATGTTAGCCTCATTAACATATTTTGAATAAAACTGTATTTGAATATTTGCCAGCTAAGCTAGGCCATCTGAAGGCCTTCCCAACGAATTGGGAGTTTCTGAGCGGAGTGTACAGATTTGAGCCTGTAAACTTTCTACTTTTTCTTCTTGCGAGGAAAGATTTTAGAGGATGCTATTTAAAATACTTTCCATACCCTTTCAAAAGAACAACCCCTTTTTTTTTTTTTAATTCTGCAGAAATTTTGGACTTTCTACCACCCTTTTATATATCTTCAAAAGAGGTACCATAACGCATGTCTCAGAAATACCTTTAGGTAATCTATCCTGAGTGGGTTTGAGGTTCTACTCAGCCTGTTTTTTGTCTTTGCAGAATTTAGTCCTGAAGCTCTTTCTGTGAGTCTAGCTGGAGAACCTCTTCTGCACACTTACTGTGTGAATGCCAGTGGTTGGAACAGGACAGATAGGATAAACTAGGGTGCCTGTAAACTCCTACCTAGTGGATGCTCAGATCATAAAGATGCCAGCCTGGTTCAACTCTATATAGTATAGAAATTGTTTTTGCAAGCCTCCAGTTTTGTGGCCTGACATCTGTATCTGTTCAGAAATACTTTTTTGACTTTGACACCTGTCTGGCTGAAACCACAACCTTGGGCTCTAAAACTGGGCAAGGGAGGAGTCCATTGGAACCAGGGGTTCTCAGATATTTTAATATACAGGGTTTTAGGGGTGAGAACATGAGGCAGCATATACTTAGCTCTCTAGTTTTCATTCTGGGGGACAGGTGAGGGGAGTATCAAAATCACCAGAGAACTCTTTGAAAATCATTCACCTTGATTATTTTTTTCCTGTTTACCTGTTGTGGTGAAGGGTGAGTAGGGATGACTGTGTGATGAGGTGGCGTTTTGAATCTAGAATCTGCGGAAGCTGTGGGTGCTTACCACAGTGTGGTAGTTTCCATAGTTTGGGCCAGTTTGCAACCTGTCTTGTACTTACCCTTTGGAATGGAAAGATACAGTCTCATGATGCCAACTCTTACCCCTCCTTAAGTGTATATTTCGTAGCATTTCCAGGAAATGATTCCTTCTACCTGAGGACTTTTTCCTTTTCTTTATCTCTTCAGAGATAATTCTTAAGACTTATTTTGAAATCATATATATACACACACACACATATATATATATGAATTATCAGAAACAGGGAAGAATAAATTTGAGCATTCCTATTTTTTTATACATGTTTTGTAAATCTCTCCTTTAGTGGAAGGGAAAGAGGATGCAACTATGCTGAGAAATGTGTCTATTATGTAAATTGGTATTTAAAAAAAAAAACACTTTTAAAAACTAAGAACCTGGGAAAGAACTCTAGTACATTAAACCAAGCCCTAAATTTTCAACAGACATTTTAATGAGTATATATTTTATACGTTGATTGTGTGTACATGTGTGTGTATGCTTTAAAGTTTTTAGATTGAAGTTACTAAATTTCAGCTCACTTTTGTTGAACTTAAATGATTTACTCGTAATTTTGTCAGTGATTCTTACATTACACGATCACCATCTACTCATAATTAATTGTATAGACACAATTTTAAATTTCATAACTTTTTTTCCAGTTGATTTGTTACAGCCTGTTTAAAAGACAAATTTATAGGCAATTGTAATCTTCATGAAGCAATGTGAGTTGATGAATACCTTTGAATGGCGTTTCAGTATTTTTCTTTTTTATTATAAAATGTTAAATATGTCATTTGTGGAGCTTCTCTCGTGTCGGTTTGTTGTATTTGACACAATAGGAGTACTCATGCAGTGTTTGTTACCAGTTTCACGATATGCATTCAACATCTCTGAAGGTGGTGAATACAAAATCTGTTTTTCAAACAAGTACATACATGAAACTAAAACAATTTATTCAAGTCCTAAAACAACATTAGTGAAACTTCAGTTCTGCCACTGGGCCTACATTTAAGCTGATAGCGTGTGTGTGGGGGAAGAAGATACAAATTACTGATAATCTCTTTAGAATGCATTAATATTTTCAGGCCCAAATATGAGTATTCAGTAGATTCATCAGATTAAAAAAGCTAAATGAAATTTAAGTACTGACTTGTATGTTTCCTTTAATTAATTTTGGTGACTTACTAGTTGGTATTTGTGGGGATATGCAGAATATTTTGAATTGGTTTCTGTATTCTCCGTGTTTTAGTTATAAAGCACTATAAGGAGAAAGTGAATGAAGAGGCTGCCTTCAGGTGTAGTAAGGTTTAACTTGTATTCCTGTTCCAACTTGTCCTACTCTCAGCTTGCTCCTTAGCTCCCTGGCTTATTTACATATTGTATAATCCAGACTGGCTTGTCCCGTTTGGTAGGTTGGTTATAAACTGCAGAGCTAAGTAAATGTGTGATAACATTTTAAATGGTATGAGAAGTTAAACAGTACTTAAGGAGTGATGTCGTAAAGAACCCCAGCTGTCAGGTGCCCCAGGGTTGGCCTCCTTTGGGGCCATTTCCGTTTTCTCTGAGTAACAGGAAATAAATGTGAAACTATAGTGAAGTCTGGTCAGATGATGACCCCCTCATCCAGATGACATGCAGCATGCCGGATCTGATACTGAAAATGTTTGATACTAAAAGTAGATTATTAACTATTTCCGTTAATGAGTTTTGTATATAGGCAGAACAAATCAACAAAAAACCCAGGGAAGCATTTTTTCCTGTCTTCACCTGGTATGAAAACAGTAAAGGCTAGACAAGTCCTGTTCTCCTCCTCCCTTGGTGTATAATGAGAGAACATTTCCATGTGCTTTGTGATGACCATTTCTAATGGCTGCATCATACTGTGTCCAGTTGTAGGATTATTGGGTTTCCCAAAACATCCACTGCTCTTCAGTGTTTAACATTATGAAAAGTTGTGCCTTATCCCCTGTGTGAGTGCTGTAAGCTCTCTGTAAGGCTGTGTGCCCTGGTCATTGTTGAGTATGTCCTTTTCATATTCATTTATAATCAGGCCAGCCAAAGATTGGAATCTAATGGTAGATGTCGAAGTCTTTCTTAGAATACTTCGTCCTTCCCTACTTGGTCTCGCTGAGATTTTCTGGGGTTCCCAGTGCCAAAGGGTGTTTGTTTACCCCTAACGTGATGGTGATGATTTCTCCCTATCATGTTACACTGTGCAGACTCTCACTCTCATTTGCTCCAATTTCAGGGTTCCTTGGTTCAAAGATGCTGGGGAACCCTAACTTTGAAGATCTCAATTTAACAGCAACCTGCCTTTTTCCATGAGTCACTCTTAGTTCAAAATACCCAAAAAGAGATTCTCATTTCTGTAGGTTGGGCAAGTTACAGCCTGCTTGATTTTTTAGTCTTTGGTTTATAATGATTTTACAGAGTAGAAGAGGAAATGGCTCTTTGTTGAATGTTGCATAAAACTATATGGCCTTGTGCAAGTGATCTAACTTTATATGAATCCTGGCTTGAAGACAGAAGTTTCTTTTGTATAAGTGGATTCACCACTCTGTGTCCTACTCTGAAATAATGAGGGGGAGAATAATCCCATATTATAGCACATCAATTTTAAAAAATCAGAATTCAAGAACTGGGAAATTTTTCAGTTTACATTCTCCTGATTCTGATTTTGTTTCTTACATTCTTTTTCTATTTTAAATTTGCTTTTATTATTTGAGATAAAAAATACTTTGTTTCCATTCTAAGTTTTGTTTTTTGAACTAAAGGCTAAAAACCCTGCATTCATGGTATTACTGCCTTTTCAGTGGTTAACTGTTAGATTTTATAATCAGAAGATTGAGATCTTTAAAGGACAAAATGGAAAATAAAATTAGGTTTGGGATAAGGAATCCTACTTGGACACTACAAAAATAGAAGGAAAAAAAGGTGAATGAATAATTGGCAAAACAAACTCTTTTTCCTGTAAGTTCCCTTTTCCCAAATTCTTGCCATCATGCTAAAAAAAGTTGTTTCATGGGTTGATTTTTCTCAGAATCTTGATGCTTGTTGTTAATAAAATTTTTTTTCATGTGCCAAAGTTTTGTTTTTCATGTGACTTCTGCGGCAATTTTGGTTTTACTGAAAATATTTTTTCAAGTATGGGGTAAAAGTTATTGGTAATAAGCCAAAAGGAAAATTTAAGGTGAACTTCTATACAATTTAGTTTTACTGACTAGGGGAAATCAAATGCATTGTCCAAGGTAACTGAAGTTAGATTATTGTAGGAGAAATATCAATTCTAATTCAACGTAAACTGTGAGTGCTTATTTCCAGTTTCAAAACTTACATTTTTCAATTTCTACCTCATCCTTTCCCATCGAGGCATATTTTTGATATCAAGCTAACATAAAGTGCTGCTACTGACTGAGCCAACCTAATGGAATGACATCACTGTTTCTGTCGGAATAGTTAAGCAGGGAGTTAAAAAATTCACATTTTTGGGAAGGAGTTTTTTTTGGAGGGACTTCTTTTGCAATACACAACCTTCAGACATGCCAGAAAGTAACTGTGGATGCATTTTAGGATGTAGCCAGTGTTGTATTGCATCTTTCAGTCTGATAGGTAAAAATAAATCATATTTTAGATTACTATTAAAATAGCATGCTGATATATTCATCTTGTCCTTCCTTTTAAGAAATATATTTCAGAAATGCTAGTAACATCTTGCTCAGCAGCTCACTCTGACACCCTGACTTACTAGGGAGATCTCACTGTACTTGTTTGTTCTGCAAATCTTACAGTGGCCTTTGACCAAAGGCAATGAAATGTTACCTGACTTGGCATATCAGTCAGGATTCTCAGTTGCAAGCAATAGACATCTCTGACTAATTTAATCATAAAGGAGTCTATTAAGGATGTTAGGTAGCCACAGTTTCTCTGGGAAAGCTGAGAACCCACCTTGGCAGCTTATCAGCTAGGATCAATGATGCTGAAGTGATCTAGGGAATATATTGCCACTGCCTTCTGGCACATGATCATAGGCCCTGCATCTTGCACCACCAGCACCAGTCACGCGAGACCCCAAATGCCACCACCGCTGCCTTTGGGAACTGCATCACTGCCCCTGCCTCTGGCCCCGGTTTCTGTACGGTTCTTACTATTTGTAACTGCTTGAGATTCTAAATGTGGGATGGATTATTTGGTGGAGCCAATGTACCTGGTAATGTGACTGCACTTTGGTTGCAAGGGTGGTTGAAAAAGCAGTGACTTGGAGTTTTCAGCTTTTGAAGTGTGTGTGTGGTTTTTTTTTGTTTTTTTGTTTGTTTGTTTTTAAGAAACATGGTCTTGTTATGTTGCTCAGGCTAGTCTTGAACTCCTGGGCTCAAGCAATCCTCCCACCTTGGCCTCCCAAGGTGCTGGGATTACAGGTGTGAGCCACCACGCCTAGCCTGTAGTGTTAATGATTTTCCAAACATAGGAAGGAAAGTTCAGATGCTGGGTAACCGAAAAGAATCACGTAAGTCCACTATACATGGCATACTGGAGGTGGAGGGGGAAGGATAGAAAAATAAAGAGAACAGTTACCTTCCTTCAGTACTTAAAATGCTAATAATAGTTATGAGAAAAATGTTATAACAAAACCCATAGTTTCTCAGTATTTTCGTAATAGCAGCATCCATATGTTACCAGAAAGGGGTCCTGAGCCAGACCCCAAGAGAGGGGCTCTTACATATCCTGTAAGAAAGAATTGGAGACAAATCTGTGGAGAGAAAAGCAAGTTTATTAAGAAAGTAAAGGAATAAAGAATGACTACTCCATAGACAGAGCAGCCCTGAGGGCTGCTGGTTGGCTATTTTTATGCTTATTATATGCTAAACAAGGGGTGGATTATTCATGAGTTTTCCAGGAAAGGGATGGGCAATTCCCAGAACTGAGAGTTTCTCCCCCTTTTAGACTCTAGGGGGTAACTCCTGATGTTGCCATGGTATTTGTAAACTGTCATGGCGCTGATGGGAGTGTCTCTTAGCATGCAAATGCATTATAATTAGTGTATAATGAGCAGTGAGGATGACCAGAGCTCACTTTCGTAACCATCTTGGTTTGGGTGGGTTTTGGCCGGCCTTCTCTACTGACTTCTGTTTCGTCAGCAAGGTCTTTGTGACCTGTATATTGTGCTTACCTCCTAGCTCATCCCGTGACTAAGACTGTCTAACCTCCTGGCAAGGCAACTCAGTAGGTCTCAGCCTTATTTTACCCAGCCCCATTCAAGATGGAGTCACTCTGGTTCAAATGCCTCTGACACATAGGCTTAATACTCTGTTGAACAGTTGCTGTGTGCTTGATAGTTCTTTGTTTTATTTTATTTTATTTTATTTTTATTTTTTATTTTTGGAGACGGAGTCTAGCCCTGTCGCCCAGGCTGGAGTGCAGTGGCGCGATCTCGGCTCACTGCAAGCTCCGCCTCCCGGGTT
>NW_012112142.1:9544645-9550797 GCF_000951035.1 Colobus angolensis palliatus | reverse complement strand
GGTCTCGATCTCCTGACCTCGTGATCCACCCATCTCGGCCTCCCAAAGTGCTGGGATTACAGGCTTGAGCCACCGCGCCCAGCCAGTTCTTTGTTTTATAATGTTATCTCTGATTCATACAACAGCCTTGAAAAGTAGACATTGTCCCCATTTTGTAAGGTAAAGGAGCTGATGCTCAGAGTAACTTCCCACAATCACACAGCACATATGGCAGTGCTGAAATTCAAACCCACATGTATCTGTTTCAACACCTCTCTTCTTGCTATCATATCAGCATTCCTCCTCATAGAAATTTTGTGAAAAAGCACAGATAACTTCCTTGATTTAAACTAGAAATTTTTGAGAGTCCTGAATTGTTTGCCTTAATAATCCACTACTTATCATTTATCATGAGCTGTGAGATCCTGCTAGGTTCAGGAGAGTGACTGGGACCAGAGCTACAGACTCAGGAGTCATAAGACCTTACGAGCTCCAGGGTGCTGTGGGCAATGGTGAGGTGGTCCTGGGAAGAACTTGCAGAGTAAGAGAAGCAGTGCTATAGGACCTAACAAAACATGAGCTAGAGGTGGGTTAGAAAGAGACAGAGTGGTTTTTACCTGGTAGAAGGAAAACCTGAACAGGAACCTGTTAGGGGAGCCCAAGAGCATAGCTGAAGAAGGAAAGTGTGGTTGGGAGCCAGGAACCAAAACAGGATAAGGTGGAAAATAGGCCATTGGAGTGGATGGCCAAGTGGGAAGTTATGCTCGCCTTTGTAGTTTGAAATCAAATTTGCAGAATCTTTACCTTCTCTCTAAGTGTCCCATGAGGTGCAGTGATAGAACCCCTGCACTAGTTTAGGTTCAGATACTCGGTGGACACATGCAATTTTGTGTTTGAATTTTTAGTTTCTTGTTTTTTAATGCTGCCTTGGCTCTGGTGGTCTTTGGGGCCTCACCCAGGCAGTGAGCAGCCTAGATGGACTAGGATGGTCCCCACATCCCACCCTAGAGTCACATCTGTTGTGTTAGAGGCCGTCATCCGTTGAGAATGACTTAAATTCATCCTGGCCATGGTGGCTCAGGCCTGGAATCCCAGCACTTTGGGAGGCTGAGGTGGGCAGACTACCTGAAGTCAGGAGTTCAAGACCGCTGTGGTCAACATGGTGAAACCCCATCTCTACTAAAAATACCAAAATTAGCTGGACATGATGGCAGCCGCCTGTAATCCCAGCTACTTGGGAGGCTGAGGCAGGAGAATCCCTTGAACCGAGGAAGCAGAGGTTGCGGTGAGCCGAGACCATACTATTGCACTCCAACCTGGGCTACAAGAGGGAAACTTTGTCTCCAAAAAAAAAAAGAAAAGAATGACTTAGATTGATTCCCTCTCAGTCTGTTATTTTGTATCTGCCCACATTGATGCTAATCTGCCACTCTCCTTCCTACTTGCTTGGGCTTGTGAAATCTCCTGACCATTTATGCTATTTGTTTGTCTTTTTGCAAATCAAAAGAGCCTAATGTCACCTTGAAGCATCATGGTAATTAAACTTAAGAAAGGATGAGTGATTACAGTTTAGCTTATTTGCGGTTCGTTATTTAATTCCTCCCTCTTTAGAGAACTTCTAGAGTACATAGACATACAAATTTAGTTGCAAGTAAGAATGAGAGTATACCTGAGTAGTTTACATAAAATTGTGGGGAAGACTGGATATGTGTTGAAACAGACAGTGTTTGTGGGGCTAGGTGTCCAGAGTAGAGTCTGTCTTGGATGGGCCTTCAACAGAATGGCTTTTTCCTGACATAGGTGCAGCCTCGTCTTGTGCATGCTTATCACAACAGCATGTTTCTCCTTTGTTCTGGGGGATGGGGATTTCCTTCCTTTCATTCCTTTCTCTTCACTGCTACAGCCCCAGTGTTTGCTTGTTCACTCCCTGCATCCCACATCAATGTCAATCAACTCTACCCTGCACTAGTTGGCATTGAGATCTGTGAAAAGGAGTGGAAGCAGGGGAGACAAAAATTAAAGCTCTCCCTGCATCTCCTTTTTAGTTAATTGTTCCTCATCCTCTCTACCCCAATGGTGAAGCAGATGCAGATAGAGGAAGAAGCAGGGGGAAATGATACCTAACATTACTAACATTCTTTTCTGTTCATCATACCCCTACTCCCTCCCCATTTACCCTCATCCCCATTCTCTTTTCTAATTCTTCAGTATCTTTCTTCCCTATTAGACTGTAAGATCCAGGAGGATAAAAGCCATGTCAATGTTGGTCTCTGATGTGCCCCACCAGTGTCTACTACAGGACCTGACATATAGAAGACACCAAGATATGCTTGCTTGGTGAATGAGTGAGGCATGAAAGGGGGATTGGGGGAGTACACTGTTTTTCTCTATACCCCTCTTGACAACTTTACCCAGTTGTGATTTTTCACCTGTGTATCCTCCAATCTCTGATCTTGAAGGGGCCTGCCTCCTGGCCAGCAGCAAGAAGATGGATCCCACAGTGGGTGCTGAACACATTTTCCCATAGAGCATTTTTCTGCATGGTGGTTAGTGTCTGTTGGAACTATACTGTATACTTAAGGGAGCTTTCTTGGCTGGACATAGTACCTGTAACGTACAATATGGTTTTTATGGGAAAATGCATTGAGTTCAAATGAATCTACTTACATGCAAACTTTTGGATTAAAACTTTTCCATTAGTTGGGGACTACCATTACATGTTCTCCTGTCAGACTTTTATTCATTACTAGTATATAAATGAACAATAAGCCATTTCTTTGGAGAAAGACCAGAGCCAGAAGTCTTTCCTTCTGAGATTATAAATCATTACATTAAAATGAATTTCATTCATCCAACAAACGTTGGTAGTTTATTTCAAATGTATTTATAGAGTGCCCAGCGCATGTAGGGCATTGTACAGAGGAATCATATGTAAATAAAATAGGGACCCTATCCTGGTGAGGTCATAGTCAGATTTCCGTTTAAATTGAAATTGGACTCATAGTCCACAAGGTCACTTCCAGCTCTGAAATTCAGTAATTCTGTGATTTTTATGCTCTATTCATTTGCATATTTTCCTTGTTGTATGTGATTCTATTATCAAATTTATTTTTAGTTAATAATAGAGAAAACATATTTACATTAATAACAATTAAGTAACCCCACCATTATAGCTTTTAAGTAATTCTAAATTTGTTATTTATAAAAATGAAAAACCCAGGAACAAACCATTTAATTCTAGCTTTTTATTATAAAAAGAGTAGAGCCACATACATTATGAAATTGACATAAAAATAGAATGACAGAGACTTGACTTTAAAAGTTTAAGTATTCCATAAGGATAATATATATGGCTGTTGGGATTGCAAATATTTTTGTGTTTTTTTCTAAATGTGTTTCTGTGGTTTTCAAAGTTTATGTGATAGGTATGTGTTATTCCCTCGCTGTCACCTCATGTACATACACACATAGGCAGGCACATTCATTCCTTGTTATTGCTGAGTAATATCTCATTGTATGGATATATCACACTTTATCCAAAATGGACTACACTTATTATTATTATTATTATTATTTTGAGACATGGTCTGGCTCTGTCATCCAGGCTAGCGTGCAGTGGCATGATCTCGGCTCATTGCAACATCTGCTTCCCAGGCTTAAGCCATCCTCCCACCTCAGCCTCCCAAGTAGCTGGGACTACAGGCATGCACCACCATGCTCAGCTAATTTTTTTGTGGGTGTGTTTTTTGTAGAGAACGGGGTTTCGCCATGTTGTCCAGGATAGTCTTGAACTCCTGGGCTCGAGCCATTCACCTGCCTCAGCCTCCCAAAGTGCTGGGATTACAGGTGTGAGGCACCGGCCTGCCTGAATTACACTAATTTTTGAATTGAAAATCGCATGGTCCTCAAGGCCCTCCTTAATTTCCCAGGCTCATTTCTCTTCCCTGTCTCTGTCCACATCTCATGCCTTTCATGGTTGGGTGCCATTCCTTCCTTCCTTTTTTTTTTTTTTGAGACGGAGTCTTGCTGTGTCGCCCAGGCTGGAGTGCAGTGGCGCGATCTCGGCTCACTGCAAGCTCCGCCTCCTGGGTTCACACCATTCTCCTGCTTCAGCCTCCCGAATAGCTGGGACCACAGGCGCCCGCCACCATGCCCGGCTAATTTTTTGTATTTTGTTTAGTAGAGATGGGGTTTCACTGTGTTGGCCAGGATGGTCTTGATCTCCTGACCTCGTGATCCGCCCGTCTCGGCCTCCCAAAGTGCTGGGATTATAAGCGTGAGCCACTGCGCCCAGCCGGGTGCCATTCTTTCTTTAAGAACAATCTCAAATGGTACTTTTTTCCCAAAATTTTTTCCCTTGATTCATTGAATAACAGTGTTTACTGTATTTTGTCCAGGCCACAGTTTTAGCTTGTGCTTTTTGTAATTTGTATAATTGTCTCTCATTTCAGATTCTAACCATGAGACAGGGACATTTCTGTTGGTATCAGAAATAGCCTTGTAAAGGCTGTAACGTAGGGTAATTGGTAGTTATTATTTCTAATTGGGAAGCTACAAAACTTTGTCTCAGGAATTAAGGAGGGTAACTACATTTTGGGAGAAAACCTGTCTTCCCATCGTTGGTACAGTGACCTAATGTTGCACGCATAGTTGGAACTCAATAAATGCTTATTGAAATGGACCCAATATCTGGTAGTAGGACTGGGGGCATTTTCAATGTCCCTGGAAAGGAAATTCGATACTTATTTATACCACATACTTAGAAGTCCTAAGTTTAAAAGGGAGAGAGTGAGAATATATGTTGGTCAAATGAGGAAAATGTATATAAAGTACCTCTTTGCAGTAAAGCCCCAGAGCCATCGCTTTTAACTTTTATATTGGACATGCCATATTTGGATATGGTCAGTAAATGTTTGCTTTTTTTTTTCTTTACAGAGGTGTAAATTCCAGTACCTTAATGAAACAGTCTGTAATAAATTCTCCTGTAAGTGCAAAGGCTGAGGGTATGTCTTCCATATTTTTTGATGCCCTATTTGGATCAACCTTCAGTCAGACGTAGAAGTGCAAATCAGATGAGGGTCTTTTTTGAGACAGAGACTTGCTGTGTTAACCAGGCTGAAGTACAGTGGCACAGTCTTGGCTCACTATAACCTCTGCTTCCCAAGTTCAAACAGTTCTCATGCCTCTGCCTCCCAAGTAGCTGGGACTACAGGTGCCCACCACCATGCCTGATTAATTTTTTGTATTTTAGTAGAGACGAGGTTTCACCCAGGCTGATCTCAAACTCCTCACCTCAGTCAGTCCATCCGCCTCAGCCTCCCAAAGTGCTAGGATTCCAGGCATGAGCCACCACTGCTCAGCCAGGGTCCTTGAGTTCAGATCATGGAGCGGTCCACAGAGCACTCTTCTCAGGTGCAGGGTGGAAAGGACTTTGATTCTGGACTAGTATTTTTAGTCACATCTACAGGTCTTTGAAAGGGAAAAAAGATATTATTGATAGGTCCTGTTTTTTGAGGAAAAAAACAAACAAGCATTCCTATCTACCTGGCAAATAATTTATTCTATTCTAATGATAATTATTTTATGTGGTTAAAGATCAGAGAAAGGGAGCCATAGGCAGGACAGCAGCCCAGTGTTGGTACCACACTCTTGGGAATTACTTAATTTCTGTTTTCTTCATAACAGTTGTCCGTTTCTTAGACTGTGCTATATTTGGAGTGGATGACACTGGTGGTGATTGTCTAAAACTTAGATATTTAAACAGTTTGAAAACTTGTTGGAGTAGGAATTATAAAAGCTTTATAGTTTTCATTATCTTCTCCATTCCCACTCTTCCAAGTTACTACAAATATGCCTAATTTCTATAAATATATGCAACTTAAAATATTTCAGTTGTAATACACAAGTAGTTCTTTGTAGTAGATTCCTATGGAGATTTTTCTTCATATTTTATAGAGTTCTTCAGATATTTTCCTCTTGCTTATAATACTTATAAAGCTATATTTATTTTCTTTTGTCTAAACTCATTCAATTTTATGTGTATTTTTCTCACCTGCTCTTTTGTTTGTTTACTGAGATATAAGGCTATATAAAGAAATACTTGGTGCTTTCTGTGACAGCAGACCATATAAAGAAATATGAACTTTTTTTTTTTTTTTTGGAGACGGAGTCTC
>NW_012112142.1:9513377-9543734 GCF_000951035.1 Colobus angolensis palliatus | reverse complement strand
ACCACACCCTGCGATTTTTTTTGTATTTTTAGTAGAGACGAGGTTTCACCATGTTGTCCAGGTTGGTCTTGAACTCCTGACCTCAAGTGATCCTCCCATCTCAGCCTCCCAAAGTGCTGGGATTACAGATGTGAACAACTGCAACTGGCCAAGAAATACCAACTCTTACAAGCGCTTTAATTCATTTTATACCACTCTGGCTATAGTGAGAAAAGGCAATATTTTTACACTTGATATACTTTTTATAAGATAAAAATCGATGTAGGATGAAAATATCCTGTTGCTCTAGTAATTCCCACAGAATGTCAGCCTCAATAATAGAAGATGAAAAAAGAAGTTTTGTGGTGTTTGCTCTTTTATAAACTCATATTTGGAGAAGGAACACAATATATATATGATTTCCTCATAACTGCTGTTGGTGCCCCAAATCTGATATTGTTGCATGATAAACTGACATTGCTTCCTGCTTCTGAAGGAAAGATTGAATTTGAAGCTAACGTGCTTACTAAACCGGGAAGCTGCTATTACAGAATGCACAGGAAGTCAAGCTGCCTGTGTAGTTGCGCTGAGACTTGAGACTCATGTGTTGTGACCTGTGCTTTCTGCATGTCTCCATGTCTCCAATTACAGTTGTAGACATGTAGACATGCATGTAGACATGCATGTCTCCAATTACAGTTCTCCAGAACCTACTGAGCTCCCTCTTGGTCCTTGTTGGTCAAACAAAAATGGCATAAGCACTCACTTAGGTGTTGCATTGGTCAGGGACCTGGTGGGAGGCAGATGGCACACACAAGTTGGATAATTTGGGGAACATTTCATTAAAAAATAAAAATGTAGGAAATAGTAAGAATATACAAGGGCAAGTAAGAGGGTATGGGGCAAGGGCTAGTATCTGTACGTGAAGAAGAAAGTGGAGGGAATGTTATCAAACCACTGGCTGTGTACAAATGGCTGCCTTATAGGAGCTGAGGTCTCCAGTCAAGGGAGACTGTCTACTGAGAACATACGGGGACATAGCCAGCAGTTCTGTTCCCTGACCCTGGGCTCCTCTGTCTGCAGCCATTGTCCCTTTTGACCAAACCTAACCAGTGGAGGACAAGGATTGATGCAGTCCTTGACAGATCAGACTCTTCAGGCTCAATGAGTACAAATAGGTGGGGAGTACATTGGAGTTACGTTGAAACAGTCCAGTGCAGATGTTATAGTGAATGGGACAACCCTGCTGTCCTCATTGATACTACAGAACTCATTTTTTTTATTATTATACTTTAAGTTCTAGGGTACATGTGCACAACATGCAGGTTTATTACATATGTGTACATGTGCCATGTTGGTGTGCTGCACCCATTAACTCGTCATTTACATTAGGTGTATCTCCTAATGCTATCCCTCCCCCAAGCCCCCATCCCACGACAGGCCCGGGTGTGTGACGTTCCCCATCCTGTGTCCAAGTGTTCTCATTGTTAAGTTCCCACCTATGGGTGAGAACATGCGGTGTTTGGTTTTCTGTCCTTGCGATAATTAGCTCAGAATGGTGGTTTCCAGCTTCATCCATGCCCCTACAAAGGACATGAACTTGGCCTTTTTTATGGCTGCATAGTATTCCATGGTGTATATGTGCCACATTTTCTTAATCCAGTCTATCATTGATGGACATTTGGGTTGGTTCCAAGTCTTTGCTATTGTGAATAGTGCCACAATAAACATACGTGTGCATGTGTCTTTATAGCCACATGACTTATAATCCTTTGGGTATATCCCCAGTAATGGGATGGCTGGGTCAAATGGTGTTTCTAGTTCTAGATCCTTGAGGAATTGCCACACTGTCTTCCACAATGGTTGAACTAGTTTACAGTCCCACCAACAGTGTAAAAGTGTTCCTATTTCTTCACATCCTCTCCAGCACCTGTTGTTGCCTGACTTTTTCATGATTGCCATTCTAACTGGTGTGAGATGGTATGTCATTGTGGTTTTGATTTGCATTTCTCTGATGGCCAGTGATGATGAGCATTTTTTCATGCATCTGTTGGCTGCATAAATGTCTTCTTTTGAGAAGTGTCTGTTCATATCCTTCACTCACTTTTTGATGGGGTTGTTTGATTTTTTCTTGTAAATTTGTTTAAGTTCTTTGTAGATTCTGGATATTAGCCCTTTGTCAGATGGGTAGATTGTAAAAATTTTCTCCTGTTCTCTGGGTTGTCTGTTCACTCTGATGGTAGGTAGTTTCTTTTGCTGTGCAGAAGCTCTTTAGTTTAATTAGATCCCATTTGTCAATTTTGGCTTTTGTTGACATTGCTTTTGGTGTTTCAGTCATGAAGTCCTTGCCCATGCCTATGTCCTGAATGGTATTGCCTAGGTTTTCTTCTAGGGTTTTTATGGTTTTAGGTCTAACATTTCAATCTTTAATCCATCTTGAATTAATTTTTGTATAAGGTGTAAGGAAGGGCTCCAGTTTCAACTTTCTGCATACGGCTAGCCAGTTTTCCCAGCTTCATTTATTAAATAGGGAATCCTTTTCCCGTATCTTGTTTTTGTCAGGTTTGTCAAAGATCAGATGGTTGTAGATATGTGGTGTTTTTTCTGAGGGCTCTTTATAGAACTCATTTTTATAAAGAATCATTGACTTTCAAAAATACTTGAGATTACCCAGTTCAAGCATCAAAAAATACAGACTTCCTGTTCATTCAGCATCTAGTTTATTCAATTATGGAGAACACAGTTTTACATTATGAAACATCTTGTCTGGGCACGGTGGCTAATGCCTGTAATCTGAGCACTTTTGGAGCCTCAGGTGGGGTGGATCACTTGAGGTCAGGAGTTCAAGACCAGCCTGGCCAACATGGTGAAACCCCATCTCTAATTAAAAAAGAAAAAGAAAATGCATCTTGTTCTGTTGTTGAACAACTGTAATTATTAGGAAGGTTATTCTTGCATTGAAATGTGCCTTCCTGTACCTTCTGTTGCTTGCTAGTTCTTTCGTTTGCTATTCTCTTGCGTTGTGTCTTTTGACCCCTTTATGACATTTTTGGTATTTGTTTAACAGGCACTCACTTATTCAACATCTATTTATTGAATGCTTGCTATGGGCCAGGACTTGTTCTTGGTGCTGGGAATTCAGTTGTGAACAACACAAAGCTTCTGCTTTCATGAAAATTACATAGTAGTAGATAGAGACAGACATTGAGCGAATACATAATATGATCTCTGTAGGTGATAACTACTGAGATTAACAGCAGTTAACCACGGTCACAAGAGAAAACTGTGGCTTAAATTGGTTCTGAAGTCGTTCTGAGTCAACTGTGTAATGCAGTGGCCAAAAAGCCTAAATCCATCTTAGACTGTTTGAATCAAATGACCACGTTAGGGAGGTTGTGTTTGCTTTCTTATTGTCAAGCTGAGCCTGGTGTATAGCGTTTGCATTTTGGAGAGATACTGGCAAGTGGAAACTTGTTCAGGGGCATCCCCATGAGAGCCTTGTAAACAGTTGAAGAAAGCCGTCATATTTGCATGGAGTGTTCCCTAGGCCAAACCTTTCTGGTTTTGCCAGCAGTTTCTCACGTGGTATGATTTCTCTACTCTTAACTGTCCTGGTCTTTCTCCAGATAATTAATTTCCTCTTAAAATGATGCTCCCTCCCAGAATTCAACTCATCTTTCCAGATGTGGTTTCAACTTGGGTAATGCTTATTAGACTATTTCTTCCCTTGATCTAGTTATTTAATTTTACTAATGCATCTGAGGATTGAATTTCCTTTAAAAAAGAAAAAAAAAAAAAACAACTGTGTTACTTGACTCTTAGTGTTGAGCTAGGCTGTAAAACCAGGTCTCCAGCACTTCCGTTCGTACAATTTATATACATAAATATATTAGCCAACATCTCTATTAAAATGTCATCTCATCACTGTCTATGCAATATTCTACATTAAGATCCTTTGGAATATTGTCTTTCATCTAACTTGTGTCATCTACAGAATTAACAAGCATATTCTCAAACTTCATCTAGGTGTTTAATATAATTGTTTAATTAAAAAAGAATAATAGCACCAGACCTTTCCTTCAGATTATAGCAGCTCAATAATTAATCCTGTTTTAGTATGACATTTCAAATAACTGTGAACAGCCTTAATATGTCATCCATTTTACATTTCTGCATTTTATCCAAACATTTTGAAAAATGAAGATACAGTCTTCATTTCATGATGGCATTTCCAACTGGTACTAGGCTTAACAAAAAACTTACTAGAGGCTGGGATTGGTGGCTCATGCCTGTAACCCTGGCATTTGGGAGGCCAAGGCGGGCAGATCACTTGAGCTCAGGAGTTTGAGACCAGCCTGAGCAATGTGGCAAAAATGCAAATCTGCAAAAAATACAAAAATTAGCCGGCCATGGTGGCATGCGCCTGTAGTCCCAGCTGCTTGGGAGGCTGAGGCACAAGAATTGCTTGTGCCGGGAAGGCGGAGGTTGCTGTGAGCTGAGATTGCACCATTGTACTCCAGCATGGGTGACGGGAGTGAAACTCTGTCTCTCTCTTTCTCTGTAAATAAATAAATAAATATATATATATATATATTTACCTCTCTAACCTTGCAGGGAGTGACCTTTCTTTTTTGTTCAGTCTTAGTTATGTGTCCAAAGCATTGGTATATGTTTTTAGTTTAGTTTTTAATTTGCAAGCTCCATGTAAGACTACAGTGGGTTTTGTGTCAGATGCCTTCTTATTTATGAGTTGGAGTGAAGACAGGGGGAGTATTGACCTCATTCTTCCTGGAGATCTTCTTGTTTTCCAAGGAGTTTGGTGTCGTATTTTATAGGATTTTCTAGATTATATGTATGACATCTTGACTCCACTCAGATGCCCAAGAACCCTTACATTTTGGTGGCAGCATGACTTTCAAGAGGGTTTGCTTCTCTTGCTTAGTACAAAAGTGTCCATGGATTAGAATGTGATTAAACACATCAAGTCAGGTGACTTGTCACTGAGGGTTTGTATTGGTTACAAGTACCAGAAATGTGCCCGTGCCGACTGGGGAATCAGGATATTAGTAAAAGGAAAGGAAAACCTGTTCAACAATTTTTCTTGCTTTTCATGTACTGCAGAGAAAAGGCTAAATCCCATCTGGTGCACACTATTGTGGGAATCTTATACTTTAGATTCATAAACACAGTATGTTCAAATTTGCTATATTTGGCATTTGCTTGAGTATGTTTGGTGTGTATTTTATACTGTCAAATTTCTTTCCTTTTGACAATAGCTGACTTTTAGTTGACTAAAAAAGTAGCAGTCACAGTTAGGTTTACTATCTGTGGCTATCACAGGTTCACATGGGCATCATTGTCCAACCAAAGTTGCTTCTGAAGTGCTGCCATACAGTCATGGTCCTCATGAACACTTGTCCTATGTTTTACCATTGTCCTGGAAGAATTACTTTCATGAGTGTCTGGGTTTGGAGGAAAAATTGTATAGCTCCTATGGATATGTCCCAAAGTATTCTAGAAAGCAAGTCATTCCCACTGTGCAGTTATTGCTTTGACATCTGGCCTTCCTTACTTACCTTTGCTACAAAAAGAATCCATAATGACTTGTAAGGCTGGTAAACCCAGTGATTCTTGGAATACTTTTTCAAGAATGCTCCTCCAGGAATGCTCTTGGAGTCTCACTCTGTAGCCCAAGCTGGAGTGCTGTGGTGTGATCCTGGCTCACTGCAACCTCTGCCCCCTGGGCTCAAGGGATACTCATGCTTCAGCCTCTCGAGTAACTGGGACTACAGGTGCTGATTTTTTGTATTTTACTAGAGACAAGGTTTCACCATGTTGCCCAAGGTGGTCTCGAATGCCTGAGCTCAGGCGATGTGTCTGCCTCGGCCTCCCAATGTGCTGGGATTACAGGCATGAGCCACTACACCCGGCCTGAAAACACATTTTCTTAATGTGACTAAACTTTTCTAGCTGAATGGATCTATTTTAAAACTTGCCAATGAAAGCTCATTAGTAGTATCTGCTAATTAAATGCAGTTTTTATACCTAACGGACCTTTTAAAGAACGTGTGGACTTGCAAACCCCATTGCTTCTTGCTATATCTGAGCACTTGCCACCTGGTGGTAAGGAGACCATTCCATCTCCTTCACTAAATGGTAGCCCCTGGAAGTCAGGGGTCATTGCTGACTTATCTTGCCTCCCAACATTGATCATGCAGTAGGTGTGGCTGAGAAAGAGGGAGATAAGGGAAGAAAGGGAGCTGTGAATAAGCCATTGCTTTCTGCTTCATTTGTAGGAGTTGAAGTCTCTTCAGCTACCTGTTTAGGAGAACGAAAGCAAGTATTTTAGGAAATGGCCTCTGCAGTTTTCCGAATCATTTAGTTTCCTAAGCTAGTTACTCTGTAGGGGACTTCTCAACCTCTGCACTGTTGATATCGTGGCCTGGATGATTCTTTGTTGTGTGTCCTGCCCTGTGCATTGTAGTGTGTTTAGTTAGCAGCAGCATCCTTGGTCTCTGCCCACTAGATGCCAGTAGTGCACCCCATCCCCAGCTGTGACAACAAAAATGTTTCCAGGCATTGCCAAATGTATCCTGGAGGCAAAATAGCCGTCCCCTAATTGAGATTGAGAACTGCTGCTGTGTAGGAGCTCCTGTCTGGGACAAATGCAGACCAGAGAAACCAGCAAGTAATAGAAATGTGGCTTTGGAAGGGAACTTAGATATCATCTGGAATGTTGTATCCTGGAGAACTCCTTGCCCCACACCAGCGCCAGCACCACTCCCCAACCCCCAACCCCGCCTTTGCTTTATACTTGCAGAACTATAACCTAAGGGAAGGAGTGAATATAAAAAGAAAAAAATACAAGTATATGAGCTAATACTGTTTGGGGCCTGTAGGGTTATTTGTTTTAAGTTTGCTTACAGATCATGAACATGTGTCTACTTTCAGGTTACTCAAAATAAGAAAGCATAAGCTTACAGAAATAGGTCAGGGAGAAAAACACAGAAAAACTAATGTTCAGCACCACTAAAAAAGAATTCAAGGAGTATGTTGAACATTTTTCAGATTAAAAAGAACTCACTGGAATGTGGCTGGATTGCTGGTACAGCCCTGTGTAGCTCTCTGGGCTTCAGCTGAGGCTATTTTTAAGTACATGCATCAAAAAAGAGATATAGAGAAGAGTATTTTTTTTTTTTTTTTGAGACTGAGTCTCGCTCTATCGCCCAGGCTGGAGTGCAGTGGCCGGATCTCAGCTCACTGCAAGCTCCGCCTCCCGGGTTTACGCCATTCTCCTGCCTCAGCCTCCCGAGTAGCTGGGACTACAGGCGCCTGCCACGTCGCCCAGCTAGTTTTTTGTATTTTTTAGTAGAGACGGGGTTTCACGGTGTTAGCCAGGATGGTCTCGATCTCCTGACCTCGTGATCCACCCGTCTCAGCCTCCCAAAGTGCTGGGATTACAGGCTTGAGCCACCGTGCCCGGCCGAGAAGAGTATTTAAAGTAATGATAATTTGTCTTTTTCAAAAAATGACTTGTTTTCTAAACCTGAAAAATAGCCATCATGATACTGGAGAAATAGCCGAGATATTAATATTTCCTCTATAGCTTATTATGTTTTATAAGGGCATTTTGTGTCTTACTAAGAATTCTCACATAAAGGTAAGAACACCAAATTAAATATTAGCTCTCGTGGTTATTTTAAGACTCATCTCAATAACCAAGAGAATTTGGTTCTCACACTTTGTACCTTTTGATTGTAAACAGCTTTAAACAGGTTTATGTTGTACTTCATCAAAAATTATAGAGGATCTGCAGACTGAGACGCATTGGGACTGAAATTAGGCAATTCAGAGTTTCTCATGCATGTAAGCTGCTTTTATTGTGATCCCTATCATTCTTAGTCTGTCTTTTCAAATATTCTACTGGAAAGACTTGTGAGTTGAGGGCACAGGAGAAAATGGCAGGATCTCGAGCCACCAGGCCTCACCATACCTGCTCTTTGAGGTAGAGTAGAAGCTAACTGATGCATTTTTTCCAGAATAATATTTAGATTTAGTCTGGTGTTTTTTGTTTTTATTTTCTTCTTCTTGTTTTGTTTGCTTTGGTTTAAGCTCAATACAGTCACATCTGAATTTATACAACAAAAATGTTTCCGAAAAGTTGTGGATGAATCCATTTTTAATAAGCCAAGTACTATAAAAAGCATCAGAAGAACTTGTTAATTGAACTTATCCTAATGTTGTTCTAGTCACCTGTTTCTTTTAATAGATGTTGTGGTTGCAACAATCCTTTGATTAGTTCCTTTTTGGAAGCTGACTTTTGTTGGGGGTGGGGGGGAGAGGGTTTAAACTTAAATTTGACACCTTGATTCTCATTGAAAAAACTTTCAACCATGTATGGTTGGTGATTTGTTGAAATTTATAACTGAAAACCTGCCACTCTGCTTTTAGTATTTGAAATCCCTTGGCAGGGAGACATTTTTCTTAGATATTTTGGAGGACCTCAGGAAGTTAATTATTCTGGCAAGAAGTTTTTTTGAACTTTTTTGGATCATTATGATATTATGCTAATTTATCTTAAAAAATGGATACTAAGTTGAATAACTGTATAGTCCTGGCAGATAAGAGCATGTCAGATGTCTTGGCACAGTTTGGGGAAAGAGGGGACTTTCCCATTTCTTTATGTAATCCACCATCATAATGTGGGAGTTTTATGAAATTTCTTCTGTTATACTGAAATACTTAGCTTTTTATGCCATATGTGCTGCTCAGTGAAAACAGGCTGTGTGTGCCTGTATATGTTTAAATGAAATAAAAAAGAGAAGTGAAATCCAAGAAATTTCTGGTTTGCAGTGGTGATTATTTTTAGCCACGTTCATGTGTTTTAAACAATCTCTTTTCGGTCTGTTGAATGGAACTTGGTACAGAACGTCCCATAGAAATAATAGTATAGTACATGTGGTGGCAAAGTTTCCAAATTAGCCCTCAAAGATTATTTAACTCATCATATACTCACACGCTTTGCCGTACAGGGGGCAATGATGTATAGCATATAAAAACACTGTTTAATGATACTAAACCTACAGCAACTTTCAATACTAGGAATGAAATAAAATTGAAAAATTGTAAAAATGAATAAGGATAAATTTTGTTTCTCTGAAAGGGTTGCTTCTGAGGAAAAGTAGTTTTAAAAAGACTTAGTGGTGTGGTAGAAGAACTCCCAGCAGACCTAAAGATGTAGCAGGTGTGTAGCAGTTTGGGCATCTTGTAGATGTGTAGATGTGTAGCAGTTTGGACATCTTGGACAAGTAAATCATACTCACAAGCCTGTTTCTTTTAATGTCATGGGGGTAGTTGTGTGGATCAGAGCAGAATTTGTGTGAAGGTGGTTTGCAGACTGTAAAGTCCTGTGCAAATATACAATATATGTTCTGGTTCTTAATTATGAAAATCCTGTGTCCTGGCCTTTCTTTTTCTTGACACTTGTACATTAGCAATAAAAATCTTTATGCTTAACAACAATTAGTAAGGTCCTTTTTCGCTCACAAATATAATAAATGCATGTTATTTTGACTCACATGGATAATACAAACATTTGCTTTTTTGATACAGCCTATTGGAACTTCCAAAGTCAGTCTCTCTCCCCCTCTCTCTCTCCCTCTCTCTCTCTCGCTCGCTCGCTCGCTCGCTCGTTTTTCTAGTCTCTAAACCTCTGTTGTTTTTTCCTTGTCTGAGTATCTCTTTCTTAACCACCTTCTCAAGTTTCAGGTTATACAACAGAGCTAATACTCCAAGCCCTGGCCTCTCTCTGACCTTGTACCTCTGGCCTGGGACCAGCTCCCCACTGCCAGACCCTGCAGCTGACCCTTTGTATCTCCCAGTAGTCTGAGCAGCATTCATTTGCTCAAGGTCTCACTAGAGACCAAACAGAGGCAGCCTCTCTGGAGAGACCACGGCCTCCCAACAGTATTTTTGATGTCACTGGCCTAGCCTTAGGCCCTGATGCCAGGAACTAGAAGTGATAGGGGCCAAATCCCCAAAACCCGAGGAACTTTTCTGGTAAAAATTGTGTTATGATAAAAAAGGGGACTCAGTGGCCATTGCAGACCAAAGCCTCATTCATTGAGGTGGGGTAGGGATTGCTGGGGACCACAATTCAGAGTTATGTATGTAACAGAGTTGTGCATATAATTCAGCAAACAAAGAGGCAAGTTGAAAAGGGTTTATTAAAGCATTAATGTTTGTGTCAAATGTATAAAATTCAGGAAACAGGCACAGCAATAACATTTAATGTTGGAAGAGGACTTAGAGATACAAAAAATACAGTTTATTCATTCTGGAGCAGAGAAATCTTAAGCTGGATAGGTTAACTGATTTGCTGGTGTCTCCTGCCTTCCAATCCTGAGTCCTTAAGGATATCCTTAAGATGATACATCTGGGTTTTGCCATGCTCTGTTCCCTGGGTACGGTTAACACTGATTTTGCATAACTGTGTGCTGAGACCCTAGGATCTAACAAACTATAAAGCCTAGAAATGAAATAGGAGGTAGCCTACAATATCAGCCACCTCTGATTCCCTTCTCCCACCACAGGGAGAATTAGATTGACTGGCTGATCGATTCACTGAGACAGGGTCTTGCTCTGTCACCCAGGCTAGACTGCAGTGATTTCCACTCACTGCAGCCTCGACCTCCTGGGCTCAAGTGATCTTCCCACCTCAGCCTCCTGAGTAGCTGGCACTACATGTGCACACCACAGTGCCCGGCTAATTTTTTGTCTGTTAGAGACAGGATTTTGCCATGTTGCCCAGGCTGGCCTTGAACTCCTGGGCTCAAGCTATCCTGCCTTGGCCTCTCAAAGTGCTAGGATTACAGATGTGAGCCACTGTGCCTGGCCAGGAATATGTATTAAGCAAGGTAATTTGTAGGAGCTTGGAGAGAACCAGCAATATGACACAGTTTCTGCTCTTTTGGGGCTTACAATACAGTATTAGATCATCAGAGGGGGTCCATTCTGGACCATACCTTGAATTAGGTGGTAGCATCCTAGATTCTAATTTTGTTTTTTCCATTGAATTTCTAACATGGACCCTGGTTAAGTCTAAGAGATCATTTAAATCTTGGGCCTCGGTTTTTTTATTCATAAAATGAAAATACTGAATCTTGAAACCCTCTTATTTTTATATTCTGTGTACAAAAGTCTCATGGTACTATCTTTGTTTTACTTATCAGATTTTGAATCTCTAGTACTCTTTTTATTTCAAGATACTCTTAGCCAAGCTATAAAATCAAATTAATTTATATGCTGTTATGACAGACAACTTAGCAATTCATGTAACCACAGGCTAGAGAAAGTTTGGACATATATAATGATTCATTTCTTCAATTTTAAGGCAGACCTACATCCCAAGCTTATGTAAAATAATTTGGATTATTACATATTCCCATAGTTCTGCCTAAAATAAAATATAATTGCTTTGGAAAATTCAGAGACTTAGAAAGTAAAGTAGAGGATTGTTTATTATAAAAGAACTTTGGACCCTACAAAGGAATTTAACCACAGTTTTCTTTTCTTTGTTAATAGACAGAGTCTCACTGTGTTGCCCAGGCTGGTCAACTCCTGGCCTCAAGTGATCCTCTTTCCTTGCCCTCCCAAAGTGTTGGGATTACAGGCTTGAGCCACCACTCCCAGCCGACAGAATTCTTTTCAGTAGTGAATTCCTCTAGTGCATTGAAAATGTAATATGATTTGCAGATGTTTAGTTTATATACACCAGGAAGAAATAGTAACGTGTATTTACAGTTGATGGTTCTCTGCAGCAGTGCTGAGTGTATGCCAGATATGCTTTTTGTTAACTAATTGTGGGGATTTTCTGTAGGTTGAAAGATTTTTTGCTGTTGTGTTGGAATTTTACTGACCTATCTTTCCTCTCTCTCCACGTTCTTCCCAGTAGTTCAAATAGCATTCACATGTAAAATGACTGGTTAAAATATGGGAGATCATCTCTGGCTGTGGGAGAAGACACCCATTTAGGGGCTCAGCCTGTAACTGAGGAGGTAGGACACTTTCTGTAGTGGGAGGAACATAAGCCACGTACGAACAGATTTAGTTCAAATGCCAGCGCTACCTTTCCCTTGCATTAAGCAAGTTACTGAAACCTTCAGAATCTAGTTTTCATCTGTAATATAGGAATAATGATGATAATGCTTTTATCACTAGGGAATTTGTCTTTTCTGAAAGGGCTAGCACACAGTAGGTACTCAATGCAAGTTAGCTTTTGCCCTTCCCTTCAAATCCAGGGAACATGTGACAGCAACAAGACTGTAGTCCTGGGAGTTGCTGTGTCTGCAGCCTCTTTAAGGTGTTAGGCAGACAGGATGTAAGCACTAGAAAGATTCAGCACGGTATCACTGGGTATAGTGGTTCAGCCCTTTGCCTCTGTAGCCTAAGAGCCTGTGTTCGGGTCTACTAACTGTGCTCTTGAAATGTCTGCTACTTTTAGGTCAGTTTCCTTATCTGTAAACTGAGACTAATGGCATTTACCTAATTGGGTTGTTGGAGATCAAGTACCTTAATTGATATAAAGTCCCTGGGAGGTGGTGTTTTGCTCCAGTCTGTTATAGGGGGAGCATTTTGTTCTTAGAGTTCGGTGAAGACCGTTTTTTAAAACCGAGTGGAATAGCTATAGGCATTATAAAGACAACCGATATGTCCACTTGAAGAAGCTCTTGTTTCTGAACAGTACTTGGCCAGTTTCTTTAACAGGAGATGGCTTTGCTTTTAGAAGCCTGCCCTGGAGTCTTCCATCTCTTCCACCCTCCCTGCACGTCAGCTCTGTATGGCTTTTGTTATTGATGTGGAGCAGTTGAAGTCACTGAGTTGGGTGCAGGCCAGGCGAGCATTACTGAGGTCATATATTACTTTCCTAGACTCTAGTCATGAACAGGATGTTGGAAGTCAAAGGTACAGAGAAGCTGCCTTTTTAGGCCGCTCACATGAAAGGTGTGTTTGCTTTCTTCATCATTTTTATTCTAATAGATCAGAATCTTATTCAGTATCTTGGTAGCATTTTTTCTTTTACTCTACAATCTTTATGCCGCCGGGCTGTCATTTTGCTTATTCTTTGGTTAGACAGACTAATGCTGTTTTGTTATGCACTTTCTTCATTGTTATTTCATTGTTGAAACATCTCTTCTTCAGTTAACTAAATATTTATTTAAGGCAGGGAGAATTCCTCAGTGAAGCTGTATATTTCTTTAGATATTACAGATATATTCTAAAACATTTAGGAATTATTCAGTTTACATATTTTTTTCCTGTGGAAATGAAATAATACTGCGGAGAAAATATTCATTGAAATAGCAAGTGAAAATGTGTTTCCCCCAGGAATAATGTAAAAAGAACATGCTTTTATTTTCTGCTTTGCTTTTGTATTTGGGACTTGGGGAAACTATGCTTTTGTTATTTTGGAAAAGGAATGGAATTTTATCAGACATTTTCCTGAAACTCCCTACCTTCTCTTTTTCCTGAAATACTACCTTCAAAGTCCTGTTTTGCTCTGTTAGGAGGTTCCATCATTCAAAAAATGAAAGAGCTTGGTTAGTTTAGGTTATTTTGTTGATCTGTTGTCTTTAAAGAAAGAAGAGACTGTCAGAGGAAGATAGTCTGAGAAATAACAGTTGGAGGATCATATGACCAACAGTGTGAAACTTGGGACACTGATTTTTTAGCTTGAGCAGTTACTTTTTTTTTCTTTTTCAATGTCTGCAAGTAAATACGTGGCCTCAGACCCTGTTATGGTTTATGATGGGTGAGAGTGCAGAGAAAGTAACATTCTCCAGGTTTAAACTTGATTCTGACTCTGTTCCCTAATTGTGAGGATTTTTATGGTTTTTGTAACTGCTATTGTGAAATAGAAACTGATTGCTAGTTGACTTTGGCTATTGCTAAATTGTGACATGCGTGTACTTCTTTTTAATTTAACAGTTGTTTTCTGCTGCTTTCTCGGTTTGAAAGTACTAATTATGAATAAGAATTCCTAGAAATATTCTTCTTCCATAATGATATGTCACAGATGTTTGAGTGCTACACACACTCTCCTCTCCATTTTTAAGTCAATTTAGTGGAGATAAAATGTAGATAATAGCTGTGTGTTTTAATGAGTTTGGGGCCACTCCCCAGAGGCTCTGTATTTCAATATGTTATGGGACCCCTCTGATCTTCCTGAAATGGCCACCATCAGATCATTGAGACTTAATGTGCAGTTTAAAATGTGTGTTTCTGAGATTTATATATATGATTTGGACACAGAATAACTTGCGCTGTTTCCAAAACCACATTCTTCATCCTCTTATAGAACCCAGTGAAAGGAGGAAGCTGTGCCTTAAATGTCATGTTCTTTATACTTAGGTCCTTAAAAAATGTATACTTTTATCATTTGTTATAGAAGATTTTGAAAATTCTGAGAAGTGTAAGAAAAGAAAAATTACTTGTAACTCTACTGCTCAGAGAAAAACTGCTGTTAAAATGTTGAGGTATTTACTTCCAGACTCATTTTTCTATACATATTTATATAGCTATATGTAGTTATTCATTTGTAAGAATGACTATAAACTGTTTTGAAACCTGCTTTTTTAACATAACAATATATGTGAGCACATTTTCCACATCCCAAAATATTTTTGAAAAATATTTCTTTTAAATGTCTGCATAGTTTTGTACCCATTATAATTTGGCTCTGGAAAAAGTTCAAGGTATGCTAAGTAGCCCTGGCACAATAGCTGACACCTGTAATTCTGATACTTTTGGGGGCCAAGGTAGGAGGATCACTTGAGGCCAGAAGTTCGAGACCAGCCTGGTCAACCTTGTATGACCTATTTTACAAAAAAGTGAAAAAACTACCCAGGCATGGTAACACTCTCATAGTCCTAGCTACTTCGGAGGCTGAGGTAGAAGTTGAGCCCAGGAGTTTGAGGGTGCAGTGAGTTATGATCGTACCACTGCACTCCAACCTGGGTGACAGAGCAAGACCTTGTCTCCAACAGCAACAACAAAACATACATATATATATATATAAAAATATATGTGAAATTGAAAAGTCCACTTTGGTGATAAGGTCTTCTTTCTAAATTATAGAAATAATTGGCTTAAAAGGGAAATTGAGAACATGCTAACTTTGTGCTTTATTCAAGATAGGCTTGTTTATTCTTTACTGCATTTCTATAACAAAACATTTTCTTCAACTGTATAATCCTTGGCATAGCAATAACTAGTTATAATAATTAATTTTTAATTAGTTGTTCGTGAAGTTTTCAAAACATCAACTTTTATCCCACTAAAAATAAGTGAAATAATTTTGAAACATTTCTTTCCTTTAAATTTGAAGTAAGATTCAAGTTTTTTGCAACTAAATTTTGGGTTCGTCTGCCATGGTAAGTTGGTGCTATTGGCTGTGCTGTAATTTCGGGGTGAACTTGACTTTCCTTGATAGGACAGGAAAGGCTGTGGCTGTCGGGGAAATGGAACCAGATGGTCCTCATGATGGATGCCAAGCTCCCAACAGAGACAAATGCTACACCCGACAGACTAGGGCAGCAGCACATGTTAGGGTGATTGCTCACCCTTTCCTGGGGAGGGGAGAACTCTTCCCTTCTGCTGGTGTATTTTGCAGCTAGTTTTTGCAGGCTCTGTTCAGTGTGGTGTAGCAAGTATCCAGGCAGTTAACTTCTAATGGGCAGTGATGGAGGAGGTGATGGCAGTAGCTGGGACCGAGTTGGCAGCTAGTGAGGCTGTCTGATGAAATCCACATTTTGGCATCCTTGAAGTCTTTCAAAGGAATCTGGCTAAGTCACTTAACCTTGTGTCATTTTGGTTTACTTGGCTTTTAAGGGGGAGTAGTAATTAAACCAATGGGAGCCATTAGTCAGTGGCTCTTAGTGGTAGTTTGCAGTTTAAAAATGGAAACCTGCAGTCACAGAGCCATTGACTCATAATAACACCAGTGGCTTGTCCTTGACCCAAGGGGTTTGATTTGGGGAAATGAACAGGTTTGAGAGTCCTGTGTCCTGAGTTTATATATCAGCATAGCTACTTAGGAGTAGTATAGTATCACTTCGGATATACTTCTTAATCTCTCTGAATCTCGTCTGTAAAAATAATCACAATTCTTTAAACATAAGTGAGAGCTTGTATTTTATATAAGTATGTGGCACAGTTATTAGTTCCTCACTAGATATTAATTAGTTCCTATGAAAATGATAGATCGGTGCCAAGTCATCTGACCTTGCTGTGTAGGCTTATGATTGATCACTGGGGTTCTGCAGCCCTGGAACAGTGTTTTCTTTTCTGAATTAATTACAGCCTCATGTACTGACCTTAACTCCAATATGCAAATCATTGTGAAAAGATGCCCAAAATACAGTGACTTAAACAAGTTAAGAGGTTGTTGGTGCTTTCCTCCTCTCAGAAGAGCTCAAGGGATCCATACTGATTCAGGACTAGCATGGTACCTCAGTAGAAAAATTCCTTCCTCTTGTTTCTCTGCCATCTTGAGAGAGTTGCCCTCATCTTCACAGTCAAAGATGGCTCATCATGTACTTATTTCAGCCTAAGGGAAAGGAGATGATCTACAAGTTGTACAGATCATTTTCATTTACATCCTATTGCCCAGAACATGACCACAGCGAGCTCCAAGGGAGGCTGGGAAATACAATTATTAGCTAGAAGACACCCTGCTAGAGCTTCTGTTTCTATAGAACAAGATCAGCAAACAGTGGTCTGAGTGCCAAGTCAGCCAGCCACAAATTATTTACAAATTAACTATAGTTTGTAAATAAAAGTATATTGGCCGGTTATGGTAGCTCATGCCTGTAATTCCAGCACTTTGGGAGGTCAAGGCAGGAGAATAGCTTGAGCCCAGGAGTTCAAGACAAGCCAGAGCAACATGGTGAAACCCTCTTTATACAAAAAATTAAAAAAAAAAATTAGCCAGGCGTGGCTGTGTGCACCTGTCATCCTGGCTACTTGGGAGACTGAGGTGGGAGGATCAATTTAGCCCAGGAGGTCAAGGCTGCAGTGAGCCATGATCACACCACTGCACTCCAGCCTGGGTAACAGAGTGATAAATAAATAAAAATAAAAGTGTATTGGAACACAGGTGTGCCCATTTGTGTATAAATTACCTGCTTTCACATGACAGTGGAAGAGTTGAGTATCCAAAATGCATGGGACCAGAAGTATTTCTGATTTCAGATATTTTGGGACTTTTGGAATATTTGTGAATACGTAATGCGATATCTTGGGGATGAGAGTGAAGTCTAATATGAAATTTATGTTTTAAGTACACCATATGCATAGCCTGAAGGCAATTTTGTATAAATAATATTTTTTATTTTTGAGACAGAGTCTTATTCTGTCACCCAGGCTGGAGTGACAGTGGTGTGATCATGGTTTACTGCAGCTTTGACCTCTTGAGCTCAAGCGATTCTCCCACTTCAGCCTCCCAGTAGCTAGGACTAAAGGCATGCACCACCATGCCCAGCTAATTTTTTGATTTTTTATAGGGATGAGGTCTTGCTATGTTGCCCAGGCTAGTTTCAAACTTCTGGGCTCAAGCAATCCATCCACCTCAACTTCCCAAAATGCTGGGTTTACAGGCATTAGTCACTGCTTCTGGCCCAATTTTATACAATATTTTAAATTACACAATTTTGTACATGAAACAAATTTTGATTGTGTTTTGACTGCAACCTGTCACGTGTGGTCAGGTATATGAATTCTCACTTGTAGTGTTGTGTCAGTGCCCAAAAAGTGTCAGATTTTAGAAGACTTTGGGTTTTCAGATTAGTAATACATAACATGTAGTTGCTACAGAGATCATATGGCCTGCAAAACCTAAAGTATTTATTATATTGCCCTTTACAGAATATTTTTCTGTTGATGTCTACTATAGACAATGGGGAAATGAATATGCGAGGAGCAACTGGTAGTCTCTGCCACAGTAAAGGGAATAGTAAGAAGAGTGAATCACTACCTTGAAAATGTAGACTTAGAACTTTGTACTTAGGCATACTAGTGGCCCATGGGGCAGTGAGTTGGTATGCAGGTGATTTTGTTGTTGTTGTTGTTTGTTTAAGACAGAGTTTCACTTTTTTTGCCCAGACTGGAGTGCAATGATGCTATCTTGGCTCACAACAACCTCTGCCTCCTGGGTTCAAGCAGTTCTCCTGCCTCAGCCTCCCGAGTTGCTGGGATTACAGGCATGCACCACCATGCCTGGCTAATTTTGTATTTTTAGTAGAAACAGGGTTTCTCCATGTTGGTCAGGCTGGTCTCGAACTCCCAGCCTCAGGTGATCCACCTGCCTTGGCCTCCCAAAACGCTGGGATAATAGGCATGAGCCACCATGCCTGGCAAGTGATTGTTGAAGAAGTAAGGTTCAGGGACAGATTTGAGGAGCCAGGCATGAAGTAGCCTGGTGGAGGTGAAGGGAAGAAGGCACAGAAGGCTGCTTACTGACGTGAGCTTCCATCTTTAAAGTGGAGCATCCTAACTCCTGGACTTTTCCCTATTCCTGCAGCTCACTGCTGTGTCTTGCATTCGATTCTTGCTTATCAGCAGTGCCACTCTGGTAGGTCAGACTCTTTCCTCCCATTGACTTCTTACTGGTCTCCCTGCCTGGACACTCATCCTTCTCCACAGTCACCTCCTCTAAGCGTGGCTCTTACATTAGTCCCATCTAAAGAGCTTCCAAGGAGTCCCCATTACCTACTCAATAAAGCCAAGCCGCTAAGGTCCTCCCACTCCTTGATCCTGATCTTGATCCTATCCTGTCTTCCTTCACAATCTTACACACGCTGTAGATTCCAGCCGAACAGAAACACCTTGTGCCTGTGCTGTACTTTGCCATCACCACGTATTTGCTCTTGTCTCCTTGCTTCTGTCCAAAGGCTTTGGGGATTTGGGACTATGGTTTAGCACGTGGTGGAACGTTCATTGCTGGGCACAGGGGGTTTCTGACTTCATTGTGGCACCTCTCAACATCTGTATTTCCCTCTCCAGCCCCTACCCCCTACCCTTACAACCTAAGGATAAGTGCTCCCTTTTTGAATGCCCCCTTTTTAAATTATACCAAGCACTATATATAACTCCCGAGGTACTTACTGCTTTCTGTGTGGGATTATAGTTATTCCATATATGTTTCTAATCTTGCAGAGACAGAATCTGAGGCCAGGTCCAGATCTGACTGATCAGTTTCATCTAATAGGTGCCTAGTGGCTATTTAGTTGATCAGTGTTGCAATGATGCTGTCTACAAACAGTGCTACCTACAATTTAGTGTGTTTCACTACAAATGTAACTTAACACCTGGAGGAATTTAAGTGCAAATGCAAATAGATTTTTTTGTGTGTGTGTGAGACAGAGTCTCGCTCTGTCGCCCAGGCCAGAGAGCAGTGGAGCACTCTGTCCTCACTGTAACCTCCACCTCCCGGGTTCAAGCAATTCTCCTGCCTCAGCTTCCCAAGTAGCTGGGATTACAGACGTGCAGCAATCACCATGCCCAGCCAATTTTTGTATTTTTAATAGAGATGGGGCTTCACCATTTTGGCCAGGCTGGTCTCGAACTCCCGATCTCAGGTGATCCACCCACCTCCGCCTCCCAAAGTTCTAGGATTACGGACATGAGCCACTGCGCCCAGGCTAGAGTTCTAATAACTGTGTTGAAAATAAGTACCACTTAAGATCTTAAAAACACCAATTTTTAGGTAGTTGTTAGCAAAAAAAAGTACATGTATATATATTTAACTGTTTTCTTCAGACCTGAAGCAGTATTTAAATACATTCATATTTAGAAGTTGTAAACAGTTCCTTGAAAAGCCAAGGCTGAGCCAGAAATCAGACAGAGCTTTTGCGAGGCATAAGGAGGAGCATGTGGGCAGAACCCCCTGTGAGTACAAGAGCTGGGCCACCTGCAGGAAAACTGCCCAGTCCACTCTGCAGAGAAGGATTGGAGCATTTTCTACACCAGCCTGCCAGGGACACACCTGACTGCACAAAGATCCATCTAAAATCACTCACATTCTACTCACAGAAGGTGGTATTTTCACAGCTTCATCTTTCCTCAGTTGGTAATCAAAAGTAATAAGAGCTTTTATTTTTATAGGAATGATTTAGCTTATGGAGTACCAATCTAATCCTTTTCCTTCCTCTGTCTTTTTACCCAAGCATAGAATGAGGAGACCAATATATATGATCTAATACTTGCTTACGCTGGAAAAGGATTTATGTCATTCACTCATCTCCTTTTCGTTAAAACCTAGTGAGATTGGCGGCAATGTTGAGAAGCAGATGGATGAGCATAAATTTCAAATGTGTATTTAGAAAAATTGAAAGGATTGTTAGGAAAGATATTAAGCAGGCAACGTGGTCGGGGGTTGAACCTGTGAGTTCAACAGCAGGCGCTTGTAGCATAAAATATACTAGTGCTTCCAGCCCCCTCTGACATAGGGATGTCTAAGAGATGAGGAGGGAAAGTGCAGGGGTCTCTTTTCTTGTGGTTTATGCATTTTGAAGTTATTAAAGCATAAGACAATTTATTCTGGAATTTTTACTCAAGCTTAAGATAAAAACTATGACCTTTTTGTGAACATTACTGCTTCACCTCCCTCTCCTAACTCGACTTTTATTTAATATTCCATATCCAGTGTCTAGCAGCGTACTCATTAAACAGTAAGTGCTCAGTACATATTTGTTGAATGAATAAATAAGTGGATTCTGTCACTTAATTATAAGAGCTTTTTGGAAGATGAAAAGATTCTTAAGCAAAATGATTTTTTAAAGATGTAAAGATAAAAGAAGCTTGTCTTCCAGTCCCCTTCCTCCCTTGACTCTGCCAGCCCCCTTCAATACATGCCGTACTGGCACCTCTCCTGGATTAAGCTTTAAAAGTTCGGGAGGAGTGAAGGTGTGTGTCCTCATATTACTAAAAGAAAAACCCCAGTGTTGTGTAACAGTGTTTCACGGGCTCTTTCATAATAAACATAATATTAGACACAGCCAAAGTAAGTTCATTTGGAATTAATAATCCGATATTTCACAGTGCTGGTTTGAGGTACAGATCTAGGCCTTGTGTGCAACAGAATAGAATTTTAGAAGTAGAGTAAGAAGTTTCATCCACTAAGCTGTTTCTCATTGGCTTGCAGTCTGATTCTTTCAAAGTTTTGGAGTTTAACACGAACTTAGGTGTTCAGCTAATAATAAGATTAAGGGTGTTTGTGGGCAACCAAATATAATTTATATCTCTTAATTTTGAGCTCGTAATATTTCTGCTCTGGGTGTATAAGAGGTATCACAGAAGAAAAATCTCAATTAGAGTGAGATAATTTGTGAAGTAATAAGTAGGTTTTTTTTTTTTTTTTTTTTTTTTTTTTAAGGAAGCACACTAGTGTAGTGGTTAGGTTTTTGACTTTGCATCATAGAGACCTGCAGTTGATTATTTTACCAACCTCACTACTCTTTTCTCTCAACCCTCCAAATCTTTATTTCTTCACCTGGAAACTGGGAATAGTAACAGTACTTTCCTCAGAGACTCATTGATTAGATAATTCATGTGAAACACCCAGAACAGTGCTACATAATAGTGTTTATGCCAGTTATGATTAAGCCTATGCTGCTGGGCCAAAGAGCCCCCAAAATACAGTGAATTAAGGAGCATTCAACTTTTTTTATATTGCTCATATAAAAGGGTAAGTATTCCAGGCTTGCAAAGAATCATGTTCTTTGCAGAAATTCAGGGACCCAGATTTCTTCCATCTTGTTGCTCCCTGCTTCCTACATCTCAGGGTTCATCTACATAGTCAAAGATAGATGGTCGGTAGGTCTGTGTCCCAGCTTGAGGGGACAAGAAGAAGTGTGGAGGCAGCATTCCCCTTGTCTTTATGCTCAGACCTAGAAAAGCCACGCATCCTTGCCATGTACTTTGCATTGGGGAGAATTAAGTAGCATGGCCGCCCACATCTGGCTGCCAGAGAGACTGAGTAGTGTAATTTCTACCTGGATGACCATGTGCTCAGTTACAATTCATTCATTGTGGAAGAACAGAAGAACAGATTTGGGTGAGCAGGTAATGGTCTGCCCCATGGTGCTTAATAAATGCAACCATTATTTATTTATTTATTCAAAATAACATTTCAAGTAATGGTCTAAATGTCTTTGTTCTAGGGGAAGAGGAATCGAAGAGCTTCTGTAACACAGTCTGTGCTACATACCACATATCTCTCATAAGTGTTATTATTTTTTGGAAGGGAGCCCTTTAAGTATTGAACTACAAATCAAGGTAAACCTTGAGGAAGAAAAGAAAGAGTGGATAATAAGCAGTAGAAGGGATGGGAATGTGTTAAAAGGAGTGAATGCTAATTAGCTGTATGCTCTTCCTTCCTCTCAGCCAGCCATCTGGGCAACAAGAAAGGCTTGCTAAAGTTAAATAAATTTAACCCCTTATCTGACCTGGCAAGGACAAAGTACACTGGCTTCTGAAGAAACTTTTTCTTGGGAGCAAGGTAGTTATTTCAAAGTGCAGAAAAAGGCAAAGGGGCACAGAGAAGCACAGAGAAGGTGCTGCGGGTGGGGGCAGTTGCACAGGTAAAACATTCATCTTGGCTTTTCTTTTTAAAAGATAAACTTTGTCCCATGTAAAGAGGAAAACGACATAGATATTCATGGAGATTATCTGATTTGTCACTGTTGCCAAAGAAAAAAACAAAGGTAAAATACATGAATTTCTGCATTCAGAAGAAAGTACTTCAGGTAAAAATTAACTATTAAGCAACTTTTCTCAACAGAAGAAATGCCCAAATTCTTAAGGGCAGCCAAGTTGTGAGTCAGAGAGCTAGTGTTAAAACAGATATTTTTAAATACATGTATGAATTACCTCCTTACATTACTTTATTCTTGTGTTTTTAGCAACTGCCAAAAACAATTATAAGAAATGAAATAATGTCCTGAGCTGCCACATGATATTTTTTAAAATCTGCAATTTTATTCTTGACAAGTAACATACACTACATGCTTTTGTGTGCAAGTAATGCTCAGATGTTTGATAACGGAGTGATCTTAAAGAGGAGGCATCTGTTTTTGTTTTTATAAGTAGTTCATTGCCTAACTACCGAAAATAGCTGCAGTTATTTTAAACAGATGGTCCCAAGTTTAATAGGGAAGAAAGTAGAAGTGAGTCTATTTCCCCAGTTTTTATTTTTACCCCACAAAAATGGTGAAAATAATTAACAGTATATAATTTGAACCAAATTCTGTCAAAATGCTTTTTTCTAAGGTACTCTTTCTGAAAGAGGAGATTTGTAAATTGAAGTATTTGATGTGGTAGAGTTGAAAGCCAATATAACGCTTAAATTTCTACTTTCTGATAGTGTTCATCAAAATGATTGCTGCATTGTTGAAACAGAGCTTTTGATTTTTAAAAGACAATTAGATTGTGGTAAGATATATGAAACCCACCAAAACTTACTTCAGAAGTTTGGAAATCTTAAGAGGGTGGTAAGTGGTGGTGGTGACATGTTAAGAGTAGGATCTTGCCAGATGATCAGAAAGAATATGGGTTGATGACATTAATATTTTTATTATTTCTGAATTCCTCAGGAGTCCTAGGTTAATAGTTGATAACTTACTCACTAGTTTCTGACACTGAAGCTAATGAATATTTTGACAATGCAACAACGCATTTGTATTTATAAGGGACTCTGAAGAAGAATGCATTTGTGTGGTGTACAGATGCTGTTACTGTACCTCAGTTTGAGCAGATTATAGTAGTAGCTGGGCCCAACTCCTATTGTATATCGCTCTCCATCTGTAAAGAAGATGAATAGGTGAAGTTTTTTACTTCTGAAATACTAGGTTGTTAAAGCTTACTGAGATTTTTACTTTCCATTAGTGATAGCTGTACCTTTTTCATATCTATGGGCTATATTTCCATGTGTATTTCCACAAAGTACTTGCAGTTCTTTGATTTTGAATTTTGCATTTTCTTTACTATTTCAGTGACTACGCACAACTGGTAGTTCTTGGGCGTTTGTGGACTGTGGGCTGTAAGCCTGCTTACATGGAATCTTTCAGTTTTGCTTCTGTCCGAATTTGTCTACATGAAAAATACCAGACTGGCTCATATGAAATGATAAAATCGTAGTCCACGGGTAGCAAACTATGGCCTGTGGGCCTGATACTGTTTAAGAAGGTTCTTCACATTTACAAAGGGTTTTTTTTAAAAAAAAAAAAAAGAAGAAGAAGAGTACGAGACAGAAAGCATGTGTAGCCTACAAAGCCTAAAATATTTATGCTCTGGCCCTTTACAAAAAGATTTGCTGTCCCCTGTCATAGATAAATAGTACAGTGTTAAGTGGTTAAGGGCACTGGCTCTGGGTGAGGCCAGGCTACTAGGTTCAGATCCTGGCTTTACTGTTTCCAGTATGACCTTGGTTAAGTTACTTAATGTCTTTGTGACTCATTTTCTCATCTATAAATGAGAATAAATTACAGCCTACCTCATAGGTCTGTGATGAGGATTAAGTTAATGTATAAAGTGCATAGAACAATGTCTGGTACTTAATAAGTATTCAGTAAATGTTAATAATTGTTATTGCATTGGAAAAAATCTTGAAAGATCATCTAAACTAATGTTTGCTTTCCAGTGGCGAATGTCCAAATTATTAAAGACCATTCTTCTGATTTCTGCATCAAGAGTGGAGGGTCATTTTCTTTTTAATGCTGCCTGCTTTACCAAAAAAAGAAAAGACAGGCCCATAGTCAAATGTAAAAAATGCTTGAAAACATAAAAAAGTTTAACCACAGCTGCTTTTTAAGTTAAGAAAAGGACAATCAAAGCTCTTTAAATTAAATGAAACTTAAAAAAAGGCAAGCACAAAAATCCTTTTATATACTTAGGACAAGCAGAAGAAGAAATAAAGTGGAAATAAAAGATGTGGAAGATAATGTTAGAAGGAAGGGGAAACAGGAATAAGAAAGGTAGTCAGCAGCTGGGCGCTGTGTCTCATGCCTGTAATCCCAGCACTTTGGGAGGCCAAGGCAGGCGAATCAGGAGGTCAGGAGATCGAGACCATCCTGGCTAACATGGTGAAACCCTGTCTCTACTAAAAATACAAAAAAATTAGCTGGGCGTGATTGTACACGCCTGTAGTCCCAGCTACTCAGGAGGCTGAGGCAGGAGAAACACTCCTCCCAGGAGGTGGAGGTTGCAGTGAGCCAAGATCATGCTACTGCACTCCATCCAGCCTGGGCGACAGAGTGAGACTCCATCTCAAAACAAAAAAACAAAGGTAGTCAGCAGAAGAGAAGAAAGATTTGGATCAGAAGGGAAGCTGGAGGTTTTTCAAGGAAGTCCAGTGTTGACATCCCTCCTTCCCTTGGGAACCCACCTCAGTTAATCTGTGTGTCCAATTTAAATGCTTCCATTTGAAGAAAAGCCTGAATTGTTTATTTTCTATTGCAGAAATAAATTTTTATCATCAAGTAGTATTAACTGAATATACATTATATGTAACTTGTGTTCCCTCAGAAAACTGATCATGTGTATACAAAAGCATCATATTTTGTATCTTTATTTTTAGGTCAAGCAATTCTGTCCCCCTTAGCCACTTAGTTTAATCATCATCATTGTCAGCATCAAACATTTGTTGGGTTCCTAAATATGTTTCTTCATGTTTAATGCTTCTTTATTCTACTTGTTCTTTCAAGTAGGGAAAGGACAAACTTAATTATTTCCAAAATGTAGACAATGGTTAAAAAACAGGAAAATTTTTAATGAAGTGCAATTCATTCTCTCTTTTTCCTTCTTTTGTACTCAGGTTGTTTATCCTGTTGATGGATATTGGACTGGAGTGATGAGTGTTCTAGGATGGGTATTTCATGATGTCAGGGGACTCAAGTAGTGGCTTTGCATGAAGATTACACAGTAAAGCTGCACATTGATCACCTCATCTTATCAGCTGATGGAGATGTTTGAGAGGACAGGATTGCTGGGCTTTCAAGCCTATACAGCTCCCAGGATTTGATCCTAAGAGCTTGATCATTGTCATTGCCCATAGGGACCGTATTAAGAACACTTGTGGCTTAGTCTATTTAAACACATCTTATGAGAGTGTTAGAACAATTCCCCATGTCTTTTGAATTGTTTAGATAAGGTTAGGACTTTCAGATCAACTTGAGTTTTAATTTTTAGCATTTATAGAATTCTAAAATTAATCCTGTTTGTTTTTGTCTTCCTCCAGTAAAATTTAAGTTTGCCGAGGTAGGCAGAATTTTGTTTCTTGAACCACTATCCCTCCAGCGGCTAGAACAGTGGAACATGTAGGTGTTCAATAAATATTTTTAAATAAGTGAATGAATAGGTTAAATATAATCATTATTTTTTAATGAACTATCCTTTCCAGAGACATACAAGTTGCCATTTGATGGCATTTTCGATTTCTTTTTGTAAAAAGAATATTCTAAAATTTGAATGAATTCTATAACAGATACACAGATGAGTACATAAAAGGTGCTTTGAACATGAAATCCATGTTTTCGTGGATTCGTATTTTTGCAACTTAAATGGTGAATGATAAGATTGTTAGATGCAAATAACACTGGAAGTTAAAGACCTTTAATTGTAACTCTCCCTAAAATGTTTGTGAGAGCTTATAAAATGTTGTTCCCTTTATTCTATTATAAAAGGGCATTATAATAAATATGAAGTTTTGAAACTACGTTCTTTTAAATGAGGTGAATTATAGAACTCGGTTATTACCCATTATACTGTGCTCCCTCTTTTAAAGCATGCCCTCCACATACCCTTTCTAAAGACTTGCAGGTAACAAAATTAGGAGTAAGTCAAGAAAGGAGAAGGCACAGCTTGCCGAGATTGATGGACTGCCCCCCGCCCCCGGGAGAGCAGCATAGGAAATTGCAGGATGAAATCTGTGTGCCAGTCTTGGCAGCACCCATTCCTGCTGAAGGAGAAGGACATGTGGATGAGGGGGGGAGGATTCCAGCAGAGGGGACCCAGGAAAGGAGGGGATGGTGACAACAGGAAGTGTAATGGGAAGATTGGGGAAGTTGAAGATCTGATAAAGGTAGTTGGTGAGGTGAAGAAAGGAGACTCCACTAAAACTTGACCCTAGGAGCATTCTCTGCCAAATGGCGTGGGGTAGTGATACTGACCCTGGACAAGGAGAGAAGCAAATGTACTCCTAGCCCTACTTGGGACCTTAAGGAAAGACTCATCCATGGTCATGATACTGTAAATGCTGTTTATTGGTTTTAAGCTCTTTAACTCACCCCTTGGAGTGAAAAACAATAGAAAGTTGAGCTGGTTACAGAACAGACTGTAAATGTTATGAACCTTGAAAATGTAAACTATAGATACAGCAGATGGAAATTAGGAGTGGAAGGGCATGAGGAAAGATGGGGGGAAAGGATGAAAACTGATTGTTCCAAGGAGCTAGAAGATGTACTCTTAAGACTGATTAAAAACAGCAGCTCGATTGTGTGGCTTAATGTCCTTCTGGTTGAGGGACTGGAATGTGTGGTGCCACTACATTGGGGTAAAGGAGGTGGGTAAGCTGTCAAGACAGGACTTCAGTAGATAATATCTAAAAGAGGTAAGTCATATATAAGCATATTATTTGGAAATACGGGGTTTCTCTTTCAGTGTCCTGATAAGAGACTGGATTCAGCCCAGATAGTTCAAATGCATACTATAATGAATGGGCTACTTATGGTGTTATGGGTGGTTTACTTTCTTGGGGTTGAGGGACAGAGGAAGAAATAATAAATACTAATTTTAAAAACTGTGTCCACAGGCTCATTGAGCCCTGAGACAGTGGAAGAGTGGCCACCCAGGGGTGCAGTGGTCAGGGATGTAAGGAGGCACTGCTGGAAGCACAGGGAATAAATGCTCCCACCTCTGCCCAAACACAGAGAAAGGCAGAGATTGAGTGGGGGTTAGGTAAAGTGGGGAGGGGTAAGACAAGAATAACCAGCAGGGAAGGTAGGTAGAACTTGGGGTGGGGTTATTATGTTGCCTGATAAACTCTTCTATACAGTTTGATAATCTCTTGCAAGGAGATGGAATATTTTAATGTAAATATTTGCTTTTAGCACCTACTATTTCATCTAATGTGACAGGAGCTTGGTGGACCAGTAGTGACTTAAACAAGATCTCTGCCCTCAAGTAGCTTATAGTCTGATTGGAAAGACAAAATGCTACCAAAACTAGCAAAAAAACAAGCAAAAAATATGATTACACATTGTGATTAATGCTGTAATTTAATTTCAGAGCACACAAAAAGGTTAGTCCTGCTTGTATAAACTTAATTCTATAATAATGATACTGCAGTGATTTTTACAATATAATTAATAATTTGGGAGTGGGAAAAATTCTTTTGAGTAGCCCATTTTGCTCTATTTAACTATAAATACACTACATGCTACAAATCAGATGTACAGATGAAACAGCTGCTGCTTCATTGTTTTTTTCCTGTTACTCATTTTAATGAATAATTTGAACAGACTCCAAAACATTAAATTAGATGTATAAACATACTTTAAGGATTATATCATAATGTTGGTGTATTTAAAACTTAGTGGTGATGTCATTATCTAAAAATAGGAAATTTTAAGAAAACAAATTATTTGAGCTATTTTATCCTTTATACTTTGGCAGTAAGACAGACAAGGGCTAAAAATCAACCCAAGCATCCATATCCAAGTGTAGAGAGCTGTGAAATTCCCCCACCTTCTTCCTCCTGACATATGAACCTTGATAATTAAAATATATCTTTCTGAGGTCCCTGCATGAAATTTGACTTTTCTTGCCTTTCTAATAGAGATACGAGCAATGGCAGAGACAGGAAAAAGGACTTAGAAGCAGAAGAGTTTTATTCTGTCTTCCTTGATGCTTTCTGTGGCTGAAGGGTTTTGTCCAAAGGGAAAAGATAAATGAACAGAGGAAGATGGATGTAGGCTCATTCCTCATCCCTCCCACCTTCCGTAGCATTCACAACAGTCTGAGAACGGACACATTCAAGTCCTGGGTTCCTCTATCCTGAGCATTTGCTTATTAAAATAAACCTTTGAATACTTCATCTACTCTGATTCAGGCTACTCTGTTTCCTCCATGAAAAAGCTGGTGAGGGTGTTTGAAGCCGATACTATATACATGTCAGATGTAGTCATGAATCATTGGAAGCTCACTGCTTTTAGAACCTGCCAAAATTACCATACTAATGCACTTTTGTGAAGGCTGTTAAAATGGTAATTAAGAAAATAAACTCTGCTTATTTTAGTACCTTTATTCATTTCAGAATATTTTTTTGTGTGGCTCTCTCATTTGATTTTTACACAGTTTTTAGAAGCAGAATTTCTGCTGTTGCAGGGGGAAGTTTTATGTGTTCAAGTACTTAAATATGAGAGAAAATCTAGAATTGCCTCTACAAATTATTTTGTTTATAATAATCATGACTTATGCATTCTGTTTGCCCTAGAAATCAAGAAATAGAACACTGAATCATTTAAGGCCAGAAACTATAGCCACTACTTGTATCTCCCTTTCAGGATGATTTTCTGATGTTTTGTTCAGTGTGTGTCATTTGTGTAACCCTGGCTGTCTGTCTTGAAAATTTATGTCACTAATGATGGTAGGGGGTAGGTGGGGGGGGGGCATCTGATTGGTTGTTTACATAAATTAGTTATAGTGTCTGTTATCTTTCTATTTAAATAACTGTGTATGTTAGTACAAAACTCTAGTATAAAATGGGCAGCTGTCCGGGTGCAGTGACTGACATCTGTAATCCCAGCACTTTGGGAAGCTGAGGCAGGAGGATCGCTTGAGCTCAGGAGTTCGAGACCAACCTAAGCAACATGAGGAAATCTCATCTTTACAAGAAAAAAAAATTAAGTAAAACGGCCCGTTGGTTTAGAGGAGAGACAGACAAAACCCACACCCTTTCTAGACAGAAAGATCCCTGTCTAGATGAGTGTGCTTTCTGGTAGGAGTCACATAGTCTGCCATCACTGAACCATGTGTCTTTTACTTTACCTGTTCTTTGATTTTGAAATACTGTGGAAATGAAATCTTAAATTTTCCAGAGTTGTCTTTATGGAAATGATTTTGTTTGTTATTCATGTCTAGGACATCTGAAAACCAAAAGTGGCCAGACCATGTCAGTCTAGAAACTAGCAGCCAGTAAATTGTCTTCTTAAATATTAAGAAAGCAATATACGGCCGGGCGCGGTGGCTCAAGCCTGTAATCCCAGCAGTTTGGGAGGCCGAGACGGGTGGATCACGAGGTCAGGAGATCGAGACCATCCTGGCTAA
>NW_012112142.1:9511617-9513303 GCF_000951035.1 Colobus angolensis palliatus | reverse complement strand
GATAGAGCGAGACTCCGTCTCAAAAAAAAAAAAAAAAAAAAAGAAAGCAATATACTACCTAGATGCAATCAAAGATGTCGTCAGCTTTTCCTTAAAAGTCAATGATCAAAAGTCCAAAGGTGCACAAGGAAATAGTTGACCTACCCAAGTTGAAACAAAAGTTCTGTTTCTAGGACAAAAGTGTTTAATAGGAATTCATAAGTAATCTTTCTGTTTTTGAGTGACTGATTTGCAGTTCAAAGTACAGGTAACCTCTTTGTGCTTTGTGTTTTATATTGTTGTTGTGTTTTTGTTTGTTTTCCCACATTTTGCCTTTTTTGAAATTTCCCCTGCTCATAAGCACTCCACTAGGGGGCAGACAAAATAATAGAGAAGAAAAGAAACCCATATCAATACACTGCATCCAGTATACGTTTACATGACATGTTTGCTGCTCCTTCTCCATACTGTGGGGGAAAGTCTTTCCCTTCATTTGTCCTTCTTATAAGGGCACTCAAAGTGATTTTTAGCACACTTATTTTTACATTTAAAATATAAACATGTTTCCACAAGTTTTATGGTAATTTTAAAATTCGTTGTCATAGTAATTTTTTTTTTTTTTCTGGTATGTCTACCAGTGAACCACTGGTTAATAACGAACACTTAGTTGTGTATTTATCACTGTAATGACGATCCCTATTTTGTTTACCCATCCACACTAAATTCAGTCTCTACTTTTTTTTTTTTGTTTGTTTGTTTGAGATAGGATTTCACTCTATCACCCAGGCTGGAGTGCAGTGGTGTGATCTCGGCTCACTGCATCCTCCGCCTCCTGGGTTCAAGTGATTCTCATGCCTCAGTCTCCCCAGTAGCTCAGATTACAGGTGTGTGCCACCACGCCTGGCTCATTGTTTTGTATTTTTAGTAGAGACAGGGTTTCACCATGTTGACCAGGCTAGTCTTGATCTCCTGATCTCAAATGATCCACCCTCCTTGGCCTCCCAAAGTGCTGGGACTACATGCGCGAGCCACTATGCCTGGCCTGAGTCACTACTTTTTGTCAGGCACGTCTCCACGTGTTAAGTTTTGAAAATACAGCAGCGAAGAGAAAGAGCCTGGATGACTTAGTATAGAAAGGGGGTAGTTATGGCTGCCTCCTAAGCCATTTGGTGAAAAGACTAGGCTGTGAAAGGAAACAGAAGAGATTCTTGATGGCTAATGCTGGGTGGTTTTTATTTCTAATTATTCCTTTATAACAGCTCATAATGATTAGAATGCCATATGGAGCTGGAGTTGGGGCTTCAGTTGTGAGAGAATAAGTTCCCCTTCTTAATCTATGCCATGTCTTGGGAGGCTAGCTGAAGACTTTTTATTTTTTATTTTTAATTCTTCCTTTATCTTTGCTCCAGCAAGAATCAATTCCAGTTACCAAAAATGTATTTACTTTAGCCAACCTGGTTACAGACTCTTTAAATGAAAGTCAAGCAATGGCTGGGTGCAAAGGCTCACGTCTGTAATCCCAGCACTCTGGGAGGCTGAGGCAAGCAGATCACCTGAGGTTGGGAGTTCAAGACCAGCCTGGCCAACACAATGAAACCCCATCTCTACTAAAAATACAGAAAATTATCTGGGTGTGGCAGCACACACCTGTAATCCCAGCTACTTGGGAGGCTGAGGCAGGAGAATCACTTGAACCTGGGAGGCAGA
>NW_012112142.1:9505117-9511567 GCF_000951035.1 Colobus angolensis palliatus | reverse complement strand
AGGCTGAGGCAGGAGAATCACTTGAACCTGGGAGGCAGAGGTTACAGTGAGCCGAGATCACACCACTGTACTCCAGCCTGGGCAATGGAGCAAGACTTCATCTCAAAAAAAAAAAAAAAAAATCATTGCTTTGCCTCTTTGTGGTCAGTTATTCAGCAAAATACAGAAGGGTGTTTTTGTTTTTATTTCTTTTTTTATATCATAAAATTTATTTTAACTACAGATGTGTTTTGTTTTCTCAACTTTCTCTCTAGGTTGGAACAGTTATCTTTGTAGATAACTATAAGTAGGTTGTCTAGTAAAGTTTTAAAGTATAAACACTTAAATTGTCTAGGAGTGAAGCTGATTTTTTTTCTGAAACTGTCTTTAGGTTACAATGCTTAACATAAATTGAAGTATCAAGAGATCTTTTTTTGGAATAAATTATTCATCTATTAGATTTAATAAATCATTCCATACACTGTGAGATTGCAATTGTTGGTAAACAAGGGGATAACATTTCTGTTGCGAGGATTATACAGATTTGTTTTAGTCATTATTTGCTTAGAGCATCAACTGCATTCTGTACGAGACTGGGCAAGGCCTAACAGAACATTCATTGAGTTATAATTAAATATCTTAAATGCTAGAATGATTTTGGGATGCTTTGTTGAGTTAGAAAGTAAAGAAATATCTAGTGTTTTTATAATCATGAAATGCATTTTCTTTATGGGTTTCAGGAAGCATTTCAGTGAGGGCTTCATCTTTTCCTCCATAATTCTAGCATGGTAAGCAAGACTTGGGAAAAGTCACAATAGGTGGAAAATAAAGGAATTAAAATTTTAAACCTGCTTCAGAAGGTTGTGTGGCTCATGAAACCAAAGATATATTCATCCTTATTTTAAAAACTAGCTACTTAAAAGTATGTATGATATGAATAAAGATTAGATGAAAATATGGAGAAAGATTTTTTAATGGTGGCAGGATTATGTATAATTTTCCCCCTCACTTTTCAGTTGACGTTGTTGCTAGCTTTTTATTAAAAATAAATTTGTTAAAGTAAATGCCCATATAGCTTACATGGTTTTTTTTTTCTGGAGAACACTTTGCTTGGATATCGGACAACCTTCAGAAATAATAGACTCCACCATAGTACTTTAAGAGGCAAAGACATTTAAAATTTATGATTTATAAGTATAAGCTAAGCTTATGTTTGCAGGGTTTTTTTCCCTCTTCTTTTTAACAGCTGCTAAAATTTTAAGATTTCTTAGAATTAAAGATGAGATAAAATTTAAACCAATGCTATCCAGTGCTAAGAGTGATTTCACATAAATTATAGAGACCAAATAGACTTTTGTCTACACTAATAAAATATTCCTTTGAATCCTCCATAATCTTAGAGTAACTGCCCTAGGCAATCCAGGTTGATTCAAGCATTACGGATTTTAGTTGGAAAATTTTCCCTGTGTTTGATTTAGAATTATCTAGCTTTTCCAGGAACAGAACAACAAATAGAATTGTTGTCTTTAACATGCCTACCCTTATGTACCATTTGGGATATAAGGACTTTTGTCTGTGTTCATAGCATATGTATCTGTGTTCCACTTGACTTCTGGCCTACTTTTCTCTATTTCACCAGCATCTACAGTCTTAGGAATGAGGAATGGGGAAGAGATCACTGGATTGGAGAGGGGATGTGTTGAGTGGAAAAATACAGGCCAGATAACTTCCTTCAGAATTTCATGAAGGTCAGGTTGCACCACAAAGATTTGGAGATTTGTGGTATTTTGAAGCCCTCTAATTAAATGGGGGAATAGGTACCATCTTTTCCTTTCTTGTTCACCTTCCCCTGTCCTACCCTTCTTCATTCTAGTTAAATACCAACAATTGTATATTTAAAGTAAAATACTGAAATGTGAAATTCTGTGGTGAAATGTGGGATGTCCAGATGACATCTACTTAAACCTAAAGCCAATCCCTGTGCTCCAAACTCAAGGTTTATATTTAGAAGACAGTGCAGATCCTGTATTTTTAAAATGCCGTAAACATGTTTATGTGGTTATTTTTAGCTTTTACAGACTTTAGTGAACTTCCAAGTTGGCAAGTCAGACACAGTTGGTTGTTGTCTGTTACCTCAGATGCCAGCACTTTCTGAATGACTCGGGTTGCCTCACTGGGTTTCTAACATGTTGAAAGCAGATGAGTGTGTAAGTTATCTTGTGTCAACTGCACATGGTCTAATCTAATCTAATCTAACCTATCTATATGGGTGATTGTATGTGTACTTGTTTTCTTTTTTCTTCTTCTTTATTTTTTTTTTAAGCTTTTGTGAACTGGTAACAATTTTGCTTGGAGCACAAGATGAGTTGGGTTCTGCCAGATGGCACTGTTATTTCTCTGGCAGAAGTAGCAAGTCATTTTCTCTTTTCCTTCAACACTTCTCTCCTTGTCCTCAAGCATTAAATCATGCATATACAATACAAATCCTTACAACCACTGTTCTTTTCAGTCCATTTGTATCTATTTCCTGTTGACCAAAGGTTATGAGGCTTGGGTAGTGTAGAGGGAGATGAAAAGTTGACAGAAAAAAGAAAGCTGGGCTCATTTTAGGGGCAAAACACCATAAAATAGGCAAGATGGCACTTGGATTTATTGAAAACAAAAAGAAATAAACAGGCAACCATTTTTCTTGTATGGTGAGATGATTTTCTGCATGGTGCATGCATGAAGAATCGTTTTCCTCCAAGAATCATGTTTTATGAAAGGGTGACACCCCTAGCCCACATGGGGAAAGAGGGAGACGTCATTATTGGCACTTGGGCTGAGCCTTCCACATTTGCATCAGACATCTTGATTTTGTTATCTGTGCCATAATTTTTTTCTTGCATTCAACCTTGTACTTAGTCCTTCTCTTTAGATGAAGTTATTCATTCTTGCTTATTGGACTTAATGTAGTTTATAGTCAGTGGCTCCAGAATGCATAATTTATCTCCTTGGAAGGATGTCTTTCTAAAGAAACTTTTCATTGCCATATATCTTGTTCTGGGAGCTTTAGACTGAGTTTTATGTTCAGAAGAAAATGATATTTAAGCATTATTTTGGCTTTTTACATATAAATGTAATTATGGAAATTTGAAATTTGATTTGTAACACTTCAGTGTTTTCCCTCTAGTTCTTAATGTGAAAGTGTTGTTTTTAAACATTGATCCAAATCTTAATATAGCAGCGTTTTATTTTGTTGTAAATTGTGGTGAATGTTCAATAAGAAACTCGGAAAAGAAAATGGGAATGTTTTGTTTTGCTGGAGACTCAAAACAGTAGTTCTAACCCAGAAATAATTATTTTGGATTGGATAGCTGAACAAGAAATATACTTTAGAAAGAGTTCATTTTTTGAAGATAAATTTTCATTGAGAAATTCTAGATTGTCATTGGTGTTTTTTTAATGATCAATTTTATTTAAGCAAGCATTTCCTTTCCTAATCATGATAATAACAACATATGAGACATATTTTTAGGAAAGAGTAAGTTTGTGGAACACGGTGAAATTAGGAAATAGACCCACATATTTGTTAGGATCTCAGGCACAACTGCTTACAATAGCATTACACAATTTAAATATTTGTTGTGGATTTTATTATTAGAGCTGTACCTTCTTCGGCAATTGATCTTGCTTGTCTCTTAAGTTGAAGAAATATCCTTTAAAACTGCACTGTCCAACCTGGGCAACCCACTGAAACCTAATCTCTACCAAAAAATTGAAACGTTAGCCAGGCGTGGTGGCATGCACGTGTGGTCCCAGCTACCGGAAAGGCTGAGGTGGGAGGATTGCTTGAGCCCAGGAGGTTGATGCTGCTGTGAGCCGTGACTGCACCATTGCACACAGCCTGGGCAACAGAGCGAGACCCTGTTTCAAAACCAAAAACAAACTGCATTGTCCATATGATAGCTGCTAGCGACATGTGACTAAATTTAAATTAAATAAGTTAGAAAATCAGTTCCTCAGTTGCATCAGCCACTTTTCAAGTTTTGTAGTCACATGTGGCTAATGGATCCTGTGATGGTCAGCACAGCCGTTTTCATTATCACAGAAAGTTCTGTTGGACAGCACTGCTCTAAAACTGTAGTTAGAATTTGCCTCTGTGCAGGAAGATTATGTCTTTAATTTGAGAGATGACATGAATTTTCTGCATAAAAAACATTTATTTTATCATGGTCTTATTCTTTATTTAAACAAGATGTTATTAAACGTCAAATGGACATTGACATTATACTTCATAGCATATGCCATTTTATCTTTATTCTCTGTGACGACGTTACATTCTGCCCTCTGAGAGACTGGGAAGTCATCACACACACACACGCACACATGCATACTACACACACACACACATACACACAAATGTATGGATATACAGAGAGAGAGAGACTGTATATGTATATATACATAAAAATGCTATCAGATAATATTCAATGACTAAAATGTGTGGGCCTTCTCATAGTACTGTAGGCACTGTGAAGTTGTAGGCACCTAATATTAACATATTGGCACGGTTTCAGTCTCCCAGGGTTCATATTGACTTATTCCCTAATTAAGTTAGTTTCACTTTTTGTTCACTGAGCCTTGTGGGCTGGAGATTTGAGAGTTTATGGCTGAATTCTTACAACAATAAGAAAACCCACTATTGGTTTGTTACATCATCCATTATACCTGAAGGCCAAGTTAGTGAAGAACAGAGACAGCATCATTACCAAATGAATTAAGACATTCATTCATTCGTTCATTTATTCAGGCAACAGTTACTACCCATGCCTTTTAACCACCAAGTCCTTGCATGCTGTACACTATGCTGAACACTTAAAGAGGAATAAGACAGAGTCTTGGGGGAGGAAAGCAGCTGTACAAAGGGTTGATTGAAATGCCAAGGGAGAGTGCTATGATGGAGGTTTGCACAGGTACTGTGGACATTGTGGAGTAGTCAGCTGGACCTGGCTGAGGTGACAGGGGAGCCAGTATTTGCAGAAAGAAAGGTGGTGTCAGTATTCCTTCACACCAAATTCCATCTACTCCACATGGAAAATACGAGTTTCTTACCATGATCTCTCAGTATTTTGGGAATTTTGCAAACCATAGGGAGAAAAAAAACTCTTAAAAAAAAAAAAAAAAGACATTCCTAAGCATCACTTTGATGGCTGTGTAAGACTCCTGTATGGTGGTATATCATCGTTTATTTACTCAGTTTCCTACTGTGACCAACCATCCGGGTTTGCTCCGGACTGAGCCATTTTCTAGGATGTGGCACTTGCAGAGCTAAAACGACAATAGTCTCAGGAAAACTGGGATAGTTGATCATCCTACCTTCTGTTGACTATTTAGATCATTTCAAATATTTACTTATAGAAACAATATTATGCTGAATATTTTGGTGCCTGGGTATTTAGCCACATTTTTTTTTTTCATTATTTCCTTAGGTGAGAGTCCTAGAAATGGAATAGCTCAATGACTGTGGACATGTTTTGGAGCTCATGGCAGTGCTCAGGGTTCTTTATTGCATTTTTTGCTGTATTCAGCTAGATTGGTAGGAATCTGCCTGAACATTTGCACCACTTCTGCCTCCACAAGTTCTTAGGGAGATGAGCAGAAGACTTGTTCTTCACTAGCTGCAACTCATGTTCCAAATCTCTAGCTGGCCAGATTGCATGTAAACTCCAACTAACTCTTGTCTTGGCCAGAAGTAGGCCAAAAGCCAGTCTCAAAAGATGAAGTGAACTCTGTGTCCCCATTTTCCTCTGCCCACATCCTGACCTGAGCTCACTGACTGACTGCACATGGTGGTAAGAAAAGGGTGAGCTCCAGTGGACCCAAGGCCAGTGGCCTTTCTTCCCAGTACACACTGAGCTGTGAGTCACCCCAGGCCACCATCCTACTCACATGGAACATTGCATGTTTAACTTTGTTTGGCTCCCAGCCAGTTTCTCACTTTTTCAGCCTCCTCTTGGTTAGGGTAAGGAAGCTTACAAAACCACCAGAGTTAGAGTGTGGGCACAGCCCCAACAACTGGGAATATGAGGAGAGAAATGAAATGGTACTTTCAAGTAAAAATATACTCAGCTTGCCCCACAATGCTGTAATGAGAATTAATACAGCCATGAGGTGACATACTTTCCTGTGGAACTTAATAAATAAATTTTCCTAATTGGGGTCCAAGGCATACCAGCCTCATACCAAATTGTTCTCGGTAGTAAGATGTATTAAAGTCAAGTCCTATTTTCAGAGTTCTTAACGTGTTAACAGGGGTCCTGTGAACCCTTAAAACTGTACAATATTACCTATATGCCTTTTTTCTAAGAAAAGTTTTCATTACTTTAATCAGATACTCAAAGCAGTCTATGACCCAGAAAAGGTTTAAGAACCACCTGTGTATATTAAATACTCAGGGGTTTTTGTCATTGCTTTTTTTTTTTTTTTTTT
>NW_012112142.1:9453617-9502687 GCF_000951035.1 Colobus angolensis palliatus | reverse complement strand
ACTTTGAGAAAAAAAAAAAAAAAAAAAGGAATTAGCTTTCAAGGAGCTTAATGTCCAGTTGGGAAAATAATTCGTAAGTGTTTGGAGAGTTAGAAAATGTTAAATAATAGACTGTTCCAGTCTATTCCACAGCAATGCATGAGGTATTACAGAGCAGTAATTGATTGTCAGTGGTAGAAAGGGAGGGTGTGGGGAGGAAAGGGGAAGGTTGGGAAAAAAGAACCTTGAAGAATGAATTGGGTTTGAAAGATATTTGCTAGTGGGGTAAATATTGTGAACAAAAATAGGAAGATAGAGACAGCACTGACATGGACAGAAGGTATTACTATAAGAAGATAAAGAATGAGACATAGGCTTGAAAGGACCTGTGGTTTTTTTTTTTTTTTCTTTTGGAAATTTTACTTTAATGACCAGTATAATCCTATTGATTGGATCTGTGGTTCTCAATCTTGGTGGCACATTAGAATCATCTGTTGAGTGTTTAAAGCTGCCTATTCCCTTCATCCCCACCCCCCTACATTATAATCTAGTTGGCCTGAGGTGAAGCCCCAAGCTTATTTTTTTTTTTTGAAGCAAAGCTTTCCGGATATTTCTAATGTGCTTTCAGGTTAGAGAACCCATGGACTACCCTGACCTCTTCTCTGATCTTCTCTCTTGCCTGCCCATATATTGGCTACTTCCTCCATAATTAGCTCTTCCAGTAAAGGTACAGGGAAAAGATTAGGGAATTTTGGCAAGCATCACACCAGGCATGTGAGCTGTCATTTATACCACAGAGAACTCACAAAATGGGGTGTACAGCAGTTACAATGTTTTTCTTTAAAGCTGAAGCAATTTGCTAGTTAGGTTAATTAGGCAAAATTTGTGAATTTGTTAGTAATGTTACAGCCATTAATGGCTTGGGGTTAATCCAGGTTAAAATATATTTCCTTCCCACCAAATAGTGGGACTCTATCTGTACTTTCTTGCCAGTATGTACTTTCTTACCCATACTCTAAGGTGTGTGAAAAGCCTGTCTTAAGACTCAGCTTCAGTGTGACAGTTCTACAGGTTAGCATATCCAATTTGCTAAATACAGAAAATGTTTAAAAGAATAGTTCTTTTAAAATGATGTTTAAAAACATCTCTTTTATGTCTGTAGAGTTTTAAAATACACACCTCTAGACTTGCCTGACCAATTCTTGAATGTGCTGGGCAGATCGCAGTTATATCACTATCCCTGTAATGCATAAATAGTAATGAGAACTTCTGTATTTTTAATCCTTGCCTCAAATATTTTTGATTGCGTATTTAGCAGACATTGACCGAGCACCTCCTTAGCGCTAGGCAATGGGAAAGGAAAGAAGAAAGGTTAAAATGCCTTCAGCCCTCAGTAACAATTCAAATGTAGAGATGTCAAATGATGTAGGAACAAGGTGGAAATAGAGAGCTCAGAGCCAGCTCAGGGATGGTGCCTCAGAGGGCTGAGCTAAAATCTAGGGAGTAGATTTTGTGCCAAGAGGTCAGAGGCAGGACAGAGCAGAGTGTTTGGGAAACTACAAATATTTCCAATGTGGTTGGAAGGCAGAGAGGCAAGAAGTGAGGCTGGAAAGATTTAGGGGTGGAGATGGGGCACGAGTTGATTGGAGGGCCCTGTGTACCCTGCCAGAGTTTGGCTTTTAACCTGTAGGCACAGGAGGCAGTCACAGGAGCATAGGGAATTGGCTTCAGATATTCGTACTTTTAAGTTACCCCCAAATCCAGACTTAACTGTTTACTTCTTGTTAACAACATTATTTGTTCAACTCAAAATTGGAGTGACTATTGCATATAAGAAATGGCTACAAAATAAGTTTTTACGTAGTCCTTCTCAACTATGCAGATATCTTGCAAATTTCAGCTTCTTCATTACCTGCTCGTAATGGAAGTCTAATCGTTAAAATGATTTTTTGTGTGAATTTCTTTTAAAATTACTTTGAGTATTTGGTTTTGAAGGTTTCTAGAAAGCCTGTCCTTTTTGTCTGCTACTGCTCTGCAGGATTGGCAAGGCAGTGTACGGCTTTCTCTCGAGCTACCAAGGCAGCAAGGATAAAAATAGGACAAACTTTAAGAATCTCAGATATTTTCAGATAACAAAGACTGATTTATGTGGGCCCGTTTTGTGCTCTGACAAAACATAGAGACGCTTTTGTGCTGAGATTAGCAAGGGTGCTGATGTCAGTTCTCTTGTCGAGCATCAAGCTTTATTCTGTGGCTAAATTGTGCTTTGTACCATAATCCAGAGAACCTTTGTATCTGCCTTATTAAAGTGTGTAGTTTATGTAATTGCTTTTGTTTTCCAGTTTAATCTGTGCCAGATTCAATGAGGGTGACTCATTTTGTGACTGAGACAAACAGTCACATTTGGACCATGTTAAAAATAAATAAATAAATGGCAGGTGCTGCTTGGCTAAGTTCTGTGTTTTAATGCTGTAATTTCCTGCCGTAAGGGTTCACGTCTTGTATAATGTCTACTCAGCCTCTAATCGCTAGCCCAATATATCTAGTGCACCTCAATTCATTGCTACTCATTTCTTGATTATTTATTTTAGTTCCTAAGGGCTTTTTGATTTTTAACAATGTGATTTCAATAGGGAAACCAAGGAATGAATGGGGGGGCCAGAGTTAGCTGGAAAACAAAGAGTGACACGTAAGCTGTAGCAAAAGGACATGTTTCATGCTTTTCTGTTTTTGCCATTTTCCCAAGATGTTTTGCGCATGTGTTTTGGTAAAGTTATTTATGTTTATTTTATTATGTATATGTTCAGTATTGGAGTTCTTTTTCTCAAATGGAAGATGCTTTGAAAGCACTCTCTTCATTGTGGCCCATGTATCAAATCTAATCTCAAAAATTTTACAAGTCTGCTCTCTCAGGAGAATTCTATTTATTTATTGTACAGATATTCTATGTACCAGGCCCAGTGCTATGGCAAATAAAGCAGACATGGTCGCTATCTTACTAAACTGTTCAGTCTGTTTGGGGAGTTAGATACTACACAAATAAATACAAGGAAAAATTGAATTGCAAAATTACATAATCACTACATAGGTAAGTAATAGGATCTCTAAAACTATGCTATTACTTTACTTTACACTGGAGTTGGTTGCATTGAGGGTAGTCAGGAAAGAGAAGCCCTGAAGGTTGGAGTTGGCCAGGCAAAAAGTGAGAGAAAGAATAAAATGTATTTAGGAGAAAACATGTGCAAAGTCCCTGAGATAGGTAAGAGTTTAGCCTCCTGTAAACCCTATTATTGGAGGGGAAAAGTGACAGTTGATAAAAATTGAGAGAAAAAAGACAGGAAACTGTATTTAAAAGATGAGCTATACAAGCACAGCAATATGGTACTATTTAATAGTATAGGGGCAAATGACACTCCATACAGTGCAGTAGCCTCTGACAGCCTCTTAAAGTGCAGTATAGAAATGGATGCTTATAACACTTAGTCTGAATCATTGGGGAATGGATTATGTTTAGTGAAGAATGTAGTAAAGCATTTTAGAAAGATTTGCATGCAAGACAATAAAGTTTTAAAAAGTCATTTCTGTATCTTTAAATACATCATCTTTAAATGAAGCTTCACTGTCTGGAAAAATCACTTACTGAAAGATACGATTTCTTGAGGGCCCTGTATAAATAACATCATATTCTATATTCTTTTGCTTTACTTCTGCATTACTTTTTAAAGCTTACTGCTTGATAGGGAAGTATCCATAGAGGCATAATTTTACTAAGAGGGAGTATTTATTTATTTTGCAGTGAGTAGATCCATATTCAATGAATGGATTTTTATACTCCAGAACACAGTGCTAAAATCATGTGAATCCAATGCTTTATGACTTTCAGTATTATCTAAAACATCCATAGGATTCTACCCTGCCTTCCCCCGGACACGAATTATTTACGTATTCCTTTGAGCTCGGTGAAGAATGAGAAGTTAATTTAAAATATTGATGATATTAAAGACCTATATAATGTTTTTAGGTCTTTGTGATCTCTCTAGTAATCCTCTTGTTAAAGGATTGCCTAAATTTTTCTATAGAGGAATACCTGTTCATTTAGCAATACCTCTGCAGACATTTTGCCTGGGTTGCTATAGTCTCAAGTATTTTCATGTATGTTAAACTTTTTTCACAATTAGTCAATTCTTTGAAGGTAGGAATAATGAATTATATACTTGTTTTCCTTCCCACAAGTAGCAAAGGGAATGTTTTATTCCACTGGGGTTCATAAGATGTCTTGTTTCTGAGTCCTTCCACTTCCCAGAGTGTCCCCACTACCCCCTGCCCTGCTTTCTTCTTTTTTTTTTCTTTTTTTTGAGGAGGAGGAGTCTTGTTCTGTCCAGGCTGGAGCACAGTGATCTCAGCTCATTGCAACCTCCCACTCCGAGTTTAAGCCATTCTCCTGCCTCAGCCTCCTGAGTAGCTAGGATTACAGGAACCTGCCACCACATCCAGCTAATTTTTGTATTTTTTAGTAGAGACGGGTTTCACCATGTTGACCAGGCTGGTCTCAAACTCCTGACCTCAAGTGATCCGCCCACGTCAGCCTCCCAGTGTGCTGGAATTACAGGCATGAGCCACTGTGCCCAGCCCCAGAGTGTCCTCTTGAGGCAATCTTACCTAGAATGTTGAATCTGGAGCAGAGAATGTCTCTTAGTAAATGACTGAGACTTGCTAAAATAGGCCTCTTTCTGTCTAGCTGCCTCCCTGAGGAAGAATTTCAAAGAGGAGTAAGGTGTAAGTTTGTTTCCAGGCACACATGTTGGGGTTAAAAGCTGATGAGGAAGACTATTTGTCATTTGGTTCTGCTTTTATTATTTGGTGAACATAGATTTAGGGAGGGTGATAGTAAAATAATTTTTAGGCTTCTTCTCTAGGTGTAGTATTAAACTCAAAATTTACCAGAACCTGTGGAGGGGGTGTATGATGAGTGTAGTACAGATTGCCCATGTGTGTTTGTTGGGAAGAGGAGGGGAAATATTAAAAAGTTAAATCCCATACTCAAGAATACAAATCTTATTTGTGTAGTCTTTGAACAACAGGCTGTGTGGCTAAAAGAGAGACACAATCGATTGCTTCCCAGGCAAGAAGCCAGAAAAGCTTCAAAACCCTTTTTCCCCTCCCTACTCCTTACCACTACACCTAAAAAAAAGAGAAGCCTTTTAAATGTTTAAAATCTGTAGGAGTCTTATGAAGAAGCAGCTTTATGTGTATTCTTTATGGAATGATATTAACGCATGAAAATTTGTTGCTTTTTAAAAAATTGTGGCAAAATATACATAACAAAATTGATCATTTTAACTATTTTTAATATACAGTTCACTAGCATTAAGTATTAATACAATCACAGCGCCACTGCAACCATGGCCACCATCATCTCCAGAACTTGATCTTCAACTAAAACTCTAGGCCCATTAAATGCTAGAATAACTCTCCATTCCCCACCTCCCCACAGGGGCTGACAAACACCATTCTGCTTTCTGTCTGTATGAATTTGACTACTTGAACTACCTCATATAAGTGGAATCATACAATATTTGTCTTTTTATGACTGGCTTGTTTTACTTAACAAAATGTCCAGCTTCATTCTTTTGCACATGGATTTCTAGTTTTCCTAACACCATTTGTTGAAACCATGACTTTTTCATATTTAGTAAAAACTGAATCTTCCTTGATTTATTGCCTGATATTATATAGCAGGAGATTTAATAGAAGATACTGAATATATATACATTATTAATTTAATTGAATTGTTAGTAAACATTGCTTTGCAGAGTGGCAGATATCCTGTGGTAAAAACACACACACAAACACACACACACATATTGTGACTTTCTCTGAACAATGTATTTGTAAAATCAGTTTGATAAATGTGCCTCTTTTTGAAAATATTATCTCAAGTTAATACTGAATTGATATTTTTGTTTTGTTTCTAGGCATGGAAGAGGAGATGGTTCGTGTTACGCAGTGGCCGTTTAACTGGAGATCCAGATGTTTTGGAATATTACAAAAATGATCATGCCAAGAAGCCTATTCGTATTATTGATTTAAATTTATGTCAACAAGTAGATGCTGGATTGACATTTAACAAAAAAGAGTTTGAAAACAGCTACATTTTTGATATCAACACTATTGACCGGATTTTCTACTTGGTAGCAGACAGCGAGGAGGAGATGAATAAGTGGGTTCGTTGTATTTGTGACATCTGTGGGTTTAATCCAACAGAAGAAGGTGAGTTCAAGATATTATTCAACCTGAATTCTTCTTTTCTGCTACATTTCTAGAAATGTCATACAATTCTTTGTTATTTTAGTTACACAATATGATGTTTTATTTTTATAATAGGAACTTGACATTTGGAAAAAGCACTGAATCCTTTAATTAGTTTGGGGAGAAACTGTTTACAAGTTTTAGAGAGACAGACTTAGACATATTGGGGCAGTTTTTAAATATCCTGAGGTAGAAGGTGACAAGAAGACATTTTAAGAACATTTATTGAGTTCCAATATAAATATTCAGTTTAACCATATAACACTGTGGATATTTTACTATTTTTCACCTATTAAAAATAGCATATTTGGCCGGGCGCGGTGGCTCATGCCTGCAATCCCAGCACTCTGGGAGGCCGAGGCGGGCGGATCACGAGGTCAGGAGATCAAGACCATTCTGGCTAACACAGTGAAACCCCGTCTCTACTAAAAATACAAAAAAGGAAAGAAAAAAAAAAGCCGGGCTTTGTGGCAGGCACCTGTGATCCCAGCTACTCAGGAGGCTGAGGCAGGAGAATGGCGTGAATCCAAGAGAAGGAGCTTGCAGTGAGCCGAGATGACGCCACTGCACTTCAGCCTGGATGACAGAGTGAGACTCCATCTCAAAAAAAAGAAAAAAAAAAGCACTTTTATGGAACTCAACCCAATTCTTTAGGTGCTATTTAAAAATGTATTTTAAAACTATATTAGATTATGGCCGGACGCAGTGGCTCATGCGTGTAGTCCCTGCACTTTGGGAGACTGAGGCAGGTGGATCACTTGAGGTCAGGAGTTCTTCAAGACCAGCCTGGCCAACATGGTGAAACGCCATCTCTACTAAAAATACAAAAATTATCCTGGCGTGGTGGCACATGCCTGTAGTTCCAGCTACTCAGGAGGCTGAGGCAGGAGAATTGCTTGAACCCAGGAGGTGGAGGCTACAGTGAGCCAAGACTGCACCATTGCACTCCAGTCTGGGTGACAGAGCAAGACACCGTCTCAAAAAACTATATTAGATTATCCCATTTATGCCTAGTGTTCCATTATTGGAACGCCAAGCATGTAGGAGTTATTTATATCCCACTGCTCAAGGTCATCGCCAAGGTCTGATGGCAAACATTCAAAAAATTGCAACCTCAAGCATAAATGGGTTATGAAGTTGGGAAATAGCCAAGGAGATTATCATTACCTGTGAAATGCAAGTGAGAATCAGTCACAAAACACAATGAACAAGTACCAAACAAATGAATTACTTAGCACAGGTCCTACAAGGAGCATGGAGGAAGGAAGAGGGGTTCAAGGTTTGGGTAAGAGGTAGTGAAGGAAAGCTTCTGAAAGGAAAATAAATTGCAAGATGTAGGCTTTTGAAAGAAATAGTATTTCTGCATAAATGAAAGGAGGGATGCAGAACCCTCCAGGCTTAGGGACTTGGGAAAGAACAGACCCAAAGAGGGAATTGAATTTTACTTGACTGGGGCAGGAGGGCTCTGAATGGAAAAGGCCCAAGGACAGTTGCTTACAGATCTTGAATGAGGGACTGAGATTTGGGGTGCCTATCCTGGAAAGAGCTGAGTGACTAGAGGGCTCAAGAAGAATTTTACAAGTGGAATTCTACCTTGGGTACTTTATTATTATTATTATTATTTTTGAGGTAGGGTCTCACTTTCTCACCTCGGCTGGAGTACAGTGGCGTGATCTCTGCTCACTGCAACCTCTGTCTCCCAGGTTCAAGCGATTCTCGTGCCTCAGCCTTCTGAGTAGCTGGGATTACAGATGTGCACTACCATGCTTGGCTAATTGTTAGTATTTTTAATAGAGATGGGGTTTCACCATGTTGGCCAGGCTGGTCTCAACTCCTGGCCTCAAGTGATCCGCCCGCCTCAACCTCCCAAAGTGCTGGGATTACAGGCGGGAGCCACTGCACCTGACCCCAGGCACTTTTTTATAGCTGGCTGACCACTTCTTCTCGCTGCTCTTCCTTTTTAAACAAATGCTAAACACGTAGGTAGGGGACTCCAGTACAAAGTAGCTTTGTAGAGCCAAGAATCAGAAATAAAGGTGAACTGAGGTCTTTGACCTTCTTGTCTTTGTGGTTATACTCACATTTAGAAGTGTGCATTTCCGAACATCTACATTTAGGAGTGCTGTAGATACCGTAAGGAGTGGAAAATTGTGTTAATAATCAACACCAAGAATCGGATTGAAGTAGAACTAATCATCTCTGATGAGCTCAGGCCAGCTTGCTGCTTCCTCTCTGGCCAGTCAGCAGCCCTGGGGAAAGGAGCCTGCCAGGGCTGGGGTTTGCCCAGTGGGGTTGGGGAAACCCCTTGATGAGGAGTTCAGAATCTCACGGGAACAGCACTCTTAAGAGGGAAGGAAGGATCCAGCTTCGCTAGGAGGGGCTGATGAAATAGCGATCTTCAGCAGAGCCCTAGTGATTAAAAACCTCAAGAAATTGTTTCACAGGAGGAATTAAGGCTTCAGTTGTTTTTGTGAAGTTACTAAATGTGATCACAGTGTAAGTGGGCATGGGGGTGCTACTTCTAACTTCAGTTAAAACCCTGTCCTTTCCTGTTTGCATTTATGGTTTGTATTTGAGTGCAGCAGAGGGTTTCAGAGTTAAAATTACAAATGAGATAGCTCTTTTTAATGGTTAACATCTAGTCAGTAATGATAATTATTGGATTTAGACAGCACATTAGTTTTATTATGCGATGGATTTTCAGTTAAAATAATTTGTCATTTTATTATCTTCTTGTTGTTTGCCTATTGCCTTTTCAATGTAGAATTTGTTTGGGGTGACATAAGGGCAGACTTTTGTCTCTGTTGGTTGTCTGTATAGATTGAGCTGATCCAAAAAGCTAAATCGTAGATGTTCTTCCACCACTCTTACTTCTTTTTACAATGCTCCTAAATATTTTTACAAAGGAAATGGGATGTTCTTATAGAGAATGTGCATTCTTCAATCAAGGAATGTGAGTCTGATTTTTGGAAGCGCATTCAAGGGTGGGTAGAGTTGAGAACCCAGAATAAGAATTTCTAATTCTCAAGTGTCTGAGATGAACTTTGCAAGTTTTAAGGCACAGTGTCTTGTCTATTTGGCCACCTTAGGATGATTCTTATCGTTTGGGAGCCTGACAGACACCCACTCAGCTCTGAGAAGGAAAGCTTGGTGTGTTTTTAGAAAATTGATTGATTAGGTCAACAATTTATTTGAGTTTGCTGACACTCTCCTAGGCTGTGGGAATTCATTCAACAGATATACATTAGGTGATTAGTTAAGGAGCCAAAAGGTAAACATCACAGACAGAGCATCTAATGGGAGAGGAGTCATTAAGAGAAATATCCAAAATAATTCATAATAATAATTGACAAGTGCAAGTTTATATGTACACATGTATATATAAATTATGCATTAAAATATATATACAGTGTATATATATATGTGTAAAAGTATAATTATGTGGAAGTTTATGAATATAGTTCTTGTGCTCATAGAGCTTACAGTCAGTCTAGTAGGAGAGACAAATAATCCAGGAATTATACTACTGATTCATAAGCGCTCTGCTAAAGAAGAACTAGATAAGCATAGTTAGCAGCAGCATCTGATTTAATCTTAAGAGGGTCAGGAAAAGCCTAGGTAGTTTTCAGTGGCTCTGTGATCATAACTGATAATGTACTGAGAGCTTTATTTTTGTACTTAGCAGAACATTTTCATCAATTTTAGAAGTCAGAATCAGTCTCTCCCAATGTCTGTTTTCATGTTATAAAATTTCTACCAAATAGAGGTGAAGTTTCAAAACTTAGAAGCTGCAGTGATCTTTTCAGTGGCAAAACTCTCAGTTCCTTACAAAATAGATGAGAGGTATATTTAGGTTGAATGCAACTCTCAATTTGTGAACTTTTCATCTTTACAATATCCATGGTTGGGGGAGGGTTGTAAGAAAATTCATAGTATGATTAATCAGATTTCTTTTTCTTTTTCTTTTTTTTTTTTTTTTGAGGCGGAGTCTCGCTCTGTCACCGGGGCTGGAGTGCAGTGGCCGGATCTCAGCTCACTGCAAGCTCCGCCTCCCGGATTTACGCCATTCTCCTGCCTCAGCCTCCCGAGTAGCTGGGACTACAGGCGCCCGCCACCTCGCCCGGCTAGTTTTTGTTGTATTTTTAGTAGAGACGAGGTTTCACCGTGTTAGCCAGGATGGTCTCTATCTCCTGACCTCGTGATCCGCCCGTCTCGGCCTCCCAAAGTGCTGGGATTACAGGCTTGAGCCACCGCGCCCGGCCAGATTTCTTATATATAGTCTGTGAGTTGGCTACCAAGTACAGCTGTATTAATCACAAGTCAGTTTTATGTGTTCATTAACAGAGAAAACAAGTATCTAAGGACTTTAATCTGCCAATACGTTCTACATTGAGGTCATGAGCTACATAAAAATGCAACTGCATTTATTTTTTAAATTCTATGATTGAGATTTTTCACAACTTCATCCTGGTTATTTCCCCAAATAGCCACATTTAGAAGTGTCTTAATATACTGTGTTGAAGTATTTGTTCAGTTTCTTGGAATAAATCTGTAAAGCATGAACAGTTCTTCATTATGTAGTATTAAGCAGCCAAAATCATATTTATTCTGTAATTTTGGTTTTTGATCCATAATGGCAAAACTGCAAAAAGACTTTGAAAGTATTTCACACATTTACGTTCTAAACAGAAGAATACTGCTATTATCCTTTGTAATCATATTCATACAGTTTAATAGGACAGGGTAAACATCAAAATGCCTTTGTTCTTCCACTGACTTGACTACCTGCTTTATATTCTCTTGTGTCCAAATAGATATCACCACCAATCACTAAATAATAGATGTTTTTGTTTTTATCTAGATCTGTCCCAAGCCCTCTGTTCTTCCTCTTTCAGAGAGCTGACTGTCCTCCTACTCTTGGCTTGAAAATTAGCTAACAGCACAAGATAATTTTTTTACTATGCTAATTTCAGACTAGATATGAGAAGAAATAGACCATGCCTGGTTATCACAGTCTAAGAAAATAACTGTCCCCAGTCCCTGTGAGAATAACTAATTTTCCCCTGAAAACAAAAGGAAAAGGGAAAAATCTGACCTGTGTTTTGATTCCAGGAACCTCTCAAAATATCGTTACCATGTTATTTCCGCTGCCCCAGGTGACCACTGCTATTATTGAATACTCAAAGTGCTGGCAGGCTATATCTGTTTTTAAGTCCCAGCTCATTAAACTGTGTGTGATTCCTATGAATGCTTTTCTTTAGTAGTTTTGAGGATAGAAACTAATTTCTTTGTTTTTCTTGGAAATGTACAGATTTATTTTTGTTTCTACAACACAAGGTAGAAGCTGTTAGATCTGCTAAACAAGTATTGGGAAGCAGCTCACTAACTTCATATAAAGGCCTCTAGTCTAATTAGATGCAGGATTAGAAAGTTGCCTCTGAGTTGCTTTTCTCAAAATGCGCAGATCATGGTGGCTTAATAAAAAATAAGTAAAATTATCTGTTTGATATTCTCCCCTTGAGTCAAGTAGGTGTAAACTAACATGTAAGAATATACATACACTTTCTTTCCTGTAAAGCAGTCTTCTCAATTGGGGGCTTTTTAAAATTTCTTTTTATTTACTTTTTTTTATTGAGGTATAACTTACTGTGAGGGGCATAAATCTTAAGCATACAGTTCAATGTAGTTTTATATATTGATCTGTATCTACATGTAGATACAGATGTCTGTGTAACTATCCCTCAGATTAAGAAATGGAACACTTCCCTCCTCCCCTAGAAAATTTTCTCATGCCTCTTTCCAGTAAAGCCTCCACCCAAATTAACTTTTTTAAAAATTGCTTTTATTACTATGGATTAGTTTGGCCTATTCTTGAACTTTATATAAGTGGAACCATTATTTTCTCCAGTATTAAGCCTGTGAGATTCATCCATGTTGTAGCATGTAACAACAGTTCTTCATTCCTTGTAGCATTTCATTGTGTGACTATATCACAAATTATGGATCTGTTTGAATGTTGATTGATGTGGGTTGTTTTCAATTTTTAGTTAACACAAAGCGTAGTGAACATTTCTTTATATGTCTTTGATGAACATAAACACTTAGTTCTTTTGGGTATACACCCATGAATATGACTGCTGTTACCGTACAGACGTATATTTAGCTTTAATAGGTTGAACAGGTTTAGTTTTCCAGAGTTAGTGTACCAGTTGCCTACCTACCAGCAGCGTGTGAGAGTTTACATTCTCATCAATGTTTGATGTTGTCAGTCTTTAATTTTAGCTATTCTATTGGATGTTAGTGGTATCTTGTGGTGTTAATTTGCATTTTCCTGAGAACCAATTCAACTAGAGAGTTTTTAGTTCTTTTTTCTTTTTCTTTTTCTTTTTCTTTTTTTGCACATTTCCAAGCCACTGCTCCTGAGATCTTGATTTATTGAGTCTCCTATGGTGGGGCCCAGCCAATTAGTTATCTACAATTCCCCACAAGTGATTCTTAGGCCTTCAAACCTCTGGATAAGAATTACGGCATTTGTCAGCATTGCTTAAAGGTTTATTTTAAAGTCTCCAAGAATATTTCACAATCTACTAAAGAGAGAGTCATGACAAATAAAAAGTTTTTCTGCTTGAAACAGATTAAACAGATCATGCTATATTTAAGGGTCTTCAGTAGTTGAGTGAATAAATTGAAGAAGCTGCAATGCAGGCTGCTTCCCAGAAAATTGCAACTACTGCCATGTCTTATTTGTATCCACTTGTTAGATTTGCCTTTTTCAAATGTTCTTCCATAAAAAATGGTGTATTTAGAAGTGAGAAAATGGTTTTGTTAGCATTAATGATAATGCATGCTCTTTGTAGACCCTTATTTGCTAAGTTAGACAGTTCTATTCGAAATGCTTCTCTTTACAGAAAGAAAAATTCTTAAGCACACCAGATAAATCATTAATCAATAGAAGCAGAGTAACCCTGACCTGTTTACATTTAATTGTGAACATGAAGGTAGACTTCTACACTAGAAACCAAACAAATTATTCTATCAGTAGATATAGCCCATCTTCAGGGAAAAGAATCCTATCTGGTCTCCTGAAAAGAACATGGGGCTCACCACAGTTTTATTATGGTATGCTCAGGTACAGTAAGTTAGTGGTTACAAAATCAAAGAGCCTGTCACGTCAAGTTTGAAACCTTCTACCTTACGAATAAGAAAGAGTAGAATTGTTTCCTCGGGCTTCAACTCTTCTGCCATTTGGGGTTTCTTTAAGTAATTATTTTGAATGTTTAGAGTCATTGTCTTGGCACCCCAACTTTTGTGAGGGATACTAACACGAGGGCATTATGGTTTCAAATAGAATAAACCGGGCATGAGGTTAGGGGTCATGTGGGCCAGTTTATTATTTGTGGATTTCATCACATGATAATCTACTCTTCACTGGAAGCTTGTTCACTGAAAGGCTTTCCCTAGCAGTACTTAATAACTTCCTAAGTAAATTTCGATTAGGAGTTTGCTCCTGCAGCTTACTGGCCTTTAATGGATGTTAATTATACTCTTCATGCCTTCTATTTTAAGAAATGGGAAATAACTTTACACACATAAGCAAACCCTAAACTAATGTTTGGTTCTTAGAAGCTTGATACCAGCATTACTTAGAAAGAGCAGTAAGTCAGAAACTCAAGGCAGAAAGCAAAATGGCCTGTTCCATTACTTAATGGTAGTATAGAATAGAGGCAAATCACATGTCTTTATAAAATAGAACAGAAGTTTATTTTTTCAGACCAGTTGCTTAGCTTTGGTCAGAAATATAATGTTAGAGAATATTTACACACAGTGAAATACTTATATTAAAATATGCAGAGCTGAGTACATAGTCAAATTAACATGAGTAAAATAATCCCAAAGACTACAACTTTGAAGATAGTGCATTGTCTGAGCCAAAGTAGTGGAGTGGTTCCCTCTTCCCTTTTAAAGTCCTCTGTATGTTAATGTGGTTTGGAGTGGTCTCTACTAAAAATACAAAAAATCAGCCGGGCGTGGTGGCGGGCGCCTGTAGTCCCAGCTACTCAGGAGGCTGGGGCAGGAGAACGGTGTGAACCTGGGAGGGTAGCTTGCAGTGAGCGGAGATCATGCCATTGCACTCCAGCCTGGGTGACAGAGCGAGACTCTGTCTTTAAATATATATATATGTCTTCATGTGCTATGAAAAAGTTTTTTGTTTGTTTTGTTTTTTTTTTTTCAAAAAAGGAACCTTTGAATCTCTGTCCTCTTTTCAGAAAATTGAGAGGATCCTGCAGGTATAAAGAGGGTAAGATACTTCTGTCATTTACAGGTGGGAGAAGTAGAAGGTTGAAAATGAGATGGTCCCATTGTGTTAATAAAACAAAGTCAGACAAACGTAATTGCCTGGCTAGGTGATTTTCTTTTCTACTCAGTGCATTTAGTGTATAGCCATGAAGTGTATAAAAAGTATTAAAAGTGTATCTGTAAAAACAACCACCTGAAAAAGTTATTTTAGTAGTCACAGTGAAAAGCTAGAATTCATACTATTTCATATAGGGAAGTATTTCCAGTGAGTAGTGTTTTTTGGTCAGAACTAAAAATTGAGCTGGTTTATTCCATTTTACCATGCCTGTACTGTAGAGGAAAGGGGAAGTATATGGAATACACTTGTGAATACAGTTTGTAGGATACATTAACAGTTTTCTGAGTGGGCTGCTCGTTTTTCCTCAATAGTGTATATATTTTTTTAAGCTCTTCTTTAAAAGATAAATATTTTTCATACTTCTGTTAAATCCTCAAGGATTAACTCTGAGTCACAATTTGTGGTATTTTAAGTCTTTTTAAATAAATCTGTATATTTGCAACTGAATCAAAACAGTAAAACATTTCACAGGGTAGGGTCTGATGACCATTTTATAATCAACATTTTTAGACACCACAACAGGTATTTATGAGCATCCACTGAAATTATGGCATTATGTCATATAAATATGCAAAAATTCATTTTTTTATTCTTGTGTTTATACATAAGAAAGAAAATGCCGGGCATGGTGGCTCCCTGTAATCCCAGCACTTTGAGAGGCCGAGGCAGATAGATCACGAAATCAGGAGATTGAGACCATCCTGGCCAACATGGTGAAACCCTGTCTCCACTAAAAATACAAAAATTAGCTGGGTGTGGTGGCGCATGCCTGTAGTCCCAGCTACTCGGGAGGCTGAGGCAGAAGAATTGCTTGAACCAGGGAGTTGGAGGTTGCAATGAACCGAGATTGTGCCACTGCACTCTAGCCTGGTGGCAGAGCAAGACTCCGACTTTAAAAAAAAAAAGAAAAGAAAAAGGCCTTTCTGTGCTACCCACAGAGGGGTCCATACGGCATTGTTCTGGATTCCCATCGTAACTTAAAGGGAAACTTTCACAATGTCCAGAGCCCTTGATGGCCTGTGGATGAAGGAGGAGGATGTCCTTAAGTTCCTTGCAGCAGGAACCCACTTAGGTGGCACCAATCTTGACTTCCAGATGGGACAGTACATCTATAAAAGGAAAAGTGATGGCATCTACATCATACATCTGAAGAGGACCTGGGAGAAGCTTCTCCTGGCAACTCGTACCATTGTTCCCATTGAAAACCCTGCAGATGTCAGTGTTATATCCTCCAGGAATACCGACCAGAGGACCATGCTGAAGTTTGCTGTTGCCACTGGAGCCAATCCAGTTGCTGGCTGCTTCACTCCTGGAACCTTCAGTAACCAGATGCAAGCAGCCTTCTGGGTGCCATGGCTTCTTGTGGTTACTGACCCCAGAGCTGACCACCAGCCTTTCATGGAGGCATCTTATGTTAACCTACCTACCATTGCTCTGTGTAACACAGATTCTCCTCTGTGCCATGTGGACATTGCCATCCCATGCAACAACAAGGGAGCTCACTCCATGGGTTTGATGTGGATGCTGTCTCAGGAAGTTCTGCGCATGCGTGGCACCATTTCCCGTGAACACCCATTGGAGGTCATGCCTGAGCTCTACTTCTACAGAGATCCTGAAGCGATTGAAAAAGAAGAGCAGACTGCTGCTGAAAAGGCAGTGACCAAGGAGGAATTTCAGTGTGAATGGACTTCTCCACCTCTTGAGTTCACTGCTACTCAGCCTGAGGTTGCACAATGGTCTGAAGGCATGCAGGTGCCTTCTGTGCCTCTTCAGCAGTTCCCTTCTAAAGACTGGAGCGCTCAGCCTGTCATAGAAGACTGGCCTGCAGCTCTCACTGCTCAGGCCACTGAATGGGTAGGAGCAACCACTGAATGGTCTTAAGCTGTTCTTGGACGGGCTCTTAAGCAACATGGAAAATAAACATCAGTATCTAAATAAAAAAAAATTTTAAAAAACAAAAAATTAACTCCTGGCATAAGGTGTTAGATTTTGTTAGATGAGCTATGAAGACTTGACATTACATGGAGCATAGTAAAGATAAAGTTAGAAGTTGGTTCAGCTTCTCTTTACTCAGGCCAGATTCTCTAACAGAAAATTTTTGAACTTGATTCATCTCGGAGTGCTCAGAATTTTTGAGAAGCAAATCCCAAAACTGCACATGCAGATGAATGGGTCTTAACAGATTTGGAAGTGCTGCTTGCCTTAATTTCTTCTGACTTGACACAAAGTCTGTAATCCCAGCACTTTGGGAGACTGAGGCAGGAGAATCTCTTAAACTCAGGAGTTTGAGACCAGCCTGGGTAACATGTGAGATACTGTCTCAACAAAAAGTTTAAAAAATTAACCAGGTGTGGTAGTGTGTGCCTGTAGCCCCAGCTACATATGAGGGGAGGATCGTTTGAGCCTTGGAGTTCCAGGCTGCAGTGAGCTAAAATGGTGCCACTGCACTCCAGCCTGGGCACAGAGGGAGACCCTGTCTCAAAAATAATAATAATAAATAATAAAACAAATAGAGCGATCAGTGAGTGTCTGTGAATGAAACATTTTTTCAGCATCTGCAACATGTAACACAATGCATAGGAGTTCTGATCCTTGTTTGTTATTGGGATTAGATATACACTGTCATATTTAGCCATATTAATGTGTGATTATTCAGGCTTCATAATTAGGATATGACTTCTTAGGTCCAAGAGGTTGTAAAATGAGCTAAATAAACATGATTGTGGTACATTTATGAATATTACAGTTAAATACATAAAGGCATTATCAAAAGCATGTGGATTTATTCTTATAATTTATTATCTAGAGAAAATAGAGCAGATATTTAACCTCTCTATGGTAAATTAACAAGCCAAATGACATGCGTTACTGATGCAGAACTTTGTTCCCTAGTTCAGCTAAACAGGGCTCTTGTCACAAGACCAGGAAAGATTAGGAACACAGACACATTGAAGGGTGAGGAGAACGGAATTTATTGGGCCAAAGAGGAAAAGAAGAAAAAAAGTACCCTCAGTAACGTGAGAGGGGGTCCTCCTAATAGGCTCCCCACCTCACAGACTGAATTCCAGGCCACCACCCAGGAACTGAAAAGGCCAGGCTCCTCCCCGTATCTATCACTCCCCGCTCTAAAGAAGTACATCTAAGTGCCTTTAGAGTAAGGATAAGGACGAAGACCAATCTTAACTTCTTCCTGCTGACAAGGGTACCTGTTTTGGGAAAACAGCAGTCAGATCCCCCTCAGTGGCCATCTAGGGTCCCTGGCAAAAGGGGCCATCATTCAAGGCTCCGGTTGCATGACTGTTTGGAGTTTGATGACCTGAAGGTGAGAATAAACAAACCGGGTTATTAGAAAACATGTATCAAAACAGAACGGGGTAGTAGATAAGGACAGCTCAAAAATCCCAAGGCCTTTTATTGGTTTGCACAGGGAGTGGGAGGCCAAAGCCTGACTGGTTAAAAAAAAAAAAAAAAACTTTTACCCTTTATCCGGCATGTCAGGCTTCTGTGTTCCCTTCCCCCAAGCACAATCCTAAGTCAACTAGTTTAAGGTTTGGGAAATTAACTTTTCCCAGTTTGAAGGATGCATCAGAGGGGAGGGTCCCGTAGTACAGAGACACAATTACCTATCAGTGAAGGGAGGACGGAGGAGGAAAAAGAAGATTTTTTTTCAAAGGAGTCCTAGGGATTCAGAATGCATTTGAAAGGGGTACAGACTAAAGGTGAATGGCTACTCATCTAGAAAGAGGGGAGCGAGGCATCGCAAGTTCCCTTCTCTTCCTAGTGAATACCCAGGGTGTGTGAGGGAGAGAACGTGAAGCATCTCTTTCTTCCATCATTATATCCCCAAGTCCCCACAACCTCTACAGGGTGCCACCCATGGGTGTCAAAGTGGCCTTCACCTATGTTAACAGGGGGGCCTAGGAGGGTGAGAATATCTGCTCTTACCCACACATGCCCTATCCTCCCTGCTGTCAGTAGCCTTTGAATTCCCTAGACTACATTTATGCCATGGATATTGGCATAGCCTTTATGCATAAAAGGAGAAGCCTGGCTTAATGGATAGGAATAAGTCATGCTCACCTGTGCTGTGCCTTTTTTTTTTTTAACTTCCATTATTGTCTGCTTGTGGACCTCTCAGATCTAGTTTTATTTCCTAGGGCCTTTATCCAAAGCTTAGAATTGAGTTTGAGACAAAAATGTGTCTTGGGGGTTGTGTGGACTCCTTATCATAAGCCGAATGCTAAGGTGAAGCTGTGGAATTTAGTCCTCCTCCAACAAGAGAGAGAAAAGGATGTCTTGTGACACACCCCGATAACTGCTGGCTATAGTTATGCTTGCTAAGATCTGGGTGCATGGGACCTAGCTTTGGTTAGCTCCCCTGGTCTTACTTTCCCAAAAAGGAAACCTCCGGGTGATGGGCATCCTGTTTATTCCCATCACTTGACAGGAATTGCAGGATAATTACTGAGAACTAGAATATTGCTCCAGATTTTTACATTATCCATCCCCTTAGCTCCTTCTGAGCTGCAGCCTGGTTGGTTTACAGGAATAAGCAGGGTTAGTTTAAAATGTAGACAAGAACTTAAAAACAACTAGTGAGTCTAGAATATAATGACAAATGTATGACAAGTTTTGAAACATTTTCTCTCTCCAGTTCTTGTTTTTGTTAAAAACAAATCATGATAGTACTGAGTTGTTTGCAAGATAGACTTTAGTCTTATACTTGGCTCCGTTTGCATAAAGTGCACCAGAAAAAAAAATATATATATATATATATATACACACACATATACATATATACATACACACATACACATTTTTTTTTTTTTTGAGATGGAGTCTTACTCTGTTGTCCAGGTGGGAGTGCAGTAGCACAATCTTGGCTCACTGCAACCTCCGCCTCCTAGGTTCAAGTGATTCTCCCACCTCAGCCTCCTGAGTAGCTGGTACTACAGGCACGCACCACCACACCTGGCTAATTTTTGTATTTTTAGTAGAGATGGGGTTTCAACCATGTTGGCCAGGTTGGTCTTGAACTCCTGACCACAAGTGACCTGCCCGCTTCGGCCTCCCAAAGTGCTGGGATTACAGGTGTGAGCCATTGTGCCCAGCCCGAATAATTAATTTAACATAGGCCTTTTAGATTGACTTTGATGGAACTCGGTTCTACAAGGAATCTCAGGACTTTCTAAAGCCAAGTCCACCCATGAGTTTGTACCCTCAAATACCTGTAAGTTGGGTAAACTCCACTCTTCTTGAGATCCCAAGAACATGTGGTTCCCAGGCCTGTTGGAAAGTGACATTCTCTACTCACCACAGGTTAGGAACCCTGTACAGGACTGTGTAGATGAGCTATGAGGCCAATTTTCCCAAGGGGCTTTATTTGGCTCTGCAAGTAGAGCTTGACTCCTTAAACGGAAGCATACCCTTCCAGTCAAAGCCTTGGTAAAACAACCAGTTTCCCCAATTGCATCCTGTTGCAAACGAAAATGGATTCTTACTGCACTGACGCAAACAATCATATTGCCATAAGTTAAGAATACTCACAACTAGTTTCCAAATTCTGGAGAAGAGAGGCAGAGAGACAAATATGCTCCAAACTTTGTTCACAGGATTATACTTTACTCAATTATTAAAGGCTGTGAATAGCTCAAAATAAGTTTCCTTGGAGTCTGATAAACAAGGATCAGGAGTGTTCCAGGCAAAAGTCAAAAAGGTTACTTCAGTTTTCTATTAGTTCAGTCCATTTAGTTAACTCTTGTTTTGCTTGATATTTGTGAACATTTCAGCTCTCCATGAGTTGTGTACATTTTTCCTTTATTCCAATGTCACAGTCTCCTAAGTTATCAGAAACCTACGTTTGAAAGCATGTGTCAAAGTTCTGTAGCTGATTATAAGCCATCTTTTGAAGAGGATCAAAACAAGACAATTGTCTGTGAGTAATGAAATGTCAGGGTAGTTACAGTCAGAAACACAATTGAAAAAGAAATTTGGTTATCTCTGGTTTACAATAACATAACAACCTTAATTGTGATTGATAGCATATACTCAGGTATTAGAATTTTAGAAATCCCATACAATTTTGGAACATATAATAATAATATTCCCTAAGATATAACCTGAAGAAGATTAAACATCATTTTGGCAATCCCATGTACCTAAACATGTCAAATAGTTCTATTTATCTCTCTTCTGGGTGCTCCAGGGGCCCTCTGTAGCATCCAAAAAGCCAGGTGTCAGCAAAGACAATTTTGAAACTGAAGTTTGATTTTGGGAAGCCTGTTAATTATGTTAGAGGGTTAAAGCGCTTGATATTATGAAATAGAATTCCAGATTACCTTAAGTTACTTATTTTGCCAAAATGATGACTCAGAAATTTTTGGAAAAGCAGAAACCTTTTATAACCCCTTAAAACTTTTGCCAAAGAGATTAGTGCCTTAAGAGTACCTTATTGTGCTTTTATTTCAGTGCTCAATTTACAGAAAAACCATATTATACCCTTTTAAATTTAGTTAATATGTTCACACTTGGAATTTATTTTGCAAGATTTTTACAATCCTTTCACAACTTGTTTGAACTTTTAGCTTTATCTTATCAAATTCAAAATAATCCTTTAACCTCAGGCAAAAAGTTACATTTTGACATCTGCATTTTACCAATGATCTTTAGGCTGTTTCTATGTCTCAAAGATTAAAGTCACGTGAACTAAAAAAGTACCACAGCTTTTATCTTCCCTTTCAATATTTGATCCAAGCACCTATCCTTCTCTATAATTAATTAGAGCTCTTTTTATAGACATCACATATAACAGCACGTATATAACTACACAGACAGGCAGAAGAAAACCCAGTAACCACAAGTTTTTCATTTGCCAACTTCCTAATTGGATGATTTGCCTCCAGGTTGAGCCCATAAAGAGACAGGGTTAGGAAAACATGCAGCTTCTAAGGCCTAATAAGCAGGCATAACTGGGAGGCAAAAACAGATTTTGAGAGAGATCTATTCACTTTTAATTCTTGGGGTTTCATGAGGAAAACAGAGGTCTGTTCCTTCTCATGCAGGCATTAAGGGTGGCAAGGCAAAATGGAGAAAAATAATTCAGGTGACTAGAAAAAACCCTTTTCCAGCAAAGCAAGATCCAGGAAGAGAAAAACATAAAGGCCTTTTAAATATACCTATAATTTGGATATCCATTTTTAATTAAGCTGAGTGCTGTTTAAGAAAATTCTTTTAAATTCCTTGTTGTCCAACTTTAGCTGCACCAAGTGGTCAGTATTTCTGGCTTTCAAACTTTACTAAAGGCTCAGAAAAGGAAAACAAGGCAGTTTGTGGAGAGGAAGAGAATAAACAAATAGCAAAAGTCACATATATATCAAACCAGAAAGGACTCTGCCTAAGCCAGGATTGAGCCTGGGCCGCCACTGTAAAATGGCAGAGGCTAAAGAAAGCATTGCCACATGTTTATAGGTCACACTTCCAAGGACGTAAAACAAGATGGAGGCCTGCAGCAAAGTTTGCTACTGACCATACAGAAAGACATACAAAGCACACCAGATTGGCTGAAGCTTAAGATAAACCTCACAAATCCTTTTTCATAATTAAAACTTTACAGAGAAATAAACAGTTATCCTTATTCCTAGTCTAGTAAAACATCTGCAAAAAAAAAAAAAAAAAAAAGGGGGGGGCCTCGCTTTAAAGTTAACTCCTGACCTGGTGGAGAAGAGGAAGACAGCTTAAATGCAAGGCTGTGTTAACTGCTAATAGGGTGGAGAAAAGAAAAAGATACCTGATGAAGAACCTCTCATTCTTATGCAAATAGGTCTCTCAGTGTCTACTAGGAGAGAGACATGGTGGGGAATGCTGGCCAGTCCGCTGCGCAAAGGCCTTTTGGCCTTAGCCACCGCTGTGTATCTCAAAAAAAGGAGGAAAAAGCCGACATTCTAGATCCCTGGGAGTGACAGGAGTTGTGGGGAGGGGTAATTTACTCTACCCTCGGAAGTCTGAGGACAAAAAGGCCTAGAAATGAAAGGTAAAAAGATTTTTTGGTTTGCATCTTACCCTTTCTCATGCCCCACATTTGGGCACCAAAAATGATGCAGAATTTTGTTCTTAGTTCAACTAAAACTGGGTTTTTGTCACATGAACTGGAAGGATTAGGAACACATTGAAGGACACTTTGAGGGGAACGGAATTTATTGGGCAAAAAAGGAAAAGAAGAAAAATAAACTTCCAGCAAAGCGAGATGGGGTCCTTCTAACAGGCCCCCCAACCTCACGGATTGAATACGAGGCCACCACACGGGAACTGAAGAGGCTTCAGTTTCAACCCAGCCTTTTCTGTTCTGTAATAATATAAATAACAATATAAATTTGAACAGATTTATTCATGTATGAACATTTGCCTTTTTCTGGATTATTTATGGCCTTCTATTGCTAACCAGACTAAGAGCATTTTTTTTCTGGGCCTTTAATATACTTGGTTATGGCAGTGACTACAGCGGGATTTTATTCTAGAATTTCACCTGGTTTTCAAATTGCTTCATTCTGTACAATTTAGCTCTTTTCGTATGTCTCTCAAAACATAGTTAAGGGAATAATAAATTACTACTTTACTTGCTGGGCCTCTTTTCATGAAAATACTACAAAAATCCACTACATGGCAAATAAAGTTACGAGCTGAGGGAAGAGGTGATGCCTTAAAAGAAGCTCTTTCCTTGAACATGAATAGACTTTATTTTCACCATCCCAGAATTAGAAGTATTTCTCTAGTCTGCTAAGAGGTAGAAAGAAAAGAATGATCATCGAAATAAACACAGGGTAAAGAGCTGACCCTGCTACTCACAGGACCCCGGGCCTGGTGGCTCAGGCCTGTAATCCCAGCACGTTGGGAGACCGAGGCGGGTGGATCACGAGGTCAGGAGATCGATACCATCCTGGCTAACACGGTGAAACCCGTCTCTACTAAAAATACAAAAATTAGGCGTGGTGGCGGGCGCCTGTAGTCCCGGCTACTCGGGAGGCTGAGGCAGGAGAATGGCGTGAACCCGGGAGGCGGAGCTTGCGGTGAGTCCAGATCGCGCCACTGCACTCCAGCCTGGGCGACAGAGCGAGAGTCCGTCTCAAAAAAAAAGAAAAAGAAACTGTGTAATTAAATGGGTCTCCTTGGAAGGTTGGGTTGGCTCGGGAAGCACTTTATTATCATGGAGTTTTAAAGTATCTTTCTCTTCCACTAAGGTTGTAGAACAGCTTCCTTTTCGTAGCCTCAAAACTGAAGACTGTTCAAGGCAAGGTTAGCCGTGGCTTTTTTAGAGGAGCGGGAATATATAGAGAGTCCTACTCTTTAGATCTCTTTGACAAGAATAAAAAGTACTTGCTGTATAAAGGTCGCCATTTAGGTAGTGTTGTTTTAGCTGACATTGTCATGATTTATTCTGTTTTTGTGTGTTGAAACAATTTGTCTCCAAAGTAGCTTTGTTTTTCCAAAAATTCTTTAACTGTGATAGACGTGATAGTTAAACTTTGTGTTGCAGATCCTGTAAAGCCACCTGGCAGCTCCTTACAAGCACCAGCTGATTTACCTTTAGCTATAAATACAGCACCACCATCCACCCAGGCGGATTCATCCTCTGCTACTCTACCTCCTCCATATCAGCTAATCAATGTTCCACCACACCTGGAAACTCTTGGCATTCAGGAGGATCCTCAAGACTACCTGTTGCTCATCAACTGTCAAAGCAAGAAACCCGAACCCACCAGGTAAATTATACATGCCCGTGTGAGAGAGACACAGAGGCGTATGTATGTGTGTACGCATTAAGATTCTTATCTTTTAAACTTTTAAAATTTTGACTTGCAGGCTTGAAAGAAACCATCTGTATAGGCATATATTTAGGCTTTATATTTCAGGTTTACATTCCCCTATTGATTTCTGATATTCAGGAGATTGTATCGAAGAGACACAATCTCTGCCATCTTTGACAAAGAGCAGTTTTCCCTACAAGGCTCTTTTGGAAGTCTGTCTACTATTTTGTAGTCTTTGTTACAGACTCACAGTATTACTTGCTTAACAGATTTCACTGATTTATAAATGGTGATCTTGCTCCATTTCTTATGTGATTATAAACCAGCCAAGGGTCATCTTTTGTTTCTGAAGAAGGAGAGGAATACCTTCTACTAGAAGATTTTGAAAGCAAAACGATTCCATTGCAGTGAGTGTGTTGTGGTGGTTTTGGATCTGTGTGAGAAATTAATCATACAGGTAAAATCCCGATATAGCAAATTCCATGGAATATACAAATTGGATGTTAGTGAAATTTGATCAAATATATTCCTAAAAAATTATGAAACTTTTAGTCTTCATATCTAGCAATGAAGCAGAGCTTACCCTTTTTTTTTAAACCTTTTTTTCTGTTTTTTTTTTTTTTAAAGAGACAAGGTCTTGCTCTGTTGCCCAGGCTGGAGTGCAGTGGCACACTCATAGTTCACTGTAACCCCAAACTCCTGGGCTCAAGTATTCCTCCCACCTCAGCCTCCTAAAGCACTGGGATTGCAGGTGTGAGCCACTGCACTTGGCCTCCCTTTACAGATTTTTAAGTAGAAAGAAGTATATGGAGTACAGCACTTGACTGGAGGAATCATCAAGCCTGTCCCAAATTCTTAGTTTCTCTACCATCTCCTTCCCTGCCCCCACATCCCTTTCCTCTTCTAAGCTATAAGGCATTTTAATTGGATCCTCCTTGTTCCTTGATGTTGAATAGTTGGAAGAGTTAAGGCAGTAAAGAGCCAAGAAGCAGTTGTTTTACTGTTTTTAAAAGGAGCAGAAAAATGATTGAGAGGCCAGTCTCTGCCATTAATAGCTATGTGACAATTAGTGGTACCAGTCAATTAAGTACATTTTATTTATGTATTAATCAGCTGGGGTCTGGATAGAGAGTATATTTCTTGATAGATATGAAAAATGTTTTTTTAAACAAGATTATTATATTTTTTAAGCATTATTTTATGACAGAAAGATTTTTTTAAATGCAGAAAGTGATTATTGCTGGACTAGGATCAAAGTACTTGTTCAAAAATTTTGATGTAGAATATGTTAAGATTCACAAAATAGTTTCTCTGAACCATGCCCTGAGATGATGGAAACAGCTCACATTCATTCCAAAGCTGGATTTCTATGTATTTGTTGTAATGGGATTTTACCTGTAAGAGCCCAAAAAAATTTATAAATCAACATTTGTTAATATCAAATTCTAACTTGATTTTGCTTGTTTGCTGTGAGTATTTAAAAATTATACACTGGCAACTTTGTTACCTATGCTACTAACTAATATTTTATTTTATAAAAGTTCACAATTATTTTTCAGTAGCAACTTTTTAGAAGCCAACAGCCAAGTGACAGTTCTATATTTTATTTTTATATAGTGTATTTCATAATTTCACTGGTATCACAGCTTTCCTCTTGCAGTACAACTTATGCTCAAAATCATCACCCAGATGTATTTTGCTATCTATATTTTACAAAAGTGACAGTTAAATAGCAAATATTTATGAGGTAACCACTGTGTGCCCAATATTATGCTAGGTGCTATGAAGGTACAAACTATATAAAATAGAGTCTATTCAGATATAGACCTTTGGAGTTTACAAGTAAGAGTTAAGTGAAAACATGGAAGCATTAAATATTTAGAGATGAAGATAATATACGAGAGTTGCCTCGCAAACTCTTGTTTGTTCTGCAAGACTTTGGTTCGAATGTGCTCCTCTAGGAAGCATTCCTCTCATACTCCCAAGTTAGCTTAAATATCTTTCTGGGTTTTTATAGTGTCCCAGTTATGCCTTCATATCTTGTTTTATCGCAGTGTTAGAAACGGCTTGATGTTTTTACTTATTCTTCACTAACTGTAAGCTAGTCAGAGCAAGGAGCTTTACTTATTACTCATAATTCCTCTAGCTTCTCTTAACTCTGCATTTGAAATTAAATGAAGTACAAATTTTAGAATATGCATAGGCGCATTAGAAATTCCACAAAGGGACAGTGCAAGTGTTTTTAACATGGAGAAAACAAAAGCTTCATAGGAAGAATAGGATGTGAACTACACCTAGTTGGTGAGAGAAGAGAAGAAAATCATTAGTAATTTGTGCAAAAATAGCTTGAGGGAAAGGAAAGATGTGAGTGAGCATGGTGGGAGGAAGATAATGAGGAGGAGAGCGTCTTAGAGGATAGGATGGAGAAGGTGGAGCCAGGTTATTAGTAGCCTCAGTGTCGCGTGGATTCGTGTGAGGCCTTATAGTTCCCACACCCTGTAGGGGCCCTTACTAGGTTTTTCTCTTGAATACGTGAGTGGTATAACAACTGTGTTTTGAAAATATTGATCTTACGGAAGTCTGGCCCCATGAATAGATTGAAAGAGGCAGAGAGTAGGGGAAATTCCACTAAGGAGGGTTCAGTCACATAGATCTCAGCAGGGACAGGGACCTGAACTTGGGATTGTGGCAATGGGAATAGAGCAAGGGAATAAGTACACGGCTAAGAAGAAGGGCTCGGTGCCTGCATGACTGGAGATCAAAGAGAAGGGATCAAGCTGATTGCGTTTTGAGCCTAGGGAATCTGGATAAAGTCATTTTTTTCAGTGCAAGCCAGAAAAGCAGTCAACTTAAGTAAATGGATTTCAATTTGAGGCACACAAGCAAGGTAATACTGGAATAACCAAGTAGAAATATTAGTTTGAGAACATGGGACTTGGAATTTGGTAAGATGATGGAAGTTGTCAGCATTCAGAGAAGAAAATGAAGTTCTGAAAAAGGAGGATGATCTCTAATAGCATGTGTGGTAAAAGGTTAGGACTAATCTCTGTTGGCCATATGCTGGGAGAGAGACAGGAAGGAGCCAGTAAGTGAAACAAAAAAGTAATTAGCGAGGGAGAAGGGTTTAAAATGGAGGGTTTTAAGATGTTTTGAAGATGGAGAAAACAAAAGCACAATGTGGCACAGTGTGGGTTTTTCTCATAGTAAAGGGGGAGACTTTACTGTGCATAGTGCCAGGTGTTACTAAGAAATCAGGGAAGGTAAGCCCTTAAAAAAAATCATATGTATGTATTTATTTATTTATTTATTTGAGACGGAGTCTCGCTCTGTCCACCAGGCTGGAGTGCAGTGGCGCGATCTCGGCTCACTGCAAGCTCAGCCTCCTGGGTTCAAGCCAGTCTCCTGCCTCAGCCTCCTGGGTAGCTGGGACTACAGGTGCCCGCCACCGCGCCCGGCTAATCTTTTGTATTTTTAGTAGAGTCAGGGTTTCACCGTGGTCTCAATCTCCTGACCTTGTGATCCGCCCGCCTCGGCCTCCCAAAGTGCTGGGATTACAGGCGTGAGCCACCGTGCCTGGCAATCATAGTTATTTAAAGAAATATTGTTTAAATTCCTACAGGACTTTGGATAACATGCAGAAGTAGTTTAGGTATCTTGTTTAGCATTAAGGAAGTGAGACTGTGCTTGTGTTGTTAGCTTCATCTTGTCATATACCCAAATTTTGTGATACCTCAAAATGCAGAGACTGAAAATGTACGTAAATGTACTTTAATGAGATTTCTCAAAGTGAGTTATTGGTTGGAGTTGGTTAACTCTGTATCATGTATTTCGATCCTCTTTAATGTTGGCTAAATGTTTGTTAAAGAAAAGTAGTGGAAAGGAAGATATGTGAAAAACAATTAGATGTCACTTTCTTGTAAGTCACATTGACCTTATTCAATACCAAGTAATCATTAGACTTTTAATTTTACAGAACAACAAATTTGCCACAGGGAGGTTTAAGACCAATGGATCAACTACATAAACTGTACTAGCACTAGGTTTTTGCATGCTCTTCAGAGGAAATGCTTTTCCTTGTGTCTATGCATTAATCATTTACCTTTCCCAGAGTTTTGTAATGTTTAATTCCAGTGCTTCAGGGATTGTGTTTTTATGTGCAAATTTAATAGGTGGAGTTGGGGGTGTGGGCAGATATAAGACAGAATTAGAGAGAATGCTTCTGTTGGTTTTGTGGTGGCGGTTTTGTTGTCTGGTGTATAATCATAAAAGCTAAAGAACATTTATGCTTTAAATCCTATGGATCACACAAAAAATCTAATGAGAAAAGCCCTATCTTTTGATTGCTAAGCTATGAATATGTTTATAAAAAATGTATTCTTAGTCTTCACCTTGTTTATTCTGTCTTTAACAATTTTTATTTAGAACACACACTGATTCTGCAAAATCCACCTCTTCTGAAACAGACTGCAATGATAACGTCCCTTCTCATAAAAATCCTGCTTCCTCCCAGAGCAAACATGGAATGAATGGCTTTTTTCAGCAGCAAATGATATACGACTCTCCACCTTCACGTGCCACATCTGCTTCAGTTGACTCCAGCCTTTATAACCTGCCCAGGAGTTATTCCCATGATGTGTTACCAAAGGTGTCTCCGTCAAGTACTGAAGCAGATGGAGAACTCTATATTTTTAATACCCCTTCTGGGACATCGAGTGTAGAGACTCAAATGAGGCATGTATCTATTAGTTATGACATTCCTCCAACACCTGGTAATACTTATCAGATTCCACGAACATTTCCAGAAGGAACCTTGGGACAGACATCAAAGCTAGACACTATTCCAGATATTCCTCCACCTCGGCCACCGAAACCACATCCAGCTCATGACCGATCTCCTGTGGAAACGTGTAGTATCCCACGCACCGCCTCAGACACTGACAGTAGTTACTGTATCCCTACAGCAGGGATGCCGCCATCACGTAGTAATACCATTTCCACTGTGGATTTAAACAAATTGCGAAAAGGTCAGCTCTAGTTGACTTCTTCTCTATTAGAGGTTAATGATAGAAAATCGATTTTTCTGAATATTTGTTCTTTTAAGTGTAGTTAAATATATTATGCTACAAAATACAGTCCATTTTTTTCCAGCTCTACAGTTACCTGGACGGGTATATGTGCATTCACGCTCTGCTAGAAGGGAAAGAGAGTTGGAGTTTCTCACCCCTGAAGAAGTATGGCCTTAGTAATGCCTTCCTGCCTCAGGAAGTGTGCCCTTCTCTCACCCACTTTCTATAATCCTGGGTGGATAGGCCCTCTGTTGGGACAGAAGCGCAGGAAATGGACCAGCCACAAAGCCTCTCCGAGTCATACCCTTTCCTGTATTTGTGTGCCATTATGGCCGCTTCTAAGTCACATCTGTTGGGCTCTATTTCCTTCCTTCCTATATAAACAGTTTTTGTGTTGTGTCTGACAGGTGATATTCTGTTCTAGTCAAGCCATTCTGCTTTCTCTTTGATTTTTACTTGTGTTTAAAGAGCTGAATCTTCTTTCCCCTTATCACTACTACTTCACTAATTGTTAGTGAGTATACTTTCCTATACTGTCTCCTAGAGTCTGAACCAAAAGTTACAGACCTTGAGAGGAGAAGAGAAAATGAGTCTGGGTGATTCTCTGAGATTCTCAAAGTCCTAAAAATAGAAAGCTAAAGTTTTTAATGCACATATTCTAAATACTATGTGCTAAAACTTCTGTATTTTGTGGTAGAGTTTTCCCCAGCTATCTCCAAGAAGATAAATATTTAATGTATTTGTGATTACTACTTAAATCAGTACTTATTTCGCCATTCAATAACAATTTCTAACTCCTTTCTTGAAGTGGCTGTATAACCTAGTTATAAGTTAGATGTAAGTTAGGCCCAAGGTGGTGCAAACAGTGAGAAAATAGAGGTGTTTCTCTTCATCTTTAGATAACCTATCTTATCCCAGACTTAGACATTCACTCATACTCAAAATTAGATATTGGTGTTGGTTAGCATAGGAGTGAGTGTCTGCATTTTCTAGTGGTTTAATATGCCAATTCAAGATACAATTCTATGAGCATCCTTTTTAAAATCTATGTGTGTGCATGTGTGTCTGCATATGTATAATGAGAGAAAGAGAATAGGTCATCCCAATTACCCTGAGAGCTGGCAAAGATGGGAAGAAATGTTGATAGTTTGTTCTTTATTTTAGATGCTAGTTCTCAAGACTGCTATGATATTCCACGAACATTTCCAAGTGATAGATCTAGTTCACTTGAAGGCTTCCATAACCACTTTGTAAGTATAATTGACCTTGGCATCATCAAGTGTATTTCATTGTCTAAATCTTCATAATTAGTGCCATGGGACTAAGTGATATCATGAAATAAAAGTATGCTGAGATCCATAAGAATGGGTTTGACTTACAATTGTGTTTTCATGTGTGACAAGAGTTTTTATTAAAATAAATATATATGTGTTTTAGAAAGTCAAAAATGTGTTGACAGTGGGAAGTGTTTCAAGTGAAGAACTGGACGAAAATTACGTCCCAATGAATCCCAATTCACCACCACGACAACATTCCAGCAGTTTTACAGAACCAATTCAGGAAGCCAATTATGTGCCAATGACTCCAGGAACATTTGATTTTTCCTCATTTGGAATGCAAGTTCCTCCTCCTGCTCATATGGGCTTCAGGTCCAGCCCAAAAACCCCTCCCAGAAGGCCAGTTCCTGTTGCAGACTGTGAACCACCCCCTGTGGATAGGAACCTCAAGCCAGACAGAAAAGGTAAGGAGAGCATGGCAAAGTAAAAGGCTTGGGGAGTGCCAAGTTAGATCTATTTTTAACTGCCATTAAATCCAAAACAGAATTTGGACTAGAAATTCTGAAATAATTCATAGTTCCATAGCCATCAACTTATTTAAGCAAAGCAGTACTGCCATTTATAAATTAACAGTTACTATATCACATGTTGATGTGAGGTGATATTTATAAGTCTCCTATCTCTAGAGCAGAGGTTACAAGCTAAAATACTCATAGGGTGAGCGGACAACTGGGGAGAATTAAAAGAAACTGGACTGCCCTAGCCCCATCTAATGGGAGTAACTAACCTACTCGGCTACAATCCTTTGTTGACTTGTGAAGTGATGCACCCATTCAGGCAAATCTTCTGATATTTCAGGAGAAGCCAGAGATTTCAGATTTTATATGTATTATATCTCGATTTTTAAAGTTCTATCAACTAATTTAATTATTTTTAAGAAAATATTGCAGGCCAACCCAAACACTTCTGCAAGCTAGATAATGGCCTTCAGCCGCTATTTAGTAACCTCTTCTCTAGAGTATATAATATCAAATCAGACTTAAGATTATTAATGTATTTGTCATAATTATTTAAGAACAGTGAGACTGTATAATCTTTCCATTCTGTTCCTATAACAACTTCTTAAGAATTACTTTGTCTTTGCTGGGGTAATAAATGCTTCTAGTCTATCATTTTTTTTTTCATGCTGGCCTGCATAAGTAACATTAAGTTCTAAGGTAACATAGTTTGTTAAGAAGTCTGTAAAGGAAACTGTTCAGCCAAATTGGGTAATATCTACCCAGGTTTTTAAAATTGGGGTTTAAGTGGTTAAAACACAGACAATTTGATTTGTTGCACTATGCTGTTAGTGTGGCTTAATCTTGACAACCAAGTAAATTCGTGTAAATGTAAATGTGATGAATGATACAATATCTGGCTTACCTAAGGGTGTTTCAGCACATTTGAAAACTCTCGTGCTATATGTAGCTTTTTAAGACCACATGATGTTTGTGTCAGTTTCTCCTTAACCTGGGCTTAGATAATTAATAGTAGTTCTAATTAAGTCCTGGTTGTGAGGAAAAGAGACTGAGGCTCAGAGTATCTTAAGAAAAAGGATTTGGTTTTGTTTGTAAGTAAAGATAACCTCCTTGTTTCAATACGAGGTTAACCTCCTTCAACAAGGAGGTTATCAGGAACTGAGGCAATTCCAGGGGACTGTTGCTATGTCCTGCTCTCTCTGTGCATTTCTGTTTTACAGGAAATCTTTGCATCTGGTTTGTTCTCTTTCGCTTTCTTACCTTCTTTTCTGTTTTCTTTTCTGATTCTTTTCTGTTTCTTACTCTGTATCCTCTACTTAAACGGATTCTGCTTTCCAAGAGCTTTGGCCTCCAATGCTCCCCTTCTGTGGCCTCAGTTCTGCCTCCTAGCTCCTTTTTATGTGCCCTTGCAGCTTCTGCATCAGCTTCTCATTGCCTTACTTATTATTTACTCACTTTAGATTGCTTAGAGATTATGTGATTGGTCTATGTGTGTCACACCCACGACAACCCAGTCTGCCCAGGCAGCAGGGCTGTGATTGTGATGTGGATCTCAGAAAGGATGTGAGCATCAGAGACTCTCTATTGGATAATGCTTCCTTTTGTTTTTCTTTTTCTTTGTCTCTAAATCTATTTTAGACACTACTGGTCATTTTCTTTGCATATAATTTGCAAAAATATGTTTGGACATGTATAGCTTTATAATTGGTTCACACAGATCACTGAAGGATTGAGATACAAGTGTCATGAACTCTTTGAAATATTGAATATCTTTTTTAATGTTAAACTGGTGCTTTCCTTGTTTTCCAGTAACGAGTGCATGTTAGTGGCAGATCTCTCCTTTTCAACTCCAAACCTAACAGTTTTATATTTTGAGGTCTCGCATCAATGTGGAGGGAGCAAGATTTGGGTGAGGGTGCAAAGCTCTTAAATCCTACCTCCCTTGCTCCTCTGCTGCTCTTTTCTCCCCTTGAGCTCTGTAGAACAGTTTGAAAACTCCAGTATATTTCACAGTTGTGATTCCATGCGGTAAACATAATATGAAATCAGGAAATATCTTTGTTTATAAGTTAGAAAAGACCTGAGATCATAGTGATTAGCTTTTAGTATCCTCTAAGTCTGATATCACTCATGTATCCCACATTATTATGATATACGTTTTATGTATATATCACAATATATACTACGTATCATGTATACTGCATATTTTATAACTATACATCCCTATGTATTTAGTGAAAGTGCTATTATTCTAGTACACTAGAGACTAACCGCACTAGTTCTTTAATGTAAAGGAACTTAATAGAACAGAACAAAGTAGGTTCTTAGTTATTTCTAGAGATTGTGTTCATTCTTTTAAAATTTAACTGAACTGATCAGAGACTATCGTTGAGTTCATTGGCCACATTATTTATTTGGCATGTTTGCTTAGATACAAAATGAACTAAAAAAGAGCACCCAGGTTGAAATACCCATATAATTTTTGCTAGAATCAAGAATAGACTCAGCAAAACAGTAAAGAGGTTCCTAAAGAGTTCCTATAGTATTCAAAAAAATTTGCTTTTCTTTAGTACTATTCTACTTTTTAAATAGTTATGATACAGGAGAGGAGGCTTGAGAATGTATTTAACATTACAAGGCAAACTTTGTAAACTCACTTTATAAAGTTATGACTTCATAAACTCACTTTACAAAGCTATAACTTCAAGAAAAACACATTTTAAAATCCAAATTCAGATCTCAAAGCAGTTTACCCACAAACACTTAAATGAAAATAATGTCTCATTTGGTCCTATAATTTTTCTCAGTATTCATAGCATCAGGTGAATCTATTTTCATTTCAAATTTCATGACGTCAGATAAATGACTTAATCTATTATTTCAGTATCTCTTATGTAAAACTCATAATAAGCAAATCTAATTCTATCAAATATGACTTGATTAGTTTCAGAGCTCCATATAACTAGTTCATTGCCCTGTATGTCTGGTTTTTGAGATTGTCTTTGGAAGGATCTATAAGAAACCGGTAACATTCTGGTCTTCTTTATATCCCCAATTATAGATGTCAGCTGCTGTAGTTTGGGTACAGATGAACTTTTCAAATACTTCTGAGTAATTGAAGCTGCAGAAATACATAGATGTTCTGAACACTTAAACATAATTATCTTAGACCCTTTGCCTATCACCCAATTCGTGATAGTGATATTGTCATCATACTGTTTCTGTCATTGTAGTGTTTGTTTTGAGCTACATGTTGTCTGTATTAATAGAAGCGTATTTTATGCATACTTTATTAAATATTGGGAAAGCAGATGAGTCACTGGAAATACAGGACAAATTATAGTTTGACCTCTTCAATTGAAAATTTTATATTTCTGATGGAAAGGGGATTTTGTAAAGTTTGGGAAATTTATCTATCTGTTGTAACTTCTCTTTATGTCATGACATAAATCTACTATCGTTAATCGCTAAACTTATCTAAGGCCCCCTGTCTCTGTCTAGTCCCTGTCTAGCATGATGCAGCAGCTGTGTGAGCCCCACGTGGTGTCTTTGTGTTGTTATGTTTGGCCTTGTCCATTCAGTCCTTTCTGCAACAGTCTGAACATTAATTGCTGTACTGACTTTTTTTTAAGCCAGTGCAAGGTTTTGTATGGTGTTTTTATACACCAGTTTGGTTAAAGTACCTTCAGGCTTAGATCCTTACTACTGTGTGGGGAGCATACAGAAGACTCTTTTGGCACAGTGATGGATTTCCTCTAAACGTCTTTTCAAGAGATCTTTTAAAGTTTCTGAATGTGATTAAAAATTAACATGCACTTTTAAAAATTTTTATTATTTTGTATTGCAATTTTTATTTTCATTTCAAGGGGGTGCATGTGCAGGTTTGTTACCTGTGTATATTATGTGATGCTGAGATTTAGGATATGAATGATCCTGTCACTCAGGAACTGAACATAGCACCCAATTGTTAGTTTTTCAACCCTTTCCCCCTGCCTCCTTCCCCTCTCTGGTGGTACCCAGTGTCTGTTGTTGCCATCTTTATGTCCATGTTTAGCTCTCACTTACAAGTGAGAGAACATGTGATATTTGGTTTTCTGGTCCTCCGTTTATTTGCTTAGGATAATGGCTTCCACCTGCATCCGTGTTGCTGCAAAGGACATGATTTCATTCTTTTTATGGCTGTGTAGTATTCCATGGCGTATATGTACCACATTTTCTTTATCCAGTCAACTGTTGATGGGCACCTAGGTTGATTCCATGTCTTTGCTATTATAAACACTGCTGCAGTGAACATGCGAGTGCATGTGTCTTTTTGGTAGAAAGATTTTTTTCTTTTGGATGTATACCCAGTAATGGGATTGCTGGGTTTTATGGTAGTTCTGTTTTAGTTCTTTGAGAAGCCTCCAAACTGCCTTCCACAGTAGCTGAACTAATTTACATTCCCACCAACAGTATATAAGCATTCCCTTTTCTCCACAGCCTCCCGAGCATCTGTTGTTTTTTGACTTTTTAGTAATAGCTGTTTTGACTAGTGTGAGATGGTATCTCATTGTAGTTTTGATTTGCATTTCTCTGATGATTAGTGATGGAGTATTTTTTTAATATATTTGTTGGCCACTTGTATGTCTCATTTCTATATGTGTCAGTTCATGTCTTTCATCCATTTTTTAATGGGGTTACTTGTTTTTTGCTTGTTGAGTTTCTTGCAGATTCTGGATATTACCCCTTTGTCAGATGCTTAGTTTGTGCATATTTTCTCCCATTCTGTAGGTTGTCTGATTACTCTGTTGGTAGTCTCTTTTGCTGTGTAAAAGCTCTTTAGTTTAATTAGGTCCCACTTGTCAATTTCTGGTTTGTTGCAATTGCTTTTGAAGACTTGGTCATAATGTCTAGTTTCTTGAGGGTTTTTATCAGAAAGAGATGTTGGATTTTATTGAAAGCTTTTACTGTGTATATCGAGATGATCATATGTTTTTTGTTTTTAATTGTTTACATGGTGAATCACATTTATTGATTTGTATATGTTGAACCACTTTGCACCTTAGGAGTAAAGACTACTTGATCATTAACGTGCTTTTTAAAAACTACAAGTATACAATAATCAGTGTTTGGAGAATGTATGAGTAATACCAGTACATGTAACTAGATTTTGATAAACAGGTATTAAAGTTTAACTCTTAAGTCAAGCTTTGGGTTAGATTTGTTACCATTTAAAGGAAATAAGTATGGAGCGCATTTTTACAGGATAGCCTTAACATGGGGTTTCTTCCTCTCAATATTCTCTTGACTTCAAAGTATAATTATCATTATTACATTTCTCTTTATACCATGAGACCATTAAAATGTATAACAATTTTTAACTTCTCTGCCTTGATTACTTTCTGGAATTAACAAATGATAATGTGAATTACTTTTACTCTTTCTTGATTTTGGAGATGCTTACTGGAAGTAGTAGAATAATCTGCAAAACTTTTAGAAGAGTAAAAAATGTAAGCTTAAAAAAAGTTTAGTCTTTGTAAAGCCTGTAATAATACAGAAAATAGAAATGTCTACTTTGTGTGGAATTTATATAAGTAGTTACCTATTAGAATAATGCATTAATAGATCACATCTGTTTATTTGAAATACGACCTCGCATGACTGCCTTGACTGTATTTGAAATGACCGACTTGAAATACCCTTAGAATTTAGTTCTTCCCTTTTTGCATTTAAATGACAAGCAAAAATGACTGGGCACAGTGGCTCAGCCTGTAATCCCAGCCTTTGGGGAGACCAAGGTGGGCAGATCACCTGACGTCAGGAGTTTGAGACCAGCCTGACCAACACTGGTGAAACCTGTCTCTAGTAAAAATACAAAAAAAAAATCCAGGCATGGTGGCACGTGCCTGTAATCCCAGCTACTCGGGAGGCTAAGGCATGAGAATTGTTTGAACCTAGGAGTTGGAGGTTGCAGTGAGCTGAGATCATATTACTGCACTCCAGCCTGGGCAACAGAGCAAGACTCCATCTCGAAAAAAAAAAAGACAAGCAAAAATGTCTTTTTTGTGTGTGTGAGATTGATCAGATTAAACACCACTAGCTTTAAGAGAAAGCCAGTTCATTAACATTCATACAACACAGATTTAAGCACCTATCGGTTACAGGATATAAATTCTCCAAACAAGGAAAAGGTTGCTCCCCTGAAGAAGCTCACTGTCTAGGAGAGGACATGGAGAAGTAAACACATTATCATAATTACTGTGGAAGGGGCTGTGGTTGAAGTAAACTCTTGGCACTATTAGGGAAGCTCCCCTGAGGAAAGTCTGAGAGTGTGAGTGGCAATTAAATGATGCTAGGGGAGGGCAACCTGGCAAAGTATCTTCTCGTTAGAATAAACAACATGCCCAGGTCCTTTAAAAAGAGGGGAGATGAGACAGGCCCAGAGTCGTGGGGAGGTAGGTGGGCGGGCAAAAAGGAGGGAGGAAAGTACCAAAGGAGGGACGAATGCCAGATGCCTTGTAGTTGCCTGATCCTGAAGGAGTTATAATTTATGGTAATGAGTTTGGACTTTATTCTGAGTGCACCATTAAAGAATTTTATGCAGGCACATAACATAATCAGGTTGGCCCTAGAAAGCTCATTCTGATTTAAGAATACAATAGAGAAAATAATTGTATTCTGTAATGTAAGATGTTATAAAAATCACTTTTCTTTCTCAGAGAGTGCTTTGCCCAGTTTTCCAAAATCCAGGGTTCTTGAAGCCTTTGTTAAGACAGGATCAAACAGGAAAGGCATAGCAAAAGTCCCCCTGTCTGGCTCCCTCAACTTGGGGAACTTACAGTGATTTTTGGAAGTTTTGAGGCACTTGGAGCATAAGCGGAACTCATATAGCCATGCAGTGCGAGTTCATCACTTTCAGAGAAACAAAACAGGTAAATGAAGTGCTCATTTTTTAAAAAAGATATCAGACAAACAATTTTTTATTTTCTGGTGTGAATGTCTGATGCATGTCAGGGCCTTCATTTTAAAAGAGCACCCTGCTCTTTGCTGCTCTGTTTCTTAGGGTTGTATGAAATGGTGGTGCTACATTAAGACTAGCTTTACATTTTGCCTTGACATCAGTGTTTGCACAGAAAGATTTTATGCAGTTTGCAAGGCTATTTTCTTTCTTTTTCTTTTAGAGACGAGTTCTCACTATGTTGCCCAGGCTGGTCTCAAACTCCTGGGCTCAAGTGATCCTCCTGCCTCAGCCTCCCACAGTGTTGGGATTACAGGCGTGAGCCACTGTGCCTGGCCTGCAGTGCTGTTTTCTTTGGCATACTTGGGGATAATTCCTTAGAATTAAAATTGTCTCTTTTTTTTTTTGAAGGGCTTTAGGTTTTAAGGGTTTAAAAGTGTCCTCCACTATGAGAATTCATGTGATACAAGAGAACAAAGCAAAGGGAGGGTATGAATCATATGCTGCATGCTCTTCTAGATGGCATATATTTTCTAGTTAGTGTGTTTTCAGTTTTTTCTTTTAAAAACCATTAAAATAATTTACAGTGATGAGGTTACAATGTACAGCAGTATATTAGAAAAATGTTAGACCAAGAATACAAGAAGCCAGAATTCATTTCTGGTAATACTATTAACAACCACTCCTTCCCATTAAATGACATTGGACAAATCCATTGACTTTTCTTCACATAAATTTTCTTATTTTAAAATGTAAAATTAGATCATCTCTAATCGTACTCCCAATTAGGGAGCAGATCACATGATCAAGAGATTGACATTAACAACCCTCCTAAGAATTAAAGCACAGATAGAAATTTCCCCAGTTGTCAGTGCTCTTCACTAAATTATGTTGCACTCTTTGTTCAAACCAAGTCTAGCAAAAGCCAAGTTGTAACTGCCTTGGACTTAAAGGTTCAGGTTCACATGAGTTCTCTGTTTACTCTCAGAATTTGAGAATCACCAAAGTTGTTTTATTTTTGCCTTTGCTTTAATATTCTTATTTCTTATTATCTGTTTTCATACTTTTCTTCAGCAATCAGTAAAACATTGGCCTATACAGGCAGTAAAGGAGGAGAAAAGGCTAAGACAGGCCTCCTTACATCTTGGACTTTTTTTCTCCTTTCTCTCAAGTAATATAGGGCTATTCTTTGGGTATGATTTTCATGTCTGTCTGGAACATAAATGTCAAATTGAGTTTGGAAGCATAGAGAAATCAAACTAACAAAATGCCTAAGTGACATAGTACAATTCAGTGCAACATTTCCACATTGTAGCTACTGCCCTAAAATTAACCTTAAGCTTTGCACAGAATAGAAAATACATGTAAATTTTATAAATGCATTTTTAAAAATCTCAATATGATTATATCATATTGTTCTATTAAGAAAACCAAGGAATACCCTAGAAAAGGAGTATCCTTTTAGTACCCACCCCAGAAAAAAAGGTAATGGAGATGAGGAAGAACTTGAGTGAAAGGCTTACTGATTTCATGCATCTGATTTTGGCTCATACGAGTCTCCTTGGAACATATGACATCTTTAAAAATTACTTAATCCACATTATCTTCATCATTACAATCACTTACATTTTATATATGTTTTCACTGTTACCAAGAGGAAATTACTGGTCATGAAGGTAAACTCTTCAGAGAAATGTAACGATTTTACATCTCTGATGTTGGAAGTACTTAAAATTTAGTTGAGATAACTTACTATATACAAAAGCAAAGCAATACAAATACTCTTCTAAGAGTATCTATAGTAAAGACTGTAGGTTTGAAATAAGGATATGGGACGAAGAACATGAACCTTCTCTCTTGATGCACAGGAATTAAATTCTGGCTCTACCAGTCATCATCTGTGTGACTCTGGGCAAGTTACTTAAGTTCTATAAACCCCAACCAGCTTGGTGATACAATTATTAAAATCTCTTTTAAATTGTACCTTCCTGACATGGTTGTTGAGAGGTGTTAGCAGGTCTAATACCTAAGAACTTCTCAATAAATGTTCATGATTGATAATGAAGTGTAATGGCATTTCTCTGGGCAGTCTTAGAGAATGTGTTCTAACTTGAGCTTTGTGTAGAAATTAAAGTCACTGATTCATAAAGCAGTGATGGATATTGATAGTAAAGGAATGTAGAAAAGGGCTGAAATTTTAAAGATGTACATGAGAAATAGAGAATGGTCTAGCCAGAGCAGAGCACAATTCAAGGGAAGAATAGGATGTAAACACATCCGTAGTTTATTCTTGTGGCATTTCCATATTCTCCATGACTTCTCCAAATAAGTCATATGTATTCTGTGTTCTTGTCTGTAAAATCATTGCTATCTTGAAATGTAATTCATTGAATAGAACAACGAAAGTTGCTGGATACTATGTTGTACTTGTTGAAGTCAGAATAAAAATACACAGATGAATCTTTAACATTTTATTTGGGAAGCAAGACTGCAATTTGAGATACACAGACCAGTGGTCTTTGTTATGTCTGAAGAACAAGGAGGAGGTTGGGAGTTTTATTAGAAAGAGAAATCTTACATATTGTTTTAAAAGAAAGCTCACTGGCACTAGATAATTTCTTGGGAACTGGCAAGATCTGACTGGTGAATGATGGTGGTAGGTGAAACCAGTTTTAGAGTCATGGCAAGTCATTTCAGCAGCTACTACATAAAACCGGTCTTCGGGTTGCAGCAGGCCGTTTCAGCACCAGGGGTTGTGGAAATGTTAATTCTTGGATCAGTTGCTCTGTGCCGTGAGTGCTTTTTCACCCCGGCCCTCAACCCTAGTTTAGTTGGCTACAAGAAGAATGACCCAATTTGTATAATCAACTTTCACACACCTTTCTCACATAATGGACCTTTAATGGCTGCTATCTTTCTTCTGTCCTTTTCAGTTTGAAAATCATTCTCCTAGCTAGAGAAGACTAAAGCAAGATAGGAGTTGAGTTTCTCTTGCTTTTTTTAAAAAATCTATTATTATTAGTTTTTCTTCCCAAACACATTTGTTCTTGCCTTGTTTCTCTTCCTCTAGGAATAGGTTTTCAAAAGACCCTCCATGTAATTTTTCATAGGCCGTGAGCATTCTGGATTATATCATCACACCAGCATTCACACAGGCTCGGGTAACTTTCTCATTGACCTTGACTCCCTGCTCCTTCCATTTCAGTCCTTCCCATTTTAAAAGCTCTTTTTGTTGTCATATTGGGAAATTATTAGCATTTTGAGACCAAATGCAGATGCTCAAAGGGGATGGACTACATAACTCTGAGAATTTGTACCTAAGGATCCAGGAAATGGTGTCATTACTAAGGGCGTTGGAGGTGGAAAATGGCATTGGTTTGGAGGAGAAACAATTAGTTTCAGCTTCAGAAGGATAATTGGAGGTGACCTGTCAGGCAGTTGGAAGGTAGAACTAGAGAAAAAGGTGAGAAACCATAACTTGGTAAGATTTTGCAGTCATGTGACCTTGATTATTTAACCACAAACACAGATAAGATACTGGGGGGCGCAAAGCTGAGAAACGCAAAGAATGACCACTGGGAGATAGCTATGGTGAAAAAAATCAGGAGGGAGCTGCAGAGCTAATGAAAACAGATCCTTCAGAAAAGGAGGAGTGTATCTCACACATTAGGTCAAGACCAGCAAACCAAAAGTAGTTCTAAGAGCATTTTGTAATTAAACCTGACATCACTGATGTGTCAACTCTCTGTGGCATTCACGTTGACATCCCCCCAAGCCACACCTGTAAATCCAGAGTAGTATCAACTATAGACATAAGTGTAGGAATGAGCACATTTCTTCTTTCCTCTACTTGGGTTCCTTAGTTTGTGACTGTGTAGCACAGAGTGCTGCAAGATCTCCAGCCACAATGGAGAGTTCAAAACTGAACTCCAAGCAGCTCCAACATAGTATCCAGCTGAATTTCCTAAGATTCTCTGTATCCCTAAAGGTCTGGAAAGGTAAGACAATGTGGTATAGAACAGGAGTGCCACACCAGCAAGTGGCAGGCTAGAGGAAGTCTTAACTCTGCCTCCGGTTAAAGTGTAACCTGAACAAATCACTTAACCCCTTTCTTTGGGTGAATCTCATTCATAAAATGAAGAAACTAGATTTGTAAGGGCCTTTCACTCCAAAATAATCATATTATTTTAATACTAAGACTTACCCTCTGCATCTGTTTTTTGTTTTGTTTTGTTTTGTTTTTTTCTGAAGGGTAGCCCACTATTTGGGGGAGTTTAAAAAGTCATCGTAGCCGGACGCAGTGGCTCACGCCTGTAATCACAGCACTTTGGGAGGCTGAGGCAGGCGGATCACGAGGTCAGCAGATCAAGACCATCCTGGCTGACACGGTGAAACCCCGTCTCTACTAAAAATACAAAAAATTAGCCGGACGTGGTGGCGGGCGCCTGTAGTCCCAGCTACTCAGGAGGCTGAGGCAGGAGAATGGAGTGAACCCAGGAGGTGGAGCTTGCAGTGAGCCGAGATCGCACCGCTACCCTCCAGCCTGGGAGACAGAGCGAGACTGTCTAAAAAAAAAAAAAAAGTTGTCGTCTTCCTTTGCTTTAGAAAAGGGTCCTGCTGGTGTGGGCCCTGGGTTAGGGAGTTTTAGGGGTAGGGAGTGAATCTTGCCCAAAATTTTAGTATTTACCTTTTAAAATCAGGCTGCCTCATTTCTGAATAAACTGAATGTATTGTCTCACTTAGAAAATTGGTTAGGAAATTTTTATTTTTTATAACCTCTACAGAATTATATTTTAAGAAGCTTTGAGATTTCGATAGGTAAGGTGCTAGATATCAGCATTTAACCAGCAAATTCTGATTCTGCCACCTAATAGATGTCAACTCAACTTTGTAAATTCCAAGAAAAAAGAAAATTTAGTCCCACTAATAATGGAGTAGCTTAAATCACTGATTCAAATGATACTGCAACTCTGGCATCCAGGCTTCTAATGGGAAAGATGCCTTTCATAGGCTTTTCAGCAGTGCTTTTATGTGGCAGACATTAAATGAAAGGAAGACGATGGTAACTGAATTTATGCTTTCATATACTTAATTAAACTGAAGCTAGGCAATCAGTATAACCAGAATCTAAACATCTAATTCTTGCAGATGAAGCCATTGGGCAACCAGTTAGTATCCAGAGGAAAGAAATGTTGGTCTTGTATTGGTTTTAGATTAGTAAATATAGTAGTGGCCACTTGCTTCTCTAGAAGAGTCTTGGTTAGGAGGTGCAGGAAAAGATTAAGGTTTTAAAAACATCTCTACCAAATTGGAAAAGTAATATTACAAGGACGTAGGCCTTCAGGCTTTCATATGAGACACCAGATTTCAAAGAAAAGAAAGATGTAATTGAGATCTGACTAGGGTATTCTACAAATTTTTTATCTGATCCAGTTTTCTAAGACATGTTAGAAGAAAAACTAACATGGCACATATTTTCCCTCTGTTCCCCCAAATGAAGATAACAACTAACCAGGCCGATTATCGCACTAAAATCCTACCATCTTTTATACCTCCTTGCTGCTTACATCATTGCATGTAAATTCCTCTTTTCCGTTGTGCTGAGCATGAGCATGAATTTTATGTGTAGCAAGACTGAAATATTCTCCACAACAAACTTTTGTTCATGCTTTTAGATGTAACATTTTTGCACAGGGCTCTGTTGCTTTTTTTACAGAATCCATTTTCCAATTAATAAATAACATTATATTAAGAGAGTCTTCTTTTTACCAATTAGGTCAAAGTCCTAAAATTTTAAGACTCAAACCCCATGGTTTAGAGCGAACTGATTCACAAACCATAGGTGACTTTGCTACAAGAAGAAAGGGTATGTACTTTAGCACCGCATGTGGTATGGGGCACTGGGAATTTATTTTGTAATGTTCTTTTTTTTTTCTAAAAGAAGGAAGAACCTTAAATACTATTGCTGTTGTAAATAAAGCTTTCCAGCACATTATTTCTAAAGTGAATGCTTCCCACGTATGCCATTAACAACAGCATGTTAAATATTTGATAATATGTGATATTCAGACTTGTCCTTTTGCATTATTCTTTTAACTTTTTAGACAACATTTTATCCTTTAAATTTGTGAACTGTTTGTGATTTTCTGTTGTCTTCTGTCTTTATGTATATGTATTCTGTTCTGACACAGAAGAATCATTTCCATGGATTAATTGTGCCATTATTTAAAATCTGACAGCTAAACTGCTATTAGCCTTTGGGTGTCAAAAAGTAAAACATTAACAGTTAAAGAAATACTTTCAGTCAGTGGAATATTCCGTATCTGTCTATTTTAAGAATATAGACAAGCAAAATGGTTTTAGCTAAAATTTAATAAGTTAATTTGGTCTTCATTATATGTGAGTTGACAAAATACTTATGAGCCTCAATGTAGTATAGTCCTTTAAAATAACCATTCATTTTATAGTGTAATGGTAATTATGCCATAATTGATTAAAATCGAACATATATGGGCAAAGACTATAAATAAATCTGGAAAAATGAAATGTTTTGTTAAGAGTGGCAGAATGAAACATAACTGAAATATTTACCTAATATGTTTAGGTAGTCTCCTAAAATATCTAGTATTAAATAGTATTGTTTTAGTTATTTTGCTCACTCCACAAATTTCTGAAAAAATCTCAGTTTTGACTTTAAGAAAATGGCTAAGAACTCTAGTATATACTGGTCTAATTGTCTACGGCAATGTGAGGTAAATAAAGATCACTTATAAATGAAAATTATTATTAGCATTTACTTAATTGTATATAATTTAGCAAGAGATTTGTTGGTTAAATTACACTAACAATTTGAAGTAAAATAATTGTGGCCTTTTTTCAGAGTAGAGTTTGGATCTAAAGATATAAATACTGTTTCGTTTTATTTGTTTCCAGACTGGGCATGAATTATTTTAAAAGATTTCGAACATTTTTTTGGTTTGGGGTTTTAACAAAGTTTTGTTTTTAATAGTTTCTAGGCATCATTATATATATATATAGTTATATACTTCAGTATTGAAGAATAGGAATGATTTTACATAGATGATTAAATTTCCTTATTGAGTATGAAATTGGTGAAATAATTTATCAAATAATGAAACGTATAAAGCAGCTATAGAGAAACTGGGTCACATTACTCTTTCTTCATCTCATTTAGTTTATATTCATAAAACATGTACTTAGGCAACATGTTGTAATAGAGGTTTAGGCTTTGAGGTAACAAATCATGAAACATTTGATTTAGCTTTTACCACTAATTACTTAGCTATGTAACCTTGGGCGAATCATGTAACATTCATGAACCTCATTTCATATGTGAAACTAGGTGGTCTTAGGTTTGCTCTATCAAATATAGAGTTACAGAGAGAGAATCTTGTTTGTTTTCCAAAATTCTGTACACTAAAAATCTCTTTTTCTCTTTTTTTTTTTTTTTTTCTCAGTCAAGCCAGCACCTTTAGAAATAAAACCTTTGCCAGAATGGGAAGAATTACAAGCCCCAGTTAGATCTCCCATCACTAGGAGTTTTGCTCGAGAGTAAGTCCTTTGTCTAAAATATGTAGTTTGTATGAATAATGTGACTATCTAGAATTGTTCATTATCCTGGAAAACATCTAGAATAGTGGTTCTCAATGGATGATCTGAAGAGCCCCCTTTTTAGGGGTTCTGTGAAGTCAAAACCATTTTCATTAATATATTAAGATGTTATTTGCTGTATTTATTCTCCTACTGAGTGTACAGTGGAGTTTTCCAGAGGTTACATGATAAGTGATGATATCATTGTGACACCCAGTAGAATGTGTGTGTTTGTGTACTACTTGTGTTTTAAAAATATGTCTATTCTCATTTCTAATATGGCAAAATGAATAGGTACAACTCATGTAAACAAAAATTTCTTGGGATTCTCAATAATTTTTAAGAGTGTAAAGGTTTATGAAACCAAGCATTTCTGAGGATTACTAATCTTGAAAATGTGGTCATCTCTTGTGGAGATTATTTAACCGAGACTTATTTAAATGTATATAGGGAAATGAGAGGAATTTATGAAGTTACAAACCTACGTTGAACATATGTTCATGTTTTACATGTGTGTGTATATATTATATTATGTACATTTATATTATATAATATATATTATATATTTATATTATATATATTAAAATATATATTTTTTTTAAAAATAGAAATTCTTGTCTTCCGTTTTATGTCTGTAACTTTCTATTTATCACCAAGTCACTGGTAGTGGGTTTTCTTTTTTTTTTTTGGCTTGTTTTACACAAAATATTTTGCTGTCCAAAATACACTTTTATAATACAGTTATAAATATTAGTTATGTGTTTGTGCACAAAAATTATGTCATTATAAATTTGTACAATGAATGATTGTAAACATAAGGGAATATTTCTGAAAGAATGCAGACTATCATTTTTATTTGGGGAATAATTTTAGGTGTTGTTGTCAAGGCTTACGTTTGTGATAACATGTTTCTGTAATTAGCTCTTCTAGGTTTCCCATGTCCCCCCGACCGGATTCAGTGCATAGCACAACTTCAAGCAGTGACTCACATGACAGTGAAGAGAATTATGTTCCCATGAACCCAAACCTGTCCAGTGAAGACCCAGTATGTAAAGTTTTAACTTCTCCTTTTCTGAGCAGCCCTTTTCAGTCAATTCAAGCTAGAACTGTTCTGTCTATAAATTTTATCCTCATATCTTTATATACTTAAGAAAAAGCAATAAAAGACAACTTTTTAAAAGCTTATTAAAAATGTCATAAACTCTAAAAACAATAAAAGGTGAAAGTAAACTGTAAATGAGTTTAAAAAAAAAAAAAGTTGCCTGGCACAGCAGCACAGCCCTGTAGTTTCAGCTGTTTGGGAGGCTGAGGTGGGAGGATCACTTGAGTCCTTGAGTCCAGCAGTTTGAGGCTAGCCTGGGCAACATGTCACCCCATATCTAATTAGAAAAAAAATAAAGGTTTCAGTTATATGTCATTTAAGAGATACTTGATTTTTGATACTCTTCAAGAAAATACACTGGCAGCATTTTATAATACAGTTCTCTAAGGCCATGTCACAGCACTCTAATGGTGAAATGGTCTTATAAATAAGTAATATACCCTTAGATAGGTGTAAAGATTAAAGAAGACCTCTTATAAACGTAACATATTTCAGGTTGGCTATACTATCATAAAGCATGAGAATTTTCTAATGGTAGTGAGCATTTTGTTCCTCAGAAATCAGGTAGTTGCCAGAAAATACTTCAAATGTTTAAGAATACAAACCAATTTTAATTTTAAAAAATATTTGGCTTTAGCTTTTCCTTAAGTCAGATTTAATGTTTGCTTTGTTATTTGTATTTTAGTAGATAAGTATATCTGTTAGGATTACATTCCCCTCTGAATAAAAGAAAATAAATATTCATGACTCAAGAGAGAATTTTCTTTCTTTCTCATGGAAAAGTCTTGAGAGAGTCAATCCAAGGCTGTTGTGGCAGCTCTGTTCCATAGAGTCTTCAGGGATTCAGACCTTTTCCAGCTCTCCGGTCTGCTTTCCTTGGGTGTGGCACGTATGCTCATTGGACAAGATGACGCTCCAGCCAACAGAGTCACATGCCAACTCCAGGTGGAGGAAAGGGAGAAAAAGAAGGGTATAGCCCAACTGCCTCATAAGGACAGTTCCTCAGAACTGCTGTATACAAACCATTAACCAGAACTTAGCCTGTGTGGCCACACTTCTGAGACACAAAGGAGCTAGAAAACATGGCCTTAGGTCCGAGGAACAGTGAGCCCACCTGAAAATCCCATGCATATGGGAGCGGGGAGAGCAGGTATTGAGGGACAATCAGGCCATATCTACCAGGATAAGCAAATACTTAATGTCAAAATTTGGAATGAGTAACATTTTAGTGGCCCTATATTATTTAAAATAGCCCTATTTAGAGGTATAAAATAGAAAGCCCAATTCTATCAATGAATTGGTTTTTCATCCTTTATAGACTTTAGGCAGAACCAGGTTACTTACAACTATATGTTGTCAGGAAACATAATTAAGTGATATGAACAACTTGATTTTGTGCTGAAATTACTTAACTTAAAAATATTACCAAATCTTAGCCAGGCACAGTGGCATGCGCCTGTAGTCCCAGCTACCCAGGAGACTGAAGCAGGAGGATCTATTGAGCCTAGGAGTTCACACCTAGCCTGGGCAACATAGTGAGACCTCGTCTATAAAACTTTTTTAAATATCAAATTTATAAAGTATTCAAAAATAATATAATCAATATATCAATAATATTTTCACTGATTTTTCAAGGCAGGGTAATTTTTATTGACTTTTGCTTTTGTATTCACTACTTTTCAGTTTATTATTATTTAAGTTAATTAGTTTTCCTCAGTATAGTAAGTTGACTGTAGTAAAACTCTAGATCCTAAATTCTCGGTCAGAGTAGATATTGTCACCTATTTCCAACTTTGGGTAGTTCAGTGAACTGTTTTTTTATTGTAAAGTAGTTAGAGTATTTTCGGAGGTACTAAAGACTGTGTCTTTTTGCCCAAAATAGTAAATAGCCATAAAAAATTTGGAAAGGCCCATATAATAGGAAAGTTTAAAAATGTGATTTGTCATAGGTAAGTGTTAGATGAAGGGAAAAGATGAAAAAGAAGAGTATTACAATCAGAAATCAAAGGAAATCAAAATACAATTTTTTTTTTTTTTTTTTGGAGTCTTGTTGTC
>NW_012112142.1:9391464-9453537 GCF_000951035.1 Colobus angolensis palliatus | reverse complement strand
TCTCCTGCCTCAGCCTCCCGAGTAGCTGGGACTATAGGCGCCCGCCACCTCGCCCGGCTAGTTTTTTGTATTTTTTAGTAGAGACAGGGTTTCACCAGGTTAGCCAGGATGACCTTGTGACCCGCCCGCCTCGGCCTCCCAAAGTGCTGGGATTACAGGCTTGAGCCACCGGCCACAAAGGTACTTTTACTTGCCACCAGTAGAGGTGTCTAAATAAACACAATGTATTGAATTTCTTTTTTTTTTTTTTGGAGACAGATTCTTGTTCTGTCACCTAGGCTGGAATGCAGTGGCGTGATCTCAGCTCTCTGCAGCCTCCACCTCCTGGGTTTCAAACAATTCTCCTGACTCAGCCTCCTGAGTAGCTGGGATTACAGGTTTGCGCCACCACTCGCAACTAATTTTTGTGTTTTTGGTAGAGATAGGGTTTCATCATGTTGCCCAGGATGGTCTCAAACTCCTGACCTCAAATGATCTGCCTGCCTTGGCTTCCCAAAGTGCTGGGATTACAGGCGTGAGCCACTGCACCTGGCCTGTGATGAATTTCTGAAGTACTTAGGTCCTATGTATTAGAAAAAAGCACAAATGACCCAGGAGGATATACCTATCTACCAAGTACAACAGAAAAGTCAGCAGTGCCAATTCCATTTCCTCATGCTGCCAAATACAAGGACTCATCATAGTCCATTCAACTCTCCCTTAGAAAAGAATATGAGAATTATAGCAAATATTTAACAAACTTCTTTAATTTTGTATCAAAACTCATGCATTATCAAGTGAATTCTGAATGTGACACCTGAAATTCAAATGATGGTAAAACATAACTAAAGGCATACATATTGTTATGTGATAATAACAACAAAAATATATTAAATGATTTTATATAATTTTTTAAAAATCTAGGCCAGGTGTGGTGGCTCACACCTGTAATCCCAGCACTTTAGGAGGCTGAGGCGGATCACCTGAGGTCAGTAGTGTGCGACCAGCCTGGCCGACATGGTGAAACCCCGTCTCTACTAAAAATACAAAAATTAGCCAGGTGTGGTGGCAGACGCCTGTAATCCCAGTTACTCAGGAGGCTGAGGCAGGAGGATTGCTTGATCCCATGAGGCAGAGATTGCAGTGAGCCAAGATCAAGCCACTGCCCTCCAGCCCAGGCGACAAAGACTCCACCTCAAAAAAAATAAAAATAAAAATAAAAAATCTAGCACTACTGGTTTGTTATTTAATTCAAAGAGCACTTATAATACCTTATAGAATCTTAGAGTTTCTCTAAACTGTTTTGGGAAAATACTGGGTGAAAGGCTAGAATACAGACAGGCTGTTCCCACTGGAGATTAAATCAAGAGCAAATAGACTTCCTTGTAGACACACAAATGTTAACAATACTTAAAGATGGAAAAATGTTCAGTTCTAGTAATAGCAGACATAAAATAGGTTAACTAGCCACCCTGAGAAATTCTGTTTAGGAGCAGCTTACTGGTATAATGCATGCAGGTCTTTTGCATTTATGCATTTCTTTTATAGCCTTGTAATACTGTGAACACTTCTAGATATTTCTAATCAGAGAAATGGAGGTTATGGGTCTTTCACTGATCACATTTGAATGTAGAATTTTTCACACACTCATGGCTGATTTTATGTGACGATATATAGAGTCATTCGGGTAAAAAATTTCATGATGATTTCAGTTTCTCCATGAATTAGAAAAAAGGGAGGGATTGCTATTTATATCGAGGACCAAAACTTGCTTACATTTTTTTGTGTTCTACATATTATTTTTGATTTTTTATTTTTTTCAGACAGTTTCCCTGTTGCCTAGGCTGGAGTGCAGTGGCGCGATCATGGCTCACTGCAACCTCCGCCTCCCGGGTTCAAGTGATTATCCTGCCTCAACCTCACAAGTAGCTGGGATTACAGGCGCCCACCACCACACCTGGCTAATTTTTGTAGTTTTTAGTAAAATGGGGTTTCACCATGTTGGCCAGGCTGGTCTCGAACTCCTGACCTCAGGTGGTCCGCCCGCCTCAGCCTCCCAAATTACTGGGATTACAGGCCTGAGCCACTGCACTTAACCGTTTTCTATTTTTTTAATGTTTTATTTGCAGTAATTGATAAATTTGGTTTAAAAAATCTGTTTCTTCAAATAGGAACATTACATTTAGTTGTGCAGGTTGTTTACTGCATAAACATACTGCATACCTGATTATATGAAATTCAGGCTATGTGCTGCGCACCATGCTGCACTCGCCCACAGCACAGAGCCGTGTCACCCCAGTGCAAGCACCACCTTTTAATAATTTGCAAAAAGGTTCCATACCAGCTGTTGGCAGCCTTGCTACGAAATGAGGGAATAGTGTCAATATTTCCCTAGAAGTGTCTTTTCCCTAAGGCACAGTTTTTTCTGTTTAACCTAAGCAAAAAGAAATGAAGTAGCAACATAAAAAGAATCAACAGAACCACCAGATGTATGCAGTTTTCAAACTGTTTTATTCATCATAACATGTACACATTTTTAACTTTGTTAAATCATTATGGTTTTCTTCAAAAGTATGAGATAATATATAAGCATTAATATCAACAGTGCACAAGGATGAAAGTCCCTAATGAGAAATACAGTCTTGCATATGAGAAGCCAAGGACATTTCTAGATTGGGTTAAAAGGAGTAAGGCATGGAAACAAGTCACTTGTTTGAGCACATGTATAATAGAACCCTGTTGTAATTAGAGTGGAGGGAATATGTAGGGACTTAGGTTCATGCCAGCTTTTCCCTTCTATTTAGCATTGATCTTCAAGTGCCTATTTTTCATTTTTCTGCCTCAAGTTTTTTGTTCCTGTTGTTTATTGCTGTCATCTATCTTCCTACCTTCTTTACCTTTTTTTTTAGAGAGTAGTCCTACTGTACAAATCATCTGAAATGGTTATTTACAAATTCCAGAGTTGTCTTCACTCTACTCTCTTTAAAATCTTAGCACTATTTTTGTCCAAAATTTTAATTATTTTTAAACCCACAAGTTAGTATTATTAGTGCTCTTATTATATAAACTATGCTTATTTACGTTTTTCTGCATGTTTAGTGGCTTCTTTATCACTTCTTCTTGTATCTCAGGCCTTCCTTAGGTAATAATTTTCCTTCTCTCTTAAATACGTTTTTTAAAATGAATGCCTTTCAGGAAGGAAAAGATCAGGCTAAGGAAATTAAGTGGTAAAAAATCCAGATGATTGAAACAAAATAGACTTAGCCAATGGAGTCAAACAAATTTTAGTGTGAAAGCCTTTAAATAAAATGCAGAAAGTTTTTTAAAAATTTAATTTGAAAGCAAGGAATATAAAGATCCTGTAAACGCATAATTGAGTACAGATATAATGTTAATAATGTTCAAGTTGGGTTATGATAGCGAACTATCTCTTGATGTCTCAATCTTAGTGTGAACCAAGTTTAACTTTTGAAACTACGTTTAGCTTGCTCTAAGCTAGGCTTTAATCAGTTTTTTAAATATTACTTATTTTCTTTCTAGCCTAAAAAGTTGTTTAACTTTTTAAGCTATGTCCTCTTGAAAGCAAAGATTTAGGCTTCCGTAGATGTCCAACAGTATGAGTGGTATGTCTGGTGAATATCTGACCGTTGATTTTGTTGTCTAATACTTTCAGAATCTCTTTGGCAGTAACAGTCTTGATGGAGGAAGCAGCCCTATGATCAAGCCCAAAGGAGACAAACAGGTGGAATACCTAGATCTCGACTTGGATTCTGGGAAATCCACACCACCACGTAAGGTGAGTGACATGTGACATGCCTCTTCTGTGTACACAGTTCACACTTCAAACCTGAAGAATTATCTCCTTTGGGATAATTTTATTAAGTTATGTTTAATATAAATGTAGTCTGGTCTGCTACTTGATGCTGTCTCATAAATCACAAATAACATAGTTATGTAAAGTGATTTTTTTTTTTTTCCTTTCTGACGGTTAGAAGTTTTATACTTTCTACTCTTTTAGTGGTTACCATTGAAATAATTATTTAACAAATTCTTTTTTGTTTTTTTGTTTTTTTTCTGAGACAGAGTCTTGCTCTGTTGCCTAGGCTGGAGTGCAATAGTGTGATCTTGGCTCACTGCAACCTCCGCTTCACAGGTCCAAATGATTCTTCTGCCTCAGCCTCCCAAATAGCTGGGATTACAGATGTGCACCACCACTCCTGGCTAAGTTTTGTATTTTCAGTAGAGACACGGTTTCACCATGTTGGTCAGGATGGTCTCGAACTCCTGACCTCAAGTGATCCACCCACCTCAGCCCTCCAGCTGGGTTACAGGCGGAAGCCACTGCATCCAGCCATTATTTAATGAATTCTAACGTTAACCGGTATAATGTCTTTACTCTCCTTAAAATGTTCAAATTATGTGCTATTTTTGTCCAAAATTTTAATGTTACCTTTTTTGTTAAAGCCACAAATTAGACAGTATTATTACTGCTCTTATATAACAATGTTTATTTACATTTTCCTACATGTTTACCAGCTTATCATTCCTTCCTATTTCTCAGACTTTCTTTCTGCAATAATTTTTCCTCCACCTGAAAGGAAGGTGAAAGGACACTTCTAGGGAAATATTGACACTATTCCCTCATTTCGTAGCAACGCTGCTAATAGCTGGTATGGAACCTTTTTGCAAATTATTAAAAGGTGCTTCTTGCACTGGGGTGACAGAGCTCTGTGCTGTGGGCGAGTGCAGCGTGGTGAGCAGCACATAGCCTCCCTTTAGAAGTGCCTTTAGTGGAGGTCTGTTGGTAATAATTTTTTTCAGTTTTTGTATAACTTAAATGTCTTTATTTTGCCTTCACTCTTGGAAATACAGTTTTCTTGAGTTTATAGTTCTTAACAATAATTTTCCCTCAGCCCATGGAAGATGCTGTCCCACTACTGTCTTGCTTCTATTCCTGTGGAAAAATTGCTGTCAGTCTAATTGTAATTCCCTTGTAGGTAATGTCTTTTCTGACTGGATGATTTTAAGGTCATTTTTATATCTTTGGTATTCTACAGGTTCACTACAATATGTCTAGACATAGATTCCTTTTTATTTATCTTGCTTAGAAGTGCTCCCTTCTTTTTAGATTCATATTTTTTATCATTTCTGGGAAAATCTCAGTCACTAATCAAATATTGCTTCTCCATTTCTAAAATGAAGTTCGGTTTGGGTCTTTTTCAGGTATGTCTGGCCAATTTAGTAGCTCCTCTTTCAATATCTGAAGTCCTTGGAGGTCTGAATCTGTGTATATTGTTTCTCTTCACACTCTCCACAGCTTGTTTCTTTGTGCATTTTATGTATTTTTGTTGCAAACTCATTTTGTTGAACATATCTTCTGAGGACCTAAATTTCCTCCATAAACTATTTGTATTTGCTTCTGCTAGGGACCAGGAGGTGCCACCACCCTAGGACTACATCACTTCCCTTCAAGGGTCCCTAGCTTGATGGGATAGTCTCAGTTTCAGCATCACCTCCAATCCTGATTGCATTTTTGAGACTGACATTCATCCTAACGCCAACACCACGTTTACATTTAGAAGCTTACCACTCCCTCTACTTCTCTTATACTGTAGACATTTCACTTTCTAGTGAGTGCAGCAGTGCATTGATAATTTTATTTAAGTATCTATATCTTGTTGAATTTTAGGAATAAGAAGGCATCAGCTTATATAGTTTGTCATTCTTGAAGTATAACTTTTCAAAAAACATTTCTTGTTAGCTCTCAAAGTAAACACTGATTCATGTTCTCAGAGCTTGAGAGAAAGTCAAGCTTAAGTCGACAGGAGAATCAAGCTATGTTAAGATGAAACGGCATTTGCTGTCCCTATTTTATATGAATTTCATCTGTCATGGAAGCATTAGTTTGAATTCTTTTTTTTTTTTTTGAGACGGAGTCTTGCTCTGTTGCCCAGACTGCAGTGCAGTGGCACGATCTCAGCTCACTGCAACCTCTGCCGCCCGGGTTCAAGAGATTCTCCTGCCTCAGCCTCCCAAGTAGCTGGGATTACAGGCGCATGCCACTGTGCCAGGCTAATTTTTGTATTTTTAGTAGAGATGGGATTTCAGCATCTTGGCCAGGCTGGTCTTAAACTCCTGACCTCGTGATCCAACCATCTCGCCTTCCCAAAGTGCTGGGATTACAGGCGTGAGCCTAGTTTGAATTCTTAAATATAATAATTTTAGATTTAAGGCAAAAATAGTATATAGTTAGGAGAGAGACATTTTTAAGTTGAGGTAGTTGATGTTATTTTTTGTGTATGACCCAGAAGAATTTTAAGAGTATTCATGGCTGGGCGTGGTGGCTCACGCCTGTAATCCCAGCACTTTGGGAAGCTGAGGCAGGCGGATCATGAGGTCAGGAGTTTGAGACCAGCCTGACCAATATGGTGAAACCCTGTCTCTACTAAAAATGCAAAATTAGCCGGGCATGGTGGCACATGCCTGTAATCCCAGCGACTCAGGAGGCTGAGACAGGAGAATTGCTTGAACCCAGGAGGCGGAGGTTGCAGTGAGCTGAGATCGCGCCATTGCACTCCAGCCTGGGCAATAAGATCAAAATTCCTTCTCCAAAAAAAAAAGTATTCACAGTGCATGTGTGTTTGTGTTTTAAGACTGAGTTGTACTCAGAAACACTCCTTTATATGTTGGACTTTTTGTTTTTTCTTTGTGTTTTAGCAAAAGAGCAGTGGCTCAGGCAGCAGTGTAGCAGATGAGAGAGTGGATTATGTTGTTGTTGACCAACAGAAGACCTTGGCCCTAAAGAGTACCCGGGAAGCCTGGACAGACGGGAGACAGTCCACAGAATCAGAAACGCCAACAAAGAGTGTGAAATGAAAATATTGCCTTGCCATTTCTGAACAAAAGAAAACTGAATTGTAAAGATAAATCCCTTTTGAAGAATGACTTGACACTTCTACTGTAGGTAGATCCTCAGATGAGTAGAGTTGAAGTCAAAGGACCTTTCTGACATAATCAAGCAATTTAGACTTATAGTGGTGCTTTGTGGTATCTGAACAATTCATAACATGTAAATAATGTGGGAAAATAGTATTGTTTAGCTCCCAGAGAAACGTTTGTTCCATAGTTAACACACTCGTAGTATTACTGTATTTATGCACTTTTTCATCTAAAACATTGTTTCGGGTATTCCCAGTGTACCTTACCATAATTCCTTTGGGAGTTCTTGTTTGTTGTCACACTACTTTATATAACAATACTAAGTCAACTAAGCTACTTTTAGATTTGGAAATTGCTGTTCAAACTACAGTCTAACATTAAAATGAGAGGTAGATTCACAAGTTAGCTTTCTACCTGAAGCTTCAGGTGATAACCATTAGCTTATACTTGGACTCATCATTTGTTGCCTTCCAAAATGCTGAGGATAATGTATGTACTGGTGTCAGGACCTAGTTCTCTGGTTAATGTACATTTAGTTTTTAATGGTGGAACTTTGTTATATTTTGTTAATTACAGTGTTTTTGGTTCATTGAGTGAAGATTCCGCCGGGTGGGATCTTGCACCTTTGAAAGACTGAATAATTACACTACCAAGGAAGCCTGCAAATCATTGATGGCATGCAGTGATGATGTGCTCTCACACTTGTTAACATGTATTAAGTGTTATTTGCAAAAGGTAGATTATGTAACTAATCAGGTACGTACCAGGCAGTGATGTGCTAATACACTGATCAGGTTTAGACAATGAGCTTTGGTTGTGTTCTTGTTAGTCCTAATGTTGGTTTTCAGTTTGGAATTAATAAAGCAGTTGACATTCACTGTTAGTTACAGCAACATACTGTGATTTTTAATTAGATAGTAATTCAGATTCATTACTCTATGAAATTCTGTCTTGACACCATAGTGCCCTATGATTTTTTTACTTAATATTCTTCTTGGCCTTATATTTAAATCCCTATGCAATTAATATTTTATATCTGCATTTTTTTTAAATAGATGTTATATAAGTGATTCTTATATGTAGCACCGGTTGCTTTTCCACTAAAAGAATTACAGATTTTGTACTGTGATTTAATATTCACTGCCCCAATTCAAGAAATATTGGAGCCTTGCTACAATGTGAAATATTAGCCATGGACTCCTTCCAACCAGATTTCTGAAACCACCAGAGGGATGGTATAATTCTGTCTCACCTATAACATGGTCCTGTGACATAGATATTAAGACCACAAGTTATAGTGAGGCTACAATTATATTCATCTGTCTTGGCTTTGCAACCTAATTAAGAAAGCACATATAGTTGTTTTTTAACCACGTTACATACAATGTCATGTACTGATTTGAGACTTACAACAATTTTTGGAGGGGGCATAGAGAAAGGAGTGCCCACAGTTGAGGCATGATTCCCTCCATTCAGACCTCTAACTGTTGCCTGAGTACACAGATGTGCCCTGATTTCTGGCCCATTGGCCATAGTACTGTGCCTAATCACTGTAATAGGTTTATTTTCCCAATCCACAAACTAAAAATGTTCATAACAAGATGAATTGTAGACTAGTAACATTTGATGTTTTAACATCAAATGTTATATTTGCTTTAACATTAATTTTTTAAATATTTGCTTCTTTTTAAACAAAAACTAAAACCCAGAAGTGAATTTTCAGGTGGATTTTTAAATAAACAAGATTGATTGAGTTTGGTGTGCAAGCTGTTTTATAATGAAACCACAAAATAAAATCTAAAATCACTGAAATGTGCCTAAACTATCAAAACACACGATACAGCTAATGTGTAAAGATACTAAATTCTGTTACTTGGAGGATGAATATATTTAAGACTTAAAACACAATAATAAGTACGTGATTCATTCAAAAATAAAAATCTTTACAGCTGCCTATCAGAAGGGTCTAAAGCACTTATGAATGTTTTTAGTCAATTTATCATTGACTTTTTACAAGTCACCATATTTGAAGATCTGTAGCACTCTGATTTTCAGAAAATTTTTCATTCTGAATAATTTTTAAATGGTGATGTATTAGAAAGGCAGTTTGCTTTAGAAAACTAAATCGCATTGAACATTGTATTCAAGAATTAAATTAAAAGTTTCTTACAGAGCAGTATTTTCCAAAAGTTTTTAGCACTAGAATCTTCTTTAGATGAAATTTTATGTATAACTCCAATACATAAAGCCTGAAAACTCCATTTTATCAATATAAATGTATTTTAGGTTCACATTATGCTTATTCATTTTGGCTCATTACTAAGCATAGTAAGATTCTGAATTATTTCTGAATAACACAAATGTGGAGTTATACAGAGTTGATGAAACCAGCAGCCAATTTATAGCTGTGCCCTATTTTATATGTATACTTAATCAAGAAAATTTTGATTCACACAAATGTAAGCAAAAATAATAGGTTTTAAACATACATCTCAGGAAATTTTTTAATTAGAGATAGCTAAAGTTATTCAAGATCTATACAAAGATAAATTATCCTGGTAGTGCAAGTTAATACATAAGCAGTGTCCAGTATGGTAAAGTAGAGTATGTAACACATCAGGATGTGCATTTTTATTAAGTTTTAAAATATGCAAGTATAAAAACTAAATTTGAATCAAACCCTTTTAACTCACCTCCAAGAAGCTACACTTTGGCCAAGAATGGGCTAAAAACCACTGGTTCACCATGTGACAGTTATGATGTTGGAGATTGGAAATCTTTCTTCCACATTAGAGTTCTTTACCTTAATCCCTTATTTTGAAAAATTGTAAGATTTTATGAAGGTTTGAATACCAAAGCACAGTTCTGCTTTCAAACATTAAAATTCAAACTTGAAAATGCTGTTTAACCCATGGAAGATATCATTTAGTAAGATGTAAAAGATTTTTTAAATCTACACTTCAGTTTATACATCTTTATCATTATCAATACTATATAAGTTACTGTGAGCATTTTAGAGAATTCCATAAAGGTACTATGAGTGTGTCTGTATGTGTGTGTATATACAGCATTGTATTTAATCATAGACTAAATTTAATTTGATATAGAAATATTACTTTACTTGTACATTAAGGTCATAATTTCTGCTGGACTCTTTTATATTTAATTAATGGGGATTATAGTCTTCCTTCATAAATGCATTTAAACCGGAAATTGAACACCAGTGTTTTTCTTTTTCTACTTATGGGGAGTTGTCTGCTTCCCCCTTTAGAGAAAACAGTATTTTTATATTTTGTTAAAATATTAACTACTTTATGCCTACACACTATGCTGTAGATACTGATCATAATTCTTGGGTGTTCACAAACACTCCTAGTGCCTCTTTTTTAGCCCGTTGAAAGTGTTGGTATTACTACTTTCACTACAGAGCCTTTGGCCCTCTAATAATGTTGAGGTGGGCTGATTCTTCCTGTTTCTGTCTTCGGATCATTCTGGTAGGTCTTCTCCTCCACTGTCAGGTAAGCAATCAGGTCCGTGACAGGGATTGGACATAGGAACAAATTAAGTGGATACACACAGTGAGAAAGATACATACATTCTGTGGTAACAACTATTGTCAATAACATCTGATGTTACATGCACATTTTTATATATATAATTTTAAAAACCGAACTATGAGAAGCCATGGTATAAATGAATATTGTAGACATCATGGACTTGATATGATAGAAATCAATTGTCAGGTTGAGATAGTTGTTTTTAATCTGTCTAAATAGTTTATGCATTACTACAGTTAAAAATAATTTAATTTGTCTTCTATAGACTTAATTTTATTCCGGTTCAGTGTAATCTCTGTTAACAGAGTTTCAGCAAACTGATTGGTCAAGGTATTAACATAACTTCTACTTCCTTTGCTTAAAAAGATGTGGTTTTATGTAAGTTCTTGATTACTGATGATCATCCCAAATTTTGACAACAAAATCATATGTATAAATTTATTTCTCCCCTCTTGCTCATCATCTTTTGTAAAGGTCCATTGTAGATCTTTTCTGCTACCAAATAAAACTTTTCAAACAATTTGGTTTCAAGACCTTAAATAGACAATTTGGATACTAAGATTGTGAACTGATAAGGACATTTAAATTTGTATTTCCAACCCTTCCTTAGAGTCTTTGTCTGCATCAAAAACCCAATTTTGCCATTAACTGTGCTTCCCAGTCCCACCTCTATATGTCACTCATTTTCTGCAACAAAGATCTCACTAAATCATGTTGAAACACAAGTCATGATCCTCTCTAACTAAATAGGAAAAGCTCCCTGGAAAAACTCTGTTGCCACATGCACATGCCCTGTTACTCCTCCAGCCAGCCAGTGCTGCCAGCATGTTATTGAGTAAAAGGCCAAATAAATAAGGGCCTGCATGCAACCTTTATCTTCAGAAACTAGGTTTTATATGTAAAATATAACTTGGGAAATGATTGTTTATTAACTGGCTGGGATTTTTCATTTCTGTGAGAGTTTCAAACGTCTCCAGTACTTTATAAAATCTCAAAAATTGCTGTAAGTCAGCACTTTGGTCCATTCAGCTCACCCAGCCCACTTGCAACTCTGACTGTCACTGAATCATATTTGGGAAGTTTGGGTAGGGTGAGGCTTTCTTCTTCAAGATTATTTTCTCATATGTCTATCACCTTCTAAACCATGAGACTTCTGGGTATTTGCATGTAACTTCTTTGAGGAAGTTAACACCATCTCTGATATAGACACACTTTTTGAGTTGCAGTTTCTATTAGAATTTTTTGGAGACTAACTTGCCAATTCTGTGAATATTATTGAATGTTTAAAAAGCTGAGTCTGTAATGGGAGGCATTTTATTAACTGTTGTGATTGGGTAACATGTCCCCTTAGATTCCTGATTTAAAATTACACAAAATAACTATTTTTGATAAAATAAAGGAACACCTACAGAAAATTAAGTTTCTAAGATGTTTCTATACTTCATTAGAAAAGATTTTATTACTATTCCTTACGGTTATTGGTGGTGATTAACACTTAACGTATCTCCTCTGATTTTGTGTTCCATGTGGTGCTTGGAACATTTGGAGTACTTTGTGCGGGGGACATACAGTGGTATAGGAAATCTTAAAATTCAAATAATACCCAGAAAAGCCCACTTTATCAGATATGGTATTGTGATGGTTAATATTATGTGTCAACCTGGTGAGGCTATGGCACCCATGTGTTTGGTCAAACACTAGCCTAGATGTTGCTGTGAATATATTTTGTAGATGTGATTAACATTTACAATCAGTTGATTTTAAGTAAAGCAGATTCTCATCCATAATGTTGTTGAACCTCATTCAATCAGCTAAAGGCCTTAAGAGCAAAAGCCAAAGTTTCCAAAAGAAGTAATTCAGCCTCAAGATCATAACAAATTAATCCTGCCTGAGTTTCCATCCTGCTGGCCTACCTGCCTTGTAGATTTTGAACTGAAGACTGCATCATCACCTCTTACCTGATCCAGTCTACTGGCCTACCCTACCAAATTTCAGACTTGCCAGTTCCTACAATCCTGGAGCCTTTCTTTTTTTGTTGTTGTTTTTTTTTTTTTGGAGACGGAGTCTCGCTCTGTCGCCTGGGCTGGAGTGCAGTGGCCGGATCTCAGCTCACTGCAAGCTCCGCCTCCCGGGTTTACGCCATTCTCCTGCCTCAGCCTCCCAGTAGCTGGGACTACAGGCACCCGCCACCTCGCCCGGCTAGTTGTTTTGTATTTTTTAGTAGAGACGGGGTTTCACGGTGTTAGCCAGGATGGTCTCGATCTCCTGACCTCTTGATCCGCCCGTCTCGGCCTCCCAAAGTGCTGGGATTACAGGCTTGAGCCACTGCGCGCCTCTCTCTCTCTCTCCCCCGTGTGTGTGTGTGTGTGTGTACATATATCTTCAAACACACATATAAAACATATAGGTATGTAAGAATATATAGATATCTTACAGATAGTGTATCTTATTGGTTCTGTTTGTCTGGAGAAACATGACTGATAAACATTGAATCATTAATCTGTGTGCCTCTCATACCAAGCAATGGTTTTGAAGTTTAATTTGCAGTGTATTAGCATTCTGCTCCAAAAGTTTCTTTTGAAGCCATTTACCGACAGTGAACCTTGTTTCCACTTCTGGCCATAACTTTTTATCTTCTAGGAACCATCAAATCAACACCTCCAATGATGGAAAACAGTATTCCAAGAAGAACACAGATTATTGGATTCTCATCACATAGGGTACAGGATACTATTAAGGACAGAATTTCATTTGTAACACTGGGATGTAGTCTTCACCTCTTCACCTTTGTCACATGCTATGACCCTACACATTTATTTACTTTTCCCTGCTTTAAATTTCCATTTTGTTTGTAAAACATATTACCCTGTGTACCTCTAAAGCTGTTTTTTTGTCAGCCTTGTTAAAACACTGCATTTGAAAGTTGCTTATTCCAGTCCTTAGACAAAACAGTAATTTTGGAAGTCACACTAAGAAGAAAATACTGTTGTCCCAAATTTTGTTTCTACTTGATGGTGGTTTATTAATAATTTAGTCATTTCACTAAGGTAGCTGCTACACATGTTGAATTATTCAAGGTGCTTTGGGAAACATGAAATAAATCTACCTCATCTTTATCTTTACAAATATGTGTGAAAAAATAATACACGAGAGTAAGTAATTATTTCTGAGGTACCAACTATGAGCTACCAAAGAAAAAGTTCTATAGTCAAGAAAACCTTCATAAAGATGGAGATCGAGCTGGACATTGGAGGATTTGCAAGAAGGTTAGCTTGCTGTTGGTTTGTTTCATGAGAAGAGGTAAAGAAAAAGACAAAAGCAGAATATGGAGAACTATGTATTGGGTGGAGGCTTATGAAATATTGTATCAGTTATGCTGTATAATCAGAATGTAGTGACTCTAAAAAGTCATCTACTCTCATAGTTTCCACGGTCAGAAATTTAGGAGTGTCTTGGCCAAACAGTTTTGGTCCAGAGTCTCTACTGAAATTACAGTTAAGTCAGCTGTGACTGGAGTTATCTAGGGCTGAAGGATCTGCCTCAGGTGGTTTAGTCACATGGCTGGCAAGTTGGTGCCGCCTGTTGCTGGGAGGCTTTGTTCCTCTTCATGTGGCTGCTTCACAGAGCTGCTTGAGTATCCTTGTAGCACAGGGGCTGCCTTCCCCCAAAGCTAGTGATCCCAGAGACCAAACAAATGACCTAGCCTTTGAGGTCACACACTGTCATCTCTGCTGTGCAGTAATGGGTTTTACAGTTCACTCCTTGATTCACTGTGGGAGGAGACTTGCAAGGGTATGAATCCAGGAAGCAAGGATCACTGGGAGCCATTTAAGATGCTAGCTGTCACAAAGGCAGAATTAAGAGTTGAGAGATGAGGCCAAGAATGGAAGACCTTTGAAAATGTCAGAACAATAACCCAAAGCATGGAAAGAGTAGGCCACAAGAAGTCAGGAGGCAGTTCTAAACCTAGGTCTGTGAGTTTCACTGTGTGTGCTTTTAAACTATTGAACAGCTGCTGTTCAATATAATACATATGTAGTCCTCATACTACAAATTTATCACAGGTCAGGTGGCTAGAAGTCAAGCATCAAGGCTGGGTTGATTTGATTTCTTCTGAGGTCTCTTCACTTGCAGATAGCCATCTTCTCACTGTGTCCTCAGATGGTCTTTTTTTCTGTGTTGACACCCCTGGTTCTGCTCTCATTATAAAGACATCAGTCATACTAGATTAGGTAAAATGAATAATTTTACCTTAATTACTTCTTTAACAACCCTATCTCCAAAAAAACTGACACATTCTGAGCTTGTGGCTGTTTATATCTCATCTACCTGGCTATGTTAACTTTTCCCAGCAGGAAAAGATGGCACACTCAAAGGAGTAATTGAGGACAGTTGAATGAAGGGACTATTGCATTGGCAAGGTTAAGGGAACCAACAAAGAGTGGTTAAAAACCCTGAGTAATCTGCATGTGGTGGTGCATGCCTATAGTCCCAGCTACTCAGGAGGCTGAAGCAGAAGGATTGTGTGAGTCCAGGAGTTCAAAGCTGCAGTGAGCTATGATCACACCACTGCACTCTAGCCTTGGTGACAGAGCAAAATGACCTCAGCTCTTAAAAAATAAAATCCTGAGCAACGGTAAGTGACTAGCAGCAGTGAGAAGCCATTACCACTTCTAGAACTACGGAGGCAAGTGGAGGAAGCTGTTATACCCAGCACGAGCTGTAGCAGGTGGAGACAGTTTGCCAACAGAAACTTTAATCTTAGGTAAAGGGACACACACACTATCAAATGCTGACCAGCAGTGAAGAAACCAGGGTACCTCTCTCACAGCTTGCCATTGGCTAAAACCAACCAGCAGCCAGAGAGCTGGGAACCCAGAATATGTAATACATAGAAGTCAGTCTCCCAGGGCACATGGGAAGGCAGAGAAGGGTGGAGGACACATCAGGTACAGCAAACAGAGAAAATCCTTAACAATCTTCATATCTGTCATCATGTCAAACCAATAAGTCAATTAATCTTTTATTGATCATCCTCATGGAAATAAAGCATCTGTAGAAGATTGGGTTGCTTAACAGCTGATCCAACCTCTCTCTGGAGTACCCTCCTGTACTTAAGCTGTAAGGATAAAAACTACATTTCCCAGACTTCCTTGCAACTAGGGCACTGCTTGTAATTAACTTTCCACCAGTGATACTTGCTTAAACTCAGAAACTGAGTTCAGTGGAGAGACAGAAGTCTGTGAGGCATCAATATTAAATCTCGCAGTTTGCATTTAAGATGTGAAGTAATGGATTCCTGCTAAGGAATTCCTGCAGTGGTGTATGCTTGAAGCCAATAGGCATGGTAGATTACTGTACCCTGAAGGTATTATGGTTTCAACCATTGGTTCAGTGGTTTCCTAAACCCAGATTCCTGATTGTTCCCATGTCTAGCAGTTCTGTAGCGTTGTTCTGAGAATCCTTCCTAAAGAGCCTTCATACCTACCAGTGAGTGGTGTGATTTTAATCTGCATTAAATTATCTGTTGTTTAAAAATTACTAGCGTGGATTAATTCTCTTGAGCCAAGCTTGTTGCATTCTGAATTTTTTTTTTCTACTTTCACATTGTAAAACTCTAATTAAAGACAATCTGGGAGAGTAACAAGAAAAATGCCCACAAACCGTGTTACTTCCCTACCTTTGCCTAAATGTGCAGTTGAACTTTACTTTTTGCATTAACTATTATCATAAATGCTTTCCTGGTGTTAGGCATCTGAATTATTTTTAAAGACTGCATAATATCAATATCCCTTCAAATATTTTGAAATACTAAGTGATAATATCCAATATTGATATAGATGTGAGTGATAGGACACTATCATCTACACCACTAGGAGCATACATTGGTAAAACTTCTTAATTTTTAATTTTTAATTTTTTTTTTTTTTGAGATGGAACTTTAACTGTTGCCCAAGCTGGAGTGCAGTGGCGTGATCTTGGCTTATTGCAATCTCCACCTCCCAAGTTCAAGCCATCCTCCTGCCTCAGCCTCCCAAGTAGCTGAGATTACAGGCATGCACCACCACACCTGGCTAATTTTGTATTTTTAGTAGAGATGGGATTTCACCATGTTGGCCAGGCTGGTCTCAAACTCCTAACCTCAGGTGATCCACCCACTTCAGCCTCCTAAAGTGCTGGGATTACAAGCGTGAGCCACCACGCCCAGCCTCAACTTTTTCAAAGAGCAGTTTATACACATGATTTTAAAGTCTTGAAACTGTAGTTAGCCTTTAACTTAGCAATTACATTTCGAGCAATTGGCATTAAAGAATTAATCACAAAAAATTGTCTCCAATGAATCAGGGGCTTATCCAACAATGGAGAGGCAATTAAGTTGTACATACACATGTATATAGCAATTTATAATATAGAATAATAATTTTTAAAAGCATGTCCTTCCAACAGAGGAGACCTCAAAAAGGAAAGGTAGATCAAGTATTTGAGAGATCCAGTCCCACCTTATCCTTGTTTAAATTACACTACCTTCACATTTTTGTTTGTACATTGGAAGATAAGTTTAAGATTTTATTTGGAAAATAGGTTTTACTACTTGAAAAAAATGTTAACTCTTGCAATAAAAGAATATTTGATGTCATGAATGGTTCTTCAAGACTATTGGTGTAAAAATTAAGACTATATAACCTGAGTATAATCCTGTTTTTGCATATAACTAACAGGATTAAAACAGCAGGATATCTCTATAGATACTGCAGACATTAAAATGATAACAAGAAAAATTATGGACAACCTTAGGCCAATGTATTTGAAAACTATATAAAATGAACAAATCACTAGAAAAGACAACTCACTAAAACTGAAAAAAAAATTGAATTGTTCTGTATCAGCTAAAATGAATTTTATAATTAAAAACCTTTTTCCAAAGAAAACTCTGAGCTTAGGTAATATCTCAATGGGTTCTATCAAACATTTAAGAAACAAATAGTTCTACCAAATATTTAAGAAATAAAAAATAAATCCTGATAAGTCAAGAATGCAAGGTTCTTATCAATAAAAAAAGGGGAATTAATCACATGATCTCAATTGATGTAGAAAATTGTTAATGAACTTCAACATCTATTTCTGATTTAAAGAACAACTCTTAGCAACATGAAATAAAAGGGAAATTTATGAAAAAAAGAATATTTAAACATTTATCAGCAAACCTCACACTTAACGGTGAAATATTGACGCCTTTCTCTTTGAGACCTGGAACAAGACAAATATGTCCATTATCACCACTTCTATTCAGCATTGTACTGAAGGACCTATGCAGGGAAAATTATAAGAATTGGAGAAAATAAAACTGCTGTTATCCACAGACAATATGACTGTGTATGTAGAAAGCTGAAACAAATATACAGGTAAAAGGTTGTTAGAAATAAGGTTAACATACAAAAATCAATTTTTGTATATAACAATTTGAATATGAAATTTTGATAGCATCAAAGAATCGATCAGAAATACATTTAAAATAGTATGTGCAAAACCTCTGCTATAAAATATTAAGAATAAAGTCAAAACAGAGGAATAAAAAAAGAGTATATGATGTGCATGGGTGGGGTAATTCAATGATGTGAAGATACCAGTTTTCCCCAAAATTGATCTTTAAGTTCAACGCAATCTCATTCAAAACCCCAGGAGGTTTTAGTTTTTTGTTTTTATTTTGTTTTTGTTTTAAATGAACCTGAGAAGCTGATTCTTAAGTGTCCACGGAAGTACAAAAGACCAAGTATAGTCAAAATATTCTTGAAAAATAACTATGTGGAAGAAGTATTCTACAGGATTTACAACTTATTATAAAGATGTAGCAAGTAATATTGGTACCAGGAAGAAAAAGTACGCCAATGGAACTCAAAAGAGAACACAGAAACAGAACTACATATATATGGACACTGATTTATGACACAGTAGCTGCAGAGCAGTGGAAAAGCAATGTGGACCACATGGATATCCATATAAATAAAAGAAGAAAATTGACCTGTGACTCACATCATAAGCAAGTATCAATTCCTAGTGAACCATAGATATAACTGTGAAAGGCAAAGCAATAACAAAACTTATACAGGATAATCATATGATTCAAAAAAAAGGTTTCTTAAAGAGGACAAAAAAGGAATTAACCAAAAAATAAAAGATTCACAAATTGAATTATATCAAAGTTAAGAACATCTACTCATCAATAGATACCGTTACAATAACCAAAAGCAAAACACACAGTGGGAAAATTAACAAAGGATTCATAAACTAATTATATTTAGAACTCCTATAGATCAGTAACAAAAATGCAGTAACTCAAAAAGGGGCAGGAGACAAGAGAATGCAAACAAAACCCACGTTATACTACTGCACATCCACTCAAATGATTAAAAAGACTGTCAATACCAAGCATGGCCAAGAATGTGAGAGTTAATCTCATGCAGTGCTAGTAGGGGTCAGATAAATACGATCACTTTGAAAGACTGTCATTATTTACAAAAGTTAGACATATGAATACCTTATGGCCTAAAAATCATACTACCGAGTTAGACCCAACTGAAATGCATGCAACCTGTGTACCAAGAGACAGACATAAGAATGTTCATGGTAGTATTATTTATAAAAACAAAATGAGCAAAATAATCCAAATGCCCATCAACTGTAGAAAGGATAAGTGAATTGTTTTGTTTTAATAATTCAGATATTTAAATGAATAAACTACAGCCACTCATAAGCATATAGATGAATTTCTCAAATACAAGATTGACTAAAAGATGCTAGATAAAAAAGAATACTTAACATATGATTTTACCCAAATAAAGTTCAAAAACAGTGCAAAAACTAAACCATGGTGTTTAACGCATGCTTAGATGGCAAAACTATAAAGGAAGTAAGGAGTTAATTTCCTAAAAATGAGGATAGTAATTACACTGGATGGGAAGGACAGGTAAAAGGTTGGGAGGGGCGCGTGTGGTTTTTGGAGTGGTGGCAATGTTCTATGTATTCACTTGGGTGGTGGTTGCCTAGGTGTGTTCACTTTGTAATAATTCATTGTGCTGCATATTTTTGTTTTGTGAATTCTGTGTGTGTTTTATTTCATAACGAAAAGATTAAAAATAAACTACTGCCAAAAATGTTTGACCTGAATCTAACATCCAGAAGACAGAGGGACAATTTAATTGACACCACCAGGAAACAGACAAAATATAGAACATTCTATATAAGACAACTTGCCTGGTCTCTACAAAAAGATGAAGTCTTTTTTTTTTTTTTTTTAAAGTGAGGGAATGCTCCAGAACAAAAGAGACAAAAGCATAGCAACCACAATACTTCATGGGGGAAGAAAGTGATTTAAGACATTTTAGGCACAAATAGCACATTTAAAATATGAACTAGATAATAAATGGCATTAAATAATTACTTATAATTTTTCTGGTGTAATAACATTATGGCAATGTAATTGAATGTCCTTCTTATATAGATGGCTGCTGAATTATGTAGGGTTAAAACATCTGAAAATAATATTGGAAAAAAATGCACACACATATACATATAGGTACAGAGATAAATAAAGCAAAATAGTTGGCATGTGCCTGCAGTCCCATCTACTTGGGAGGCTGAGATGGAAGGATTGCTTGAGCCCAGAAGTTTTTGAGACCAGCCTGGGCAACATAGTGAGACTCTGTGTTTTAAAAAAATAAGATATAAGTTAAAATCAAAATATTAATAATTATTCCATCAAGGTGGTAAATGTTTATTGTACTATTCTTTCAAATTTTCTATTGAAGGGTTTTATAGTAGAAAGTAGAAAATCAGTCGAACAATTCAATTATCTTTTTTATACCTGGAAAAAATGAGAGGAAGAGAAAAAAAAAGGAAGGGAGGAAGGCAGGCAAGAAGCCAGGAGGTCAGGAAGGAAGAAAGGAAGGAAAGAATACACATATAATACATGAGAAAATACTTGGATTTATTAGAAGAATAAGTAAACAAAATAAGCCATTAGTATGAATTGGCAATGATTTAAAAAAATTGATTCGAATAATATCTCTATATGTTGCATATGTTCTCCACATCCTTTTTCTCAATTTCACATGTTAATCTAAATAACATCACAGAATAATTTTTATGGGGTATATATTTCATTCTATTCTACAATGTTTTTAATAAATAATACAATCATAGGGTTCAAAACATAAAAAGCATAAAAAATTTTACAGAAAAAAGTCCCCCTCTCTCCTATGCCTATGTTATATGTCCTTCCAGAGATATGCCGTACACTCATAAGCAAACTCATATACACTAGTTCATATGTATTAAGGGACTTTTAACTTTAGGTTCTTCTTGAACTTTCTTTGGTTTTTTCTCCTAAGATTATATATGCACATTGCCAGCAGCCATGAACAAGTTGTTATTTGGTGGACAGCACCCTCTTGTGCATGAACTGAATTTTCAAGGGAACTCCGACAAAAAGTAGAATAAATTACATGAATATTCTCTCACGGAATTACAATTGTAAAAGTTCCTTGAAGCCATATGGTCTGCCCCCTTACCTTCAATAAATCAGTTATGGCCAGCCCTAAAGTATTAGTCATTTCCTTTCAAATCTTCAGAAGAAGGTGTCCCCACACTTGCCTTACCAATTTCACACACATTTTGTGTTTTTTGATCTCCAAAACATTCTCACATCCATAATATTTTGTTTGATTACAACCTGAATTATTGTCCTCCTTTTCCACTGAAATATGTAAATAATTCGCATACCACACAACTCGCCCATTTAAACTATATAGCTGATTTTTAGTGTATTTGCAGCCTTGTACAACCATCACCACAATTAATTTAGAGCATTTTCATCAGTCCAAAAAGAAATTCCATACCCATTAGCAATCACTACCAATTCCCCCAGTCTTGCCCCAGCCCTAGGCAATCATGAACCTATTTTCTGGTTCTATAGATTTTCTTTTTCTGGACAATTAATAAAAATAGAACCCATACAATATGTGGCATAGCCGTTTACAACTAGCTTCTTTTCTTTAGCATACTGTATACAAGGTTCATGTATACTGTAGCATGTATCAGTACTGCTTTCCTTTTTATTGCTGAATAATATTCCATTTTATGGCTGTGCTACATTTTAATTATCCATTCATCAGTTAATGGACATTTGGATTGTTTCCACTTTCAAGGCAGTATGAATAAACGCTGCTCTAGATATTTGGCCCCCTTTTTATTTTATTTTTTAAAGACATTTTAGGCACAAACAGCACATTTAAAATATGAACTCCATCTCACTCTGTCACCCAGGCTGGAGTGCAATGGCACGATCTCGGCTCACTGCAACCTCCATCTCCCAAGTTCAAGCAATTCTCCTGCCTCAGCCTCCCAAGTAGCTGGGATTACAGGCATGCGCCACCACGCCCAGCTAATTTTGTATTTTTAGTAGAGATGGGGTTTTACCATGTTGGTCAGGTTGGCTGCAAACTCCTGACCTCAGGCGATGCAGCTGCCTTGGCCTCGGCCTCCCAAGATAACAGGTTTGAGTCACTGTATCTGGCCTTTTTTTTTTTTTTTTTTTTTTTTTTTTGAGACAGAGCCTTGCTCTGTCACCCAGGCTGGGGTTGAGTGACACAATCTTGGCTCACTGCAGCCTCCACTTCCAGGTTCAAGTAATTTTCCTGCCCCACCCTCCCAAGTAGCTGGGACTACAGGCACGAGCCACCACACTCAGCTAATTTTTGTATTTGTAGTGGAGACGGGGATTCACCACGTTGACTAGCCTAGTCTCGAACTCCTGGCCTCAGGTGATCCTCCCACCCTAGGCTCCCAAAGTGTTTGGATCACAAGCGTAAGCCACCGTGCCCGACTGCCCTCCTTTTTCAACTGCAAAGATGGAACTCTCCTGAGCCGAGATGATCAGAGGCTCACAAAAAGAGGACTCGACTTTGCCCATCGCCACCACCATTACCAAAAGCACTCCAACTACAGTGGTATCCCCCACATCTCCAATTCACCTAAGTCCTGTCATCTACCATCTCTAATTCTTCACCCCCAAAATGACCATCCCATCACTTGCCACAGTCTCCCACCTCTTCCTAAGCCTTAAGCCTTTCCTCTGGTTCTCTAAAGGAAGAGCTATATCTCAATTTTATTCCCAAACTGACTTCACTAAACGTGAGCTCTCCTGAGGATACCACTTCCCATCTCCTTCAAGTGCAAGTATTTTCCTGTCATACCCTAGACCCTAAGAGCAGGACATGAGTCCCCTTCCTGCTCTTTCAACACTACTTCAAACAAGTTCTCAATCCTCATCCCCAAACTGTAAGTAACTAGAGGAGCTTAAGACACCACCATCCTTGTCGCTATATTCTAGTGATGTCTGTTCACTCCCTCTCATTCAGAGGTCACTCTCTCTCATCCCCCATGCCTCAATGCCTTCCCTTCTTCTATATCTCTTGCAATTTTCTGGGTAACTTTAACATCCTTCAGGGCAATGTGTACAGCACACCAGCCTCTCCGTGTTCCTTGAACTCCAATGACTTTTTCCTCCACCTACTACAGCCAGCCAGCCACCGTGAAGTTTCTTCCCTAGAACTTGTGGAATCAGGCCAATTCACTAAATGAACAATTCGCAGAATATACTTTAATATTTGTTACTATTAATAAAGCTTACCACTGTACTCCACATTGGATGGAATAGATTTAATAGCTTTTGATAATTTCCTGTGACATTTTAGTTGAATAGTGTTACTTTATCTTCACAACAGCTTTTAAGGAACGTGCAATTCATTTCTGATCTGATCATTCTGTTCTTGTAGCTGAAAAACACTGCACCAGCAAAAAGATGGAGAAAACTTGGAAAGGAGGCTAGGCAGCACACAGCAAGTCTGGTGCCTGATCCCAGAGGGAGGTAAGATTGATGGGCAGGGAGGTGGTGAAGACGGAAAAGTATTCAAGAAAAGAAATATATTAATGACACATTCATACTTATCAGTGCATGTTTTCTTATTAGTAAATTTTTATGACCCTCAGTCTTTTCTTTCTCCTCAGATAATGAATATTCCCATTCTCTTCTCTCTTTTCTTCTGTTACTGCCTTAGTTTGCTCCTACCTTTTATCACATATATCACTGCTGGTAACCTCCCGGCTGCTGTCATCTCTAATTATTTCCCCACCCAGTGTCTCCTGTGCCTTCTGAATCCACGATCTCGATTCACCTTCATGACTGCCAAATGAATCTTTCTCCATCACAAATCTGATCTCATAACTCACTTGCCTAATACCCTTCAGAGGCTCCCACAGCCTTCAAAGTAAAATCCAATTCATTCATTAACTTTTTCCTCAAACCCTACACTTAGAGCTGCACCTCTGGGTGCCTTTGGGTAGGCACCTCTGGGTAACAATAAATTTTAAGTCAATATGTTATTTAATTCTCAACAATAACAATGATAAAAAATGTCATATGTAAAGTCAATATAGCATCTGAATAAATTATATGTATCAGATGTAAACATGAAATTATAGGAAGTTTAAAATTATCAAAATCATTGAGGACTCAAAGTCATCATAAACTGATAAAAATGAATTATAATGAGCAGGAACTCAAAGTCACTATGAAGGAATCAATTTTTAAAATAAAACTTTGTTAAAATTATAAAAGTAAAGTTCTTTAGGATCATTCCAGTGCTTACTTTAATATCTTGTTTTCTTCAGAAATAATCACCAGATTTGCCAGCCTTTCTTGTGATATTGTAGACTTTAAGTGGTTCTAAAAAATTTTTGATTTCGAGAGGCTACATTTTCACGCACAAAATGATACTAGAAATGAAAATACATCTTTGAGAATTTCAAAGTATTTTGGAATGTGTTCAGTAAATTATCTCCATTAATATATCACAATAATTAAATAGAATTAATACTAGTCTTTGGAAAATAAGGTTTCCAGATACTCATACATCAATGAACCACAGCTATCACATATATGGAATCAGAACCTACTTCTTATTATAACATGACCCCCCCCAATGACTCATGTGTACATTAAAGTTTGAGAAGCACTGACATAGAAAAGTCGTGATGCCTCAGTATTGTTTTTTCTTATTTTGAAAAAATAATATGATGTTATTGAGATATAATTCATGAATATGAAACTGCATGTATTTAAAGCATATAAATTGATGAGTTTCAATGTATGTACACGTCTAGGAAATCACCACTGCAATCTTCTTTTTAAATATAATACTGTTTTAGCTAATGTAGAAACAAAGAAAAGAGCATGTTATTTGATGCTGGATCAAAGAGGGCTTGATTTTGACATCTGGAGTCAAATTGAGACTTCTTAGTCTTCTAGATTGTCTTTGCAGTATCAATATCAAGGGACTTTATTTAGAATTTGTAACATATGTTTTTTAAAGTGGTAAGAAACACATAAAATTAACCATTTTAAAATGTGTAGTTCAATATTAAGTATATTCACATTGTTGTGAAACAGATCTCCAGAACTTTTTCATCTTGCAACTGTATACACATTAAACAACATCTCTGTCACTCCTATTTTAGTATATGTGCTGCCAAAGCAAGCACAATAACGTGTGCTTTTGTAAGTTTATCACTTTATTTATCTTTATAGAATTTCTTAGTTTCTTTGATGCTTTCAAGGCCATTATTTACATTGAACTTAGTCCTGCATCATGTTCATTATACCTGTATTTTGACTTAAAATATGCCAAATTAGTCCTAAGAAAGTAGGTTTAAAGTGGATATTTTCAATTTATGCCTATATCTTGACTTCTAGACTCTACATCTTTATTAATATTATCAATACTTTCCACAAAAGGATTTTATACTACCTGTAATTCAGTTCTTAGTGGCCTGATGGCATCATCTCAATTTTCCCATAGATATTGACAATAGCTTCAAAAATTTATGTTCAATAAATGTTTTCTCTGACATATTTCAACATGTTGAAACAAAAATGTATTGTTTATTATAATAATTGCATAGTTATTGGGTAAAATAAAGAAATTTAGTGTCAAAACAGATTCTTCTGCTGCTTCATCCATTACCAAGTTTAAAGAGTGAATAGAACAAAGAGTATAGAATCTCTAGAATGTTTTTTGGAGGATCCTGCTTTGAACTCTGTTGTGTTTGATAGGGAGGCAGAGCAAGATGGCAGAATAGAAAGCTCCACAGATCATTCCCCCAACAAGGACTCCAAGCTAACAAGCATCTACACAGAAAAAACTCCTTCATAAGAACCAAAGTCAGGTGAGCACTCGTAGCACCTGGTTTCAATTTCCTATCACAGAAAGAGGCACCAAAGAGACAGAAAAAAACAGTTCTGAGTCGCCAACACCACCCTTCCGCCACTCCCCAGCAGCAGCAACTCTGGGTGCTGGAGGAGGGAGAATACAGCAATTGTGAGGCACTGAACTCAGTGCTGTCCTGTTAGAACAGAAAGGAAAACCAGACCAAACTCAGCTGACAGGGAGTGAGCATTTAAACCAGGCCCTAGCCAGAGGGAAATCACCAATCCCATCCTAGTGGTCTGAACTTGAGTTCCTGAAAACTACAACACCAAGGGCTACGGCACTCTGTGTCTCCAAGTACATTTGAAAGGCAGTCTAGGCCATAAGGACTGCAGCCCTGAGCAAGTCCTAGTGCTGAACTAGGTCCAGAAACAGTGGACTGTGAGGGGAGCACACGACATACTGAGAAAACAGCTAGGGCAGGCAGGGGAGTGCTGGCATCACCCATCCCCTAACTCCAGGCTGCACAGCTCATGGCTTCAAAAGAGACCTCTTCCTTTCACTTGAGGAGAGGAGTGGGAAAAGTGGGGAGGACTTTGTCTTGCATCTTGGATACCAGCTCAATCAACCACAGCAGGAAAGGGCACCAAGCAAAGTCTTGAGGCCCCTGTTCCAGGCCCTAGCTCTCAGACAACATTTCTAGACACACCCTGGGCCACAAGGAATCTGCTGCCTTGGAGAAAAGGATCCAGTCCTGGCGGCATTCATCACCCACTAACTGAAGAGACTTTGGGCCCTGAATAATCAGTAGCAATAAACAGGTACTACATTGAGGGCCTTGGGTGAGCCTCTGAGACTTCCTGGTTTCAGGTGAGATTCAGAACATTCCCAGCCTTGGTGGCTATGGGACAGAACTTCTCCTTCAAAAAGCAGAGGGAAATATAAGGGACTTTGTCTTGCACTTTAGGTACCAGCTTGGCCACAGGTGGGTAGAGCACCAAGCAGACTCTTGGGGTCCCTAGTTCCAGGACATAACTCTCGGACAGCATTTCTTGACCTGCCCTGGGCTTCAGGAGAGCTCCCTGCCCTGAAGGATGCATCTCAGGTCAGGCAGCATTCACAACAAGCTGGCTTAAGAGCCCTTGGGCCTTAAGGGAACATCAGTGGTAGTCTGGCAGTACTCCTCATGGCCAGGGTAGCCGTGGCTATGAAGTGAGGTTCTTCTGTCTTTGGAAAGGGGAAGAAAAAGTGGGAAGGACTTCATCTTGTGGTTTGAGTGCCTGCTCAGCTGTAATATAATAGAATACCTGGTAGACTTCTGAGGTTTTTAAATCTAGTCCCTGACTCCTGGACAGCAGTTCTGGACCCACCCAGCACCTGGGGGACCTCGCTGCCCTGAAGAAAAGAACAGAAGCCTGGTTGGCTTTGCCACCTGCTGATTGTTAAAGCCCTAGGGCTTGAGCAAACATAGGCCATGGCCAGAGAGTAGTTATAGCAGGCCTTGTGCAAGATCCAGTGCTATGCTGCCTTCAGGTCTGACCCAACACAGTCATAGTGGTTGGTCACATGGGTGCTTGTGTTACTCTACCCCCAGCTTCAGGTGGCTCAGAACAGAGAGAGATTGACTCTGTATGCTTGGGAGAGGGTAACGGAAGAGAACAAGAGTCACTGCCTGGTAATCCAGAAAATTCTGCTGGATCTTGTCCAAGACCATCAAGGCGGTACCATTATGAGTCTGCAAGAACCACAGAGTTACTGGGTTTGGGATGACCCAAAGAGCAGATATAGCTTAGATCACAACAACCAAGTCTTTTCAATATCTGGAAAGACTTCCCAAGAAAGATGGCTATGAATAAGCCCAGACAGTGAAGATTACAATATATATCTAACTCTTCAATGCCAAGACACCAAAGAACATCTAATAACATCAATGCCATCCAGGAAAACATGACCTCACCAAATGAATTAAGTAAGTCACCAGTAACCAATTCTGAAGAAACAGAGCTATGTGACCTTTCAGACAGAGAACTCAAAACTGCTGTGTTAAGGAAACTCAAAGAAATTCAAGATAATGCAGAGAGGGAATTCAGAATTCTATCAGATAAATTTAACAAAGAGATTGAAATAAAAGAGTTAAGCAGAAATTTTGGAGGTTAAAAATTGCAATTGGCATGCAGATAAATGCATCGAGTCTTTTAGTGGCAAATTTGGTCAAGGGGAAGAAAGAATAAGTGAGCTTGAAGGCAGGGTATTTGAAAATACAGGTCAGAAGAGACAAAGGAAAAAAGAATAAAAAACAATGAAGCACACCTACAGGATCTAGAAAATAGCCCCTAAAAGGCAAACATAAGAGTTACTGTAGAGGACTACGTGCTCGCAAACAAGACGTTCCCGATAAGTCCTGCTCTTGCAAACGAAGCAGGGCGTTCCCGACAAGTCCTGCTCTTGCAAACGAAGCAGGGCGTTCCCGACAAGTCCTGCTCTTGCAAACGAAGCAGGGTGTTCCTTCCCTGTTTGCAGGGAGGACAAAGGAGCCAGCTGCAAACGGCAGACCCTGGGGGCTTGTTTATGTGTAAACATCTTGAAAATCCAGAAAGTCAGGGAAAGGTCAGAAAAACAACAATGTGTCTTGTGACTTGGCAACATTCCACAAACAACTGTATAAAATAAAACAGAGCGCGCCATTCGGGGCAGCCACCATGTTTGTCTTGTCTTGTGTTGTCTTGTGTGTTCATTCCTTTGTTTAGGAAACACGCGGACCCCAACAGTTACTGACTTTATGCTGTGCACGGTGGCTTACACCTGTAATCCTAGCACTTTGGGAGGCCAGTGCAAGAGGATCACAAAGTCAGGAGATCAAGACCTTCCTGGTCAACATGGTGAAATCTCATCTCTACTAAAAATACCAAAATTAGCTGGGGGTGGTGGCATGCACCTGTAGTCCCAGCTACTCAGAAGGTTGAGGCAGGAGAATTGCTTGAACCCAGGAGGCAAAGTAAGCTGGCATCATGCTACTGTGCTCAAGCTTGAATGATAGAGTGAGACTCTGTCTCAAAAAAAAAAAAATCGTAAGTACACAGAAAAACAGAGACTATTACAACACTGTAATTGTAGTGTGTAAACTACACTTAACCTAAGTAGAAAGACTAAACAATGAACTGATCAAAAATAATAACTAAAACAACTTTTCAAGACATAGTCAATACCATAAGATATAAATAGAAACAAGAAAAAGTTAAAAAGCAGGGGGACATTTTTGCTTGTTTGTTTATGCAAATAGTGTTAAGTTCTTATCAGGTTAGAATCACCGGTTATAAGATAACATCTGCAAGACTCATGGTAACCCCAAACCAAAACACATACAATGGGTACACAAAAAATAAAAAGCAAGAAACTAAATCATATCACCAGAGAAAATTACCTTCACTACAGGAAAACAGGAAGAAAAGAAAGAAGGAAGAGAAGACCACAAAACAACCAGAAAACAAATAACAAAATGGCAGGAATACATCCATAATTATCAATAATAACATTAAATATAAATGGACTAAACTCTCCAGTGAAAAGTCACAGACTGGCTGAATGAATAAAAAAAAAAAAGACCCATTGATCTGCTGCCTACAAGAAACATGTTTCACCTACAAAGACACGTAGACTGAATATAAAGGGATGAAGAAAGATATTCCATGTAAATGGAAACCAAAAAAGAGCAGGAGTCTCTATATTTATATCAGACAAAATAGGTTTCAAGACAAAAACTATAAGAAGAGACAAAGAAGGTCACCATATAATGATAAAGGGGTCAATTCAGCAAGAAGATATAATAATTGTATATATATATATGCACCCAACACTGGAGAATCCAGATATATAAAGGAAATATTATTAGAGCTAAAGAGAGAGATAGGCCCTAATACAAAAATAGCTGGAGACTTCAACATCCTACTTTCAGCATTGAACAGATATTCCAGACAGAAAATTAACAAAGAAACATCAGACTTAATCTGCATTGCAGACCAAATGGATGAAATAGATAATCACAGAACATTACATCCAAGAGCTGCAGAATACACATTCTTTTATTCAGCACATGAATTAGTCTCAACAATATGCCACATGTTAGGTCACACTAAAGCATTCAAAAAAATTGAAATTGTATCAGGCACCTTCTCTTACCACAATGGAATAAAAACTAGAAATTAATAACAAGAGAAATTTTGTAAATTATGCAAATACATGGAAATTAAACAATGTGCTCCTAAATAACCAGTGGGTCAATGAAGAAATTAAGAAGAAAATTGAAACATTTCTTGAAACAAATGATAATGAAAACACAATGTACCAAAACCGATGGAATACAGCAAAAGCAGTACTAAGAGCAAATTTTATAGCTGTAAGTGCCTACATCAAAAAAGAGGGAAAACTTCAAACAAACAATCTAACAATGTATCTTAAAGACCTAGAAAAGCAAGAGCAAATCAAACCCAAAATCAGTAGAAGAATATAAATAATAAAAATCACAGCAGAAATAAATGAAATTGAAACAAAAAAATACAAATGATCAATGAAAAAAATGGATTTTTTGAAAATCAACTTGACAAAATCACAATTGACAAACCTTTAGCCAATTAAGAAAAAAAGAGAGAGGATCCAAATAAATAAAATCAGAAATGAAAAAGGAGACACTACCATGAATACTGCAGAAATTCAAAATATCATTAGTGGCTACTATGAACAACTATCTGTTAATAAGTTGGAAAATCTAGAAGAAATGACAAATTCCTAGATACATACAATCTACCAAAATCAAAATAGGAAAAAGTCCTAAACCTGAACAGACCAATAACAAGTAACAAGATTGAGGCTGTAATAAAAACTCTCCCAGTAAAAAAAAGCTCAGGACCTCATAGCTTCACTGCTAACTTTGATCCAACATTTAAAGAAGAACAAATATCAATCTTACTCAAACTATGCTGAAAAATAGAGGAGAAGGGAATACCTACAAACTCATTCTACAAGGCTAGTGTTACCGAATACCAAAACCAGACAAAGGCATATCAAGAAAAGAAAATGGCAGGCCAACATATCTGATGAATACTGATGCAAAAATCCTCAACAAAACACTAGCAAAGCTAATTCAACAATACATAGAAAAATCACTCATTGTGATCAACTGGGATTTATCCCTGGAACACAAGGATGGTACAACATATACAAATCAATCAATGTGAAACATCATATCAACAGAATGAGGGATAAAAGCCATATGATCATTTCAGTTAGTGCTGAAAAAGCATTTGATGAAATTCAACATCCCTTTATGATGAAAACCCTAAAAAAACTGGGGATAGAAGGAACATACTTCAACATAACAAAAGCCATATACAACAGACCCACAGCTAGAAGGCTTAGAGGAAAGAAAATCTTTCCTCTAAAATCTGGAACATGACAAGGATGCCCACTGACATCACTTTTATTCAACATAGTATAAGAGAACAAGACAAGAGAATGATGTAAATCAGACAAGAGAAAGATACAAAGGGCAACCAAATTGGAAAGAAAGAAGTCAAATTATCCTTGTTTGCAGATGATATGATATTACATTTAGAAAAAGCTAAAGACTTCATAAGAAACAGAACTGATAAATTCAGTAAAGTTGCAGAATATGAAATCAACATATAAAAATTAGTAGCAATTATAGTACTGTTCTATATGCCAAGAGTAAAAAATGTGAAAAAAGTAATACCATTTACAATAGCCACACACAAAATTAAATACCCAGAAATTAACCAAAGAAGTGAAAAATCCCTATAATGAAAACTATAAAACACTGATGAAAGAAATTGAAGAGGACACCAAAAAATGTACAAATATTCCATGTTCACGGATTAGAAGAATAAATATTGTTAAATGTCTATACTACCCAAAGTAATCTACAGATTCAGTGCAATCCCTATCTAAACACCAATGACACTCTTCACAGAAATAAAAAAAATCTAAAATTTATATGGAACCACAAAAGACCCAAAATAGCCAAAGCTGTCCCAGCAAAAAGAACAAAACTGGAGGAATCACATTATCTTACTTCAAATTATACTACAGAGGTATAGTAACCAAAACAGCATGGTACTTGCATAAAAACAGACACATAGACCAATGGAACAGCATACAGAATCCAGAATCAAATCCACAGACCTACAGTGAACTCATTTTTGACAAAGATGCCAAGAACCTACATTGGGGAAAAGATGGTCTCTTCAATAAAGAGTGCTGGGAAAACTGAATATCCATATTGAGAAGAACAAAACTAGACCCCTATCTCTCACCATATACAAAAATCAAATCAAAATGGATTAAAGACTTAACTCTAAGACCTCAAACCATTTAACCACTACAAGAAAACATTGTGTAAAATCTTCAGGATATTGGTCTGGGCAAAAATTTATTGAACAATACCCCACAAGCACAGACAACGAAATTAAAAATGGACAAATGGGATCACATCAAGTTAAAAATCTTCTTCATAGCAAAGGAAACAATCAACAAAGTGAAAAGATAATGCACAGAATGGGAAAATGAGGAAATACTACTCATCTAAACAAGGGATTAATAACCAGAATATACAAAGAGCTCAAACCACTCTATAGGAAAAATCTAATAATTCTATCAAAAAATGGGCAAAAGATTTGAATAGACATTTCTCAAAAGAAGACATACAAATAGCAAACAGTCATATGAAAAGGTGCTCAATATCACTGATCATCAAAGAAATGCAAATCAAAACTACAAAGAGATGTCATCATACCCCAGCTAAAATAACTTATATCCAAAAGACAGACAATAACAAATATTGACGAGGACGTGGAGAAAAGAGAACCCTTCCTTACACATTGTTGGTAGGAATGCAAATTAGTGCAAGTACTATAGAGAACAGTTGGAGATTCCTAAAAAAACTAAAACTTGAGCTGCCATATTGATCCTGCAATCTCACTGTTGGTTATAGGCCCAAAAGAAAGGAAATCAGTATATCGAAGAGACATCTGCACTCTATGCTGGGTGCAGCACTGTTTACAATAGCTAAGATCCAGAAGCAACATAAGTGTCCATCAACAGATGAATGGATAAAGAAAATGTGGTACAAAGATACAATGGACTACCACTCAGGCATAAAAAAGAATGAGGCTGGGTGCGGCTCAGAAGTATGAACAGACCAAGGCCTGTAATCCCAGCACTTTGGGAGACTGAGGTGGGCAGACTGTTTAAGCCCCGGAGTTCAAGGGCTGTTTGGGCAACATAGCAAAACCCCATTTCTACAAAAAATGGAAAAATTAGCCAAGCAAAGTGGTGCACACCTGTAGTCTGAGCTACTTGGGAGGCTGATGTGGGGGGATCACCTGAGCCCAGGAAGTCAAGGCTGCAGACAGACACGATCATGCTACCGTACTCCAGGCTGGGTGACAGAGTGAGACCCTGTCTCAACAAATAAAAGGAAAAAAAAGTAAAGAATGAGATCCAGTCATCTGCAACAACACTGATGGAACTGAAGATTATTTTGTTAAGTGAAATAAGCCAGGCACAGAAAGACAAACATCACATATTTGTGGGATCTGAAAATCAAAACAATTGAATTGGTGGACATAGAGAGTAGAAGATTGGTTACCAGAGGCTGGGAAGGGTAGTGGGAGACTGGGGCGGTGAGAGAGGTTGGGGAAGGTAGGGGCTGGTTAAGAGGTACAAAAAAATTTAGAAAGAATGGATATCTACTATTTGATAGCACAACAGGGTGACTATAGTCAATAACTTAATTGCACATTTTAAAATTTAAAAAAAGAAATCTATGTTTCCCACAAATACACATGGCATTGGCATTGTCATATCCATGATATCTCAACCTGTTTGGAACAAGATTTTATCCTTGCTTGGTCCCCTCACCAATAGGAAGAATTTATCTACAATAAGTTTCTGAAAAATCCCAGTCTGAGCCATCTTTTGAAAGTTAAAATTTCTTACACTGTAACAGACTCAAGTCTGGCTACTTGCTGCTCAGAGGCTAAAAACAAGAGAAGCAAGTTTTGGTGAAAGAAAAGCAACTTTATTCAAGTGCCAGTGCTTGGGGAATGGCCACGCTTATGTCCTTAAAAGACCATTCCAAACTTTAGGCTGAGGAGAGGGGATTTAAAAGGTGAAGGAGGAATGGGAGGCATGTGTAAGTGGTGTGAGATACAAGGTCTGTGTGTCCATGTTCCAGGGGCTATCTTGAGTCATGAACCATATGGAGCCTGGGCTGGTGTCATTTCAGCAATGGCCAGGGCTGACGCAGTGGCTCATGCCTACAATTCCCGCATTTTGGGAGGCCGAGGCGGATGAATCTCCTGAGGTCGGGAGTTCGAGACCAGGCTGACCAACATGCAGAAACCCCATCTCTACTAAAAAATACAAAATTAGCTGGGCATGCTGGTGCATGCCTGTAAACCCAGCTACTTGGGAGGCCGAGGCAGGAGAATCGCTTGAACCCAGGAGGCATAAGTTGCGGTGAGCCGAGATCGCGCCACTGCACTCCAGCCTGGGCAACTAGAACGAAACTCTGTTTCAAAAAAAAAAAAGAAAAAAAAAGAGAGTGAACCACTGTTCAACATTCAAATTATTGGCCATGACCTAGAAAGGTTATTACTAAAGTCTCTGAGGCTTTTTTTCTCTATGAGGTTTTTCTTTATATTCTTCTATTACAGTTGATATGAAAGCAGAAAATATATTCTTAACCTGTTCCATCAATGATATAATAGTTACATTTTGATTCATTAATGATGATCTGGTTTTTGTTGCCCAAGCTGACCCTTTCTAAGCTCGAGAGAACCTCCTGTCTCAGCCTCCTGAGTAATATGATAACATGATCTGTTTTACATGAAGTACTTATGGATTTAAACTACTGCTGGGACCCAGCAATAGGATATTGGTATAGTAAAGAAATGGAAAAAAATCTGAGCTGCAATATAAAATGCCAGTATACCAGTACCAATAGGAGATTGTTTTAAGTTTCCAAGACATTTGATAATCATTACATCAGCCAGAAAAATAGCGCTTTGTTTATAAGCATGGGTTATTTTAGATATTTTAGATATTAAATCAGTGAGATTTGTCATTTATCAAATTTGTTCCTCTTTTACAAGCAAAATATCAATCAGATTAGAAAATGGCCCTTCCATCTGTTAGAAAATTAAAATACACTGATTTTGTTAGAATAAGATACATTAGTACCATCTGTTGGAAAATTATCACTATAATTATACAAATCATCTGAAATAATTAAGATATCTGTATCAGTCATCTATTGTTCCTTAACTACCTGACAACTTAGCAAACTTAAACAACAACATGGTTAGCATCTTACACAGATTCTCAGGATCAGCAGTTGGAAGTCTCTTAGAGGGCAAGTTCTTGGCTACAATCCTAAGATTGTAGCCAAGATGTCAGCCTAGGCTCTAGTTATCTGAAGGCTTGACTGGGGCTGGAGAATCTGCTTCTAGCACAGCTCCTTCACATGGCTGTTGGCAGGAGGCTTCAGTACCTCACCCAGTGGGCCTCTACCTAGGTCAGCTTAAGTGTCCTAACATTGTGGAATCATGCTGAAAAGCAAGCGGAATACTCCTACAGTGTCTTTCCTATTATGCTATTTAACATGTAAACAATTAATTTAGAGATGAAAATCTAGAGGCTGGAATTATAAAATAAAGTCTTCATAACAGGTCATATCATACTGTTTAGAAAAGGTGGCTTAGTACAAACCAAAATACTTAGAAAACCTAGGAAGTTAGGTCCCAGACTTAGAATGTGGCTAGTGAAGTGATAAGAAACATGCCTTGGGGCCGGGCGCGGTGGCTCAAGCCTGTAATCCCAGCACTTTGGGAGGCCGAGATGGGCGGATCACGAGGTCAGGAGTTTGAGACCATCCTGGCTAACATGGTGAAACCCCGTCTCTACTAAAAAATACAAAAAGCTAGCCGGGCGAGGTGGTGGGCGCCTGTAGTCCCAGCTACTCGGGAGGCTGAGGCAGGAGAATGGCGTAAACCCGGGAGGCGGAGCTTGCAGTGAGCTGAGATCCCGCCACTGCACTCCAGCCTGGGCAACAGAGCGAGACTCTGTCTCAAAAAAAAAAAAAAAAAAAAAGAAACATGCCTTGATCCATATGAGCTAGACCATGGGCACAAATCCAGAATTTCATTTAGTTTTATGAAGTTATAGTGGCCTACGTCAGGATTAAAATAAAACAAAATAAATAAAACAAGTTGTCTTCCTATTCCCCTTGAATTGAAAGCAGAGTTAGGGAAAACATGAAAACTCATAGAAATTTAAGATTTAGTTGCAATTGTATCTTTGAGTGTATTTTTTATTTACAGTTTTCACTCTTCCAATAAAAACTGTCTGTAATGTGAAATTAAACCCTATTAATTCAAAGCAATAGATTATTTTCCCAATGAGAGGTGGTTACCAGAACACTCAGTTGCCTAACTTACAAAAAAATCACCTAGTAAGGTATTGGAGCACTAACTCAAGAAGAAAATAATAAAAGAGAATAAGGCTTCGAACAAGAGAGTGGGCAGTGCAATATTCCAGCCAGTACTCAGCTCTGGAAATATGTGTGAAATAACACTTGTTTGGGGCAAGTTTTGGACCAAGCCAAGGGCCTTTTCACTATATTTAGGACCCAGCGTTGGCTGGGCGTGATAGCTCATGACTGAAATTCCCACACTTTGGGAGGCTGAGGCGGGTGGATCACTGAAGGTCAAAAGTTCGAGAACAGCCTGGCTAACATGGTGAAACCCCGTCTCCACTAAAAAAAAGAAAACAGAAACAAAAAAACAAAACTCCCAAAATTAGCTGGGTGTGGTAGCAGGAGTCTGTAATCTCAGCCACTCCAGAGGTTGAGGTGGGAGAATTGCTTGAACCTGAGAGGCAGGAGGTTGCAGTGAGCCAAGGTCGTGCCACTGTACTCCAGCCTGGGCAACAGACTCCATCTCAAAAAAAAAAAAAGGACTCAGGGTTGTTTGCAGTCAGAGCAGTACCACTTGGCTGAAGACATCTGTATTTAGGCAGAGGTGGTGGCAAGAAAGAGCTACTGGGCATAAAACATAAATGTAATCAAGAGTATTATTTAAAATGTTACCAACAAGATCAATTCATCTGTCATTCTCATACATTGCATGTGATTTGGCCTTACTAATACGGATTTCGCTAATGTTTCAACTGCCTGTTCTTTGTGTTACTATTTTTAACAAGGAAATGGAGGTTGAGAGAAGGGAGAAAAAGGCTACTGCCTTAGTTCCTGAATCAGCCAAGGCTTTTTACATTTTTATCTTTTAATCCAAATTATCCTGGAATCAGATTCTCACCATATTGGTCAAGGTTTTGCTTTCTGTTAGCAACTAAAGACAGCATCCCATACTTTAAAATAGAAAAATGTGTTTCTCTCCCCACAGAGCACACTGGAGATTTCAAAAACAGAAAATACTTGTCTTAGTCAACTCAGGCTGCTATTAGGTTGGTGCAAAAGTAATTATGGTTTTGGCCATTGAAAGTAAAGTAAAGTAAAGTAAAGCCATTACTTTCAATGGCCAAAACCACAATTCCTTTTCCACCAACCTAATATAACGAAATACCTTAGATTGGGTAATTTATAAACAACAGAAATTTATTTCTCACAGTTAGGGAGGCCGGGAAGTTCAATATGAAGGTGCCAGAAGATTCAGTGTCTGAATCCTCATATTCCTCATAGATGGCACCTTCTGTCTATCCTCAGATGAAGGAAGGGGGCAAACAAGATCTCTCTGGCCTCTTTTATAAGGGCACTAATTCCATTCATGAAAGCTCTGACCTCGTGACCTAGTCACCTTACAGATGCCCTACCTCCCAACACCACTGCACTGGTGATAAAGTTTCAATATATGAATTTTCAGAGGGCACAAACATTCAGACCATAGCAATACTTTACACAGAAATCCGTAAAACTAACATAAAATAGAAATGAAATGGCCAAAAAGGCAACAAGCCTTTGAAATTTTGCCTTAAGTTCTTATTTAACTCTTTACTTTTATGGACACTGATGTTCTCGTTTATCTTTTATTATTAGTGGCATTGTTGTTGAATTCCAAGTTTTTAAAAAGGCCTTTATTTTAAATCCAGATATCTATTATCTTATTACTCTGCCGGCTCCACTGTTAAATGTCAATTAAGTAGTTAGCATACATAAACACAACTAATTGAGATCAAGTATTAATTGATATTAAGAGCCATCAAAGACTTTTCAAAAAACCTGATCTAAAAAAGTTAAATAGAACAAATGTGGTGGGTCTGTTTTTGGAACACTGCTTAGGTTCCATAAGGATTAACATAAGATACGTTAACCATACATACTCATTATGGAATATTTCATTTGCAATTTAATATTTACACTACATTTAGTTAGGCCCCAATACCCTTACAATTAATTTTCCTTTTCTTCTCCTCCTCCTCCTCTTCCCTTCTTTTTCTTTCTTTCTTTCTTGAGACAGTGTCTTGCTCTGTCATGCAGGCTGGAGTGCACTAGGGATCATAGCTCACTGCAACCTTGAACTCCTGGGCTCAAGCAATCCTCCCGCCTCAGCCTCCCAAAAAGCTGGGACTAAAGGTGCATGCCACCATGCCCAGTTAATTTTTAATTTTTGTTGTTGTTGTAGAGATGGAGATCTCCCTATGTTGTGCAGGCTAGTCTAGAACTCCTGGACTCAAGGGATCCACCCTCCTCAGCCTCTCAAAGTCCTGGGATTACAGGTTTGAGCCACTACACCCAACCTTTTCAGGCCATTTTAATAGCCATTTCACAAAGAGCTTCACATTTCCCAGGGTGCGATCAGGTTCCCCGGTCCCCTCTTCACTCTGCATTGGATCACAGTTGATAAGCCCTTGTGAATGTGCTTGTTTTCAGCAATTTCTCTTCTGAGCCTGTATTTTTACCCTCCTCATTTTGGTGCTTGAATTTTTCTCTCACCAAAACCTGGAAACACATCTTCTAATTCATGTCCTTTCCAATTATGTGGCACGAAGCTGGGCAAGGAACCCTACAGCATGCTTGGAGCTCCAGCCCGTAGTAGGAAGGCACAAGCTTGCTCCAGAGCCTCATTCCTCTTTCAGGTTTCCGGTAAAATTGTTTTCCTCTCTTTAATACTGGTCATTTAACACCTTTCCATCATTTACTGAAGAAGAAGAAGGGACAGTCTCAAAATTCCACCTATCCCCAACTCCATTTTCCCCATCTCTAAGTCCACAGAAGCCACAGACACAGGGCAAGCTCACAAGCTAATGTAAGCCATTATACTGTTTTTTTTTTCCTCCAAGACTTAAAAAATTGGTGATTTCCAGCCATGTGCTTAGCTTCTCCTACTTATCTCAGCCTGGTAAAGTAATCTTTACTTAAAATTATATATGAAATAGCAAGTTATCTAGTATTTTGATATAGTGTCAATACAGTTTGATTTCAGTATATATAAAAACAGTGGGTCACTTTTGGAATTGATGAACCTTTTAATTATGATACATTAAATTTATTTTAAACAAACATTTGCCGTTGTGTCTGGACAGGTGACACAGACACATTTATCTATAAAGCATTATTTTTAAAAATAAAATTGTTGGATGCTTGAGAAGTATGACTTTTATGTGTCAATGATGTCCTTTTGTTTTCCATTAAAGGGCACCTGCTGTATGTGCAAAAACATTTTTTAGACTCTGTTTCCAAATAGTATTTTCTCAGTTAGTTTTGAAAATCATAGTCTCAAAGGCTAGCATTATCCAAAGGAGAAACATTAAACATGGTGTTACTGAGGAATTGCATGAGGAATTGCACTCATCCTTCACTCACATGGTGATATGGTTTGGCTCTGTGTCCCCACCCAAATCTCATCCGGAATTGTAATCCCCATAATCCACATGTGTCAAGGGAGGAACCCGGTAGGAGGTGATTGGATCATGGGGGTAGCTTTCTCATGCTGTTCTCATGATAGTGAGTGAGTTCTAACAAGATCTATGGTTTTACAAGGGACTCTTCCCTCTTCACTACTCACACTTCTCTCTCCTGCCACCATGTGAAGAAGGTCCTTGCTTCCTCTTCACCTTCCACCATGATTGTAAGTTTCCTGTGGCCTCCCCAGCCATGTGGAACTGCGAGTCAATTAAACCTCTTTCCTTTATAAATTACCCAGTCTCAGGTATTTCTTTATAGCAGTGTGAGAACAGACTAATATACATGATCACCTCTGGCAACACGGGAGGATGAGAAATGAAGACTTTATTCAGGATAGACAGATGCCTGGTTAACTGAGAGAGTACTGGAGAATGGTTGTTGAAGGACAGCTCTCAGTTGGTCATAACCACACATTGTAAAACACTTTATCAGGTAAAATTTAATATAGGAACTAGCAGAGGCACTAACCTTTTGAGTGTTCATAGAACCAGGTTTCTTCACTATTGTATTTACATACACTACATATACATACACACACATATGTAGTATGTATACATATGTGTCTATACATTGTATATATAGTACATATATACATATGTACAAATGGTACAGCATACACACACATACATATATATAATTTATATGTTTAATATTTTATTAAACTTTTTATTAAAAATTAAACATTAATATGTTAAATTTTATTGGCATTTAAGATAACCTAAATAGCATTTTATTGATATTACTATTAAATAGAAGCAAACTATTCTGCCGGGCGCAGTGGCTCAAGCCTGTAATCCCAGCACTTTGGGAGGCCGAGACGGGCGGATCACGAGGTCAGGAGATCGAGACCATCCTGGCTAACACGGTGAAATCCTGTCTCTACTAAAAGATACAAAAAACTAGCTGGGCAAGGTGGCGGGTGCCTGTAGTCCCAGCTACTTGGGAGGCTGAGGCAGGAGAATGGCGTAAACCCGGGAAGCGGAGCTTGCAGTGAGCTGAGATCTGGCCACTGTACTCCAGCCCGGGCGACAGAGCGAGACTCCATCTCAGAAAAAAAAAAAAAAAAAAAGAAGCAAACTATTGTTAGCAGAATTATTAAGATAAGTTGGGTGATTTTCCCCTTGAGGGACTGAATATACAAACTGACTCTATGCGACCACAGAATTGTGACACACAACGTCTGTAGCAACTAGTTGGAGAAACTATCTTAGTCCCTTTGGGCTGCTATAACAAAATACCATGAACTTTGTAGACTGAAAAAAAAGAAAATTAGAAATTTATTTATCATAGTGTTGAAGACTGGGAAGGCCAAGATCCAGGTGCTGGCAGATTTAGTGCCTGGTGAGGGCCTGCTTCCTGGTTCACAAACGGAGCCTTCTCACTATGTCCTCACATGGTAGAAAAACGAGCTCCCTTGGGCCTATTTTAATAGAAAACTAATCCCATTCTGTGGAGTTGTTATGACCTAATCACCTCCCAAAAGGCCTACCTCCTAAAACCATTACCTTGAGAGTGAGAATTTCAATATATGAATTTGGAGGAGACACAGACACTCAAACCACAGCAGGAGTTATACCACAACCTCTGCAGCAACAGCTCAGTATGGTCACAACTTGGTCAGTGACTGCTTACTTCCCTATTTTTTGCATCAGGACAACTTTCAACTCAGGATCAACTAGAGAAAGCCAAATATACTTCCCAAACCAGTCATCCTAGATGTCTTATTTGTATTTAGCCTGCCTCCAGTTCCTCCATGCCAATGAGCTCCACTCAGAGCACAACACTATAAAGCTTTTCCAGTTCCCACTCTACCACTGTTCTACTTTGCCGAGAGCAAGTGATGGTGGCTAAGTCCCTTGATATAACAAGTTCTGAATAAATAGCATCTGTTTGTTCTTGTCTGGGTGACCTTCAATTATTTCCACGATCTCAGTAAGTTACCATCCTTGAGCTACAGGTTTCATCTTTTACTCTTATGCAATTTAGTCTAATTAATATGCCATATCATACATTGACTGTATAATACTATGTAAGCCACTCCACCTTCTGTGTCTGTTTCTCCGTCTGCAAAATGGGGACAAATATTATCCCCTTCACAAGGGCTAATGTGAGGGCCAATGAGTCAAAACATAAAAAACTTCAAACACTACATGCAGCAAATAAACTTTAGGTATCATTATCATTATCATCACTGTGATCATCAAAATACAAATCTTCTTTCATCTAAATTGTATTTGAGTACCTGGGATCTCTGTGAGTCCAAAATCAGGGTTCAATTATAAATACACATTTTAGTTTTCACCCTGAAGATTGTATGGTGTGTGTGTGTGTGTGTGTAAAATTAGCTGAAATTAATTAAATTTAAAAGATGATGAATTTGTTGAAAGTATACTTCTGTCTCTTTCTATAATATGTCTATATATTCTTGTGGTGACCATGAAACTATGACACTCAGATCTACTATGGCAGTCCCAGCGGTAGCCCCTCTGGATCCACCTCTCCATCCCTCCATCCTCTCATCCCTACTCCCCACTGACTCCATGTTTGTCCTTAGGGCCCACTTTTCTCAGGTTATACCCAGCAGGCAGTGGTACTAGTGCAGGAACATTCTCACTGAACATACTGCTCATGTAATGAGCAACTTTGGCTTAAAGATGCCCCATCTGCTGGCCAAAACTTTCTCAGAGCTCTGCTACAAACTGAAATTCTTCTTTCACAATCCTCCATCCTTTCCTTGTCTTTACAAATGTTAGTTTTGCCTGTCTGTCTCAAGTCGCTCCCTCCTTACTCATGCTTCCTCCCTTTATTTTTATTCATGTATTTTTTTCTTTTTTTTTTTTTTGAGATGGAGTCTCGCTCTGTTGCCCAGACTGGAGTGCAGTGGTGCGATCTCAGCTCACTGCAAGCTCCGCCTCCCGGCTTCATGCCATTCTCCTGCCTCAGCCTCCCGAGTAGCTGGGACTACAGGTGCCTACCACTACGCCCGGCTAATTTTTTGTATTTTTAGTAGAGATGGGGTTTCACCGTGTTAGCCAGGATGGTCTCCATTTCCTGACCTCATGATCCATCCGCCTCCGCCTCCCAAAGTGCTGGGATTTCAGGCCCGAGCCACCACTCCTAGCCGCTTTATTCTTAACAGTTAGTCCCTCTAGTAAATATTTCACATGCTTGACCCTGTCTTGGTGTCTGTTTCTGTGGGGACACAAACACAATATGTAAATAAAACACAAAACAGCTAAATTATACTATTGCAATCTATACCACAGGTTCTGGTTTAGAATCAAAGTGCATAAGATATACTCATTTTATAAAGGTAATTGCAGCTCCATAAAATTTCATTGAGTTCAATTATAAATCTAGAATTAAAATTCAGTCTACTTCCAAATATCATTATTCATCAACTCATATTACTGAGAGAACTGTAATAAAAGAAAATTCAATGATAAGGAATTTAGGTTTGAAATGTTCAGCACAAGCTGTAACAAAAGTGACAAGCAAGAGCAAGCTGCAAAGGTTAGTCTTACACAGTTCTTACTGTCAAGGTCTCTGTTCTATAATTCCTGATTCTCTTACAAAATAGTAAGTGGAAAATTCCATTGACTTAAAATCCTTCTCTTTTGTGTCTGAAAGCAAGACTTACAAAATCTCCACTTTTTTCCACTAATTAAGACCCTGAGGTGGCCTGTCTTGATAGGGCAAAACCAAAGTGCACTCTTTTTAAGAACACAACTCAGTGGGTCTTCTGACCAGTAACAGAGTCACACGGCTTCCTCCTTACATGCGTTCTGGAGCACTTACCATTCAGAGAAGATTAAGTTCAACAGTTGTGAAGAACAGGTACTTTGAGATGAATCAGAAACTAAAAAACGTTTCTTTGAATTTATAAGATACTAAGTCCATATTATCTTTCATGATGAGTTATTATAGAATAATAATTACATACCTACAAGTGTTATGAAATTTTCAAAAGGCCAAAATTAATCTCCACCTCTCACGAAAACATACTTCAAATCCATTTTAACTAAGTACCTCAATTTCAAGTGCAACTGGGCTTAGAATTGGCAACTAGGATGAAAATTGAACCCTGAAATGAAAATTAAAAGGATCACAATGCTTGAATGGGAACATTAATAAATTTTTCTATCACAGATAGTTTACTTTTCTGCAACATAAACAGATCATAAACATATGCTAGAGATGCCACTCAATGCTTTACACTAATCTACTCTTCTTTCTAAGAGAGCCTCCATTCTTGGTTGCTGCTCAAGAGGTGGCCTAGGTAGTCATGTTTATATCTAGAGGCCTGATCTCTATTCACACCTGTTGAATCTGGAATTGGCACCCGACCTAAACTGAACTAATCTGTCTCCCGACCTTGAGATTTGTAATTGAAACACTGGTTGTTGTCTATGAGGTACCATAATGCACAGCCAATTGGAGTTGGAACAGACTAAACACAATGCACTTACTTAGAAGCAGAGAAACCAAGAGAAAACAAAGAAAGCTATTCTGGAGAGATGCAGAATGACAAAAATACATGCTGCAGTGGTTACAAGATTGCATATGGGTGGAATTTCTGTTCTTTCACTTGAGGTAAAACAAAGGCAAATTAACTAGCGGGTTACTTAAGAGTCCAAATGAGAATCATTTACAATAAAACTAAAACAACAGCACATAGGGGAAAACATTTGCTTAAATAGAAAATCATGAATTGTCTTGACTCCAGAGGACAAACTTTTGGGTTTTCTGACTCTATGGGAGCTATTTTACAACTCTGTAAATTGTAAATAATTTATACAAGTGCAAAATAATTCTTGTCTGTACATATGTGAGTGTTGTCCTATGCATTAGAAAGTAAATTGACCTCCTTCCCCTCGTGTGGAAGAAGATAATTTTACCTCCACTTCCACATTCATTTCAACTTTTCTTTACCCAATATAAATCTGTGTTTTTCCTTTTCTAATCTTTAAACTGGTTGTAACACCTCACTAACTTCCTTATTAGTGAGTTAAATAATATCTTTAACGAGTGTTTTTTTTATATATGTATGAGAATCATGCTTTTACTTTTTTGAAAAATTTCTTTTAACATTTTTGGGAGTTTTCCACGACCATGTCCAGTGGATTCACTTACCAAGACCAGGTGTATTAGTCTGTTTCACACTGCTATAAAGAAATATCGAAGACTGGGTAATTTATAAAGGAAAAGTTTAATTGACTCACAGTTCTGAATGGCTTGGGAGGCCTCAGGAAACTTACAGTCATGGTGGAACGGGAAAAGGCACATCTTACATGGCAGCAGGTGAGAGAGAGAGAAGGGAGCGAAGGGGGAAGAGTCCCTTATAAAAACCATCAGATCTTGTGAGAACTCACTTGCCATCACAAGAACAGCATGGGGGAACTGCCCCCATGTTCCAGTCACCTCCCACCAGGTCTCTCACTAGACATGAGAGGATTATGGGTATTAGGATTCAAGAGGAGATTTGGGTGGAGATACAGCCAAACCATATCAGCAGGTAAACTGTCACCAGAGAAGTGCATCTCATAAGTAGTTTAAACCCAGCATGTCTTGGCTTTCAAAGGTAAATCCAAAGCAGCAATAGAAATTTGCTGATGATGTTTTTCTATTTTTAGTTTTCTTCTCTACTAATTTTATGTTTTGTTTTTTGTTCTTTTGCAGCTGGTAAGTTATTTCCCATTAGTGGCAGCAATAACTGGTAATTTGGTTTTTATGATCTGACCATTTAATTTCTGTAGAAGAATTTGTAGCTAATAAAGATCTATTCTCTGCTGAGTGCGAGACAACAAAGTGTTGGATTTGTTAGTCTTTTGGTTTGTCAATTTATCTATTTAGGGCTCAAATCAATTAAGAATTTCCTATCAGGAAAGAACAGCTCTTCAGTATCTGAACTGGAAAGTTATTGTGATATTGTGTTTACTTTTGACCAATGGCTGAAATTTTAGAATTAAAACCCTAAGTGCTATCTATCTCTGTCTGTGTATGTGTCTATAATTCAGAAAGAATTTCACTTTCCTTGTGTGAGTGTGTAATGTTTTCCATCTCAGGATGTTATCAGTAAGTTCAATTACAAACTGTTAAAGGGGCCTGTTCTGATTGACTAATAGAGACACTTACACAGATTGAGTAATCCAAAAATTCCCAGAAAATAATAAACTTCTAACAATTTAAGTGTGCTAAAATCTAAAAGAAAAGGATTCTTACTGAAACTAACAAGTAGAGAAGCCATGTTCACAAAGTTTAGGTGAATCTTTGGCAAACAATACTAATTTTTTGGTTTTAATAGTCATCTATGTCTTATCTAATTTATTGATGTTAAGTATAATGCAATCCTATACTAATTTTAGTTGGGAATGTTTTTCCTAAATTAATACTGGTTTATTGATCAAATAAACTAGCATTACTTCCACTTTATGGTTAAAGATTATGAAAAATATAAATTTGTATTTGGCCAAATTGAGTCATTATTCTGATTTTCAACAAAAGTTTTATTTTATGTCAGTTTAAAGATAATTTCAGTGATCTCTATTTTTCCTTTTCAGCACTGTGTTGAATATGAATGGTATAAGCAGAAAACCTTCCCTGTTTCAGATCTTAGAGGGAGAGGATTCAATCTCACTAAACATAATGTTTGCTGTAGGTATTTTGCAGATGCTCTTTATTAAGAGGAGGAAGTTCTGCTCTATTTGTTTTCTCTTTTTTTTCTGAGAGTTTTGTCATAAATGGGTGTTGGAATTTTGTCAAATGCTTTTTCCTCACCAATCAATATAATCACGTGAGTTTTCTTCTCTAGCCTGTTAATATGGCAGACAACATTGACTAATACTCAAATATTGAATCAGTGTTGAATATCTGGAATAAATCACAGTTGGTCAGGCTGCATAATTATTTTTACACATTGTTTAATTGTATCTGATAATATTTTGTTAAGGATTTGTCTGAATTCATCAGTGATACTGGTCTGTCATTTTCTTTTTTTTTGTAGTGTCTGTCTGATTTGGTATTAGAGATATAGTACCTTCAGAGAATTAATTACAAAGTGTATCATCCTCTTCTATTATCTGTAGGAGATGGCATAGTATTGGTATTAATTCATCTTTAAATATTTGGTAGAATTTTTCATTGAAACCATCTGTGCCTGAAGATTTCTTTTTTGGGAGTTTTTAATTTCTAAATTTAATTTCCTAAATAGTTATAGTGCTATTCAAATGATTTTTATACTGTTTGAGTTAAAGCGGCTTGTATTTTTCAAGGAAGTGGTTTATTTAAGTTGTCAAATTTATGTGTGTCGTATTCCCTTACTATTCTTTTGATGTTTTTGGGGTCTACAATGATAGATCCTGTTTTATTCCTGATATTAGTGATTTGAGCCTTGTTTCTTCCTTCCTTCCTTCTTTCCCACTCTTTTTTCCTTTCTTCTTTTCTTGTCAGACTTCCTAGAGATTTGCCAATTTTATGTATCTTTTCAAAGAACCAGTTTTTGCTTTTTATTTTCCATATTTAATTTCATTGACTTCTTTCTGCTTTTACCTTTATTATTTCCTTCCTTTTGTTTACTTCAGATTTATTCTTGCTCTGCTTTTTTTGGGTTTTTGAGGTGAAAGCTTGCATTTTAGACTACTCTTTTTTCTCAATGTAAGCATTTAGTGTATAATTTCCCTCTAAGCACTCTTTAACTGTGTTCCACAAATTTTAATATATTGTATTTTTTTCTGTTCAATGTACTTTTTGATTTCTCTTGAGACCTCCCTTTGACCCATAGATTATTTAGACGCATGTCATTTAGTTTGAATATATCCCTGGTAACATTTTGTTATTGATTTCTGGTTTGATTCCAATGTGGTTAAAAAACACACTCTGTATGATTTTGAATCTTTTAAATTTGTTAAGGTTTATGGTCTATCTTGCTATATTTTCTGTGGGTTCTTGAAAAGAATGTGTATAGTCCTACTTTTGTAGAAGAAAAAAATGTGTGCAGTGTTCTATAAATGTCAATTCGATCCTATTGACTGTTGTTAAGTTCCTCTATACCCTTGCTGGTTTTCTGCCTAGTCGTAGTATCAGTTGTTGAGAGATGCTGCAGTCTCCACATACAATTGTGGATTTGTTATTTCTAATTTCAGTTCTGTCAGTTTTTGGTTCACATATTTTGCAGCTGTTGTTTGGTACATCTAGATTTAAAATTGCTATGTCTTCTGGTTTGATACTCTCATCATTATATAATGTCCCTCTTTGTCTCATAATTTTCTTTGCTTTGAAGTCCACTTTATCTGATGATATACCCACTCCTGTTTTCCGTTTACTAATGTTTTAATGAGATATCTTTTCTATCATTTTACTTTCAATATTTTGAGCAAAAGACTGCCTAATTTCCTTTGTCTGAAGTTCCTTTTAATAAATGAGATAAGAACTAAATAAAAATCTCTAATTTCTTAATTGAAGTTTTGTAGTTTATTCTTTCAAAAAGGTTTCAAAGATGGTGGATAAAATTTAACTTTGGATCATAATTGAGTTCCTAGGAATACTTTACCTATAACCAGTCCAACAAAAAAGAAATTATTTTTTCATGAGCAGGAAGAAATGCAGAGAAAACTTGAAAAACTTTGACTATATAAACATATGTGTACATACCAAGCAGCTATAAAGTCTCCCACTATTTAGCTGGTGACTAAATATGAGGGGAATTAAGGGAATATATCCTTACCTCTTTAACAGTACAGTTGTTGTTTCTCTTTAACTGAAATCTCTGTACACTGACAAATGACCTATGTGGGAGAACTCTAAAAAAGATACATACAAGGTGTAATCATTGGTATCCGGTGTTGGAAATACCCATTCTTAGATACAAACTCAATATGGTTTTATTGTCTTGCAGTAATCAGACTTTATTTTCTTAGGCTTTGACAAAAGGAGTTGCAAAGAAGAGAGGTGCTGCATTTCTTCTTTGTCCTTGAGAAAACATTAACTCCTATCTGTTACCGTTCAAGGACACAATGCTGAGAGAGCCCTGGCTCTTTGGCACATTTTGTCCTCTGGCAACATCTTTCTGTACTGTACAGGCTGTTCTAGCACATTAAATCTAACAGAGGAAATTTTAGGTGTAAACTGTGTATATACATATTGAAGATAGAACACTAACATTATTTTACACTGTAGCAGTCTGTTGCTGGGAACATAGCTAAAGCTCTAATCCTTTCTGGTGTTTTCTTGCTACAAAATCCCTTACCCTCCTCCTTCTTTGGTTCTTCTTCTTTCAATTAGATTCTGAACGTTAGGCTTATGATTCTCAAGGATAAGACTATCTGACACTTGAACGGAGAGCTCACTATATGTCAGGCACTGTATCATGAACCTTGTACTGTCTCATTTCATTTTTATGACATAATAAGAATATTAACTCAAAATAAAGCTAGGATAATAAAATGAACCTTGTACTGTCTCATTTCATTTTTATGACATAATAAGAATATTAACTCAAAATAAAGCTAGGATAATATAATAATAAAAAGATGAGAAAACTGATTTCAAAGAGGTTAGATAACTTGTCTGCATTCACACAGCTACTAAGTTTTAGAACCTGCACTGGAATCTAGGCTTGCCTGCTCCCCAACCCACTCTTTTACCAACACATGAATTCTATATTATGTGATCAATTCAACAACTAGCTGCTAGATTTAGCTTTTTAGCAGGATTTTGTGATTTGGCCACCATATTAGTACTGCTATCTGCCTGAGGAACACAGCTAATGTCCCTGTAGCTGTTTCTAGGCTTCCTGTCTTTTCTGTAGCTCTTCTCTGCTTTTCCTTTCTGGTTCTCAACTCTGCCAAAAATCTTTTTCTCTATCACTTGTGCTAGATAACTGAGTCCGAACATTCTGTGTCCCCTTTCTGGTTTCTATCTTTTCTCTATAATTTCCCCCCAAATGATTCTAATACAGCTTTCATATGATCATATGAGAAACTCACATATAAATGCACATGTTAAAAGACAATCACCATTTTGGATGCAATTTTTATTTATTTATGTGCATTGTTTTCCTTGCTATTCATTGCTTTCTTTAAATAGTTATCAGACTTAAGATCCTTCCATTTATATACCTACGTATAACTTTAGGGTTTCCAGACCAAGACCCAAGATTTCTACCTAAGACTATAAAAAGTGAAGGAACATTTTGAATACTAAATTAATGTTTTAGTCTATTTAATGTAAATACAAAAAATATTCATCAAGTATTTATTAAGTATGTGTCAGGTTCCACCCTAGATGCTACTTTCTTACCCTTTCACATATTTTTTTTTTTTTTCGGTGAAAGAACATTTTTTAAAACTAAAATAAGTTTTCTAAAAATGGGGAGATGTTGGTCAAAGGATACAAAGTTTTGGTTATACAGGATGAATAATTTCTGGAGATGTAATGTACAGCATGGTAACTATTGTTAATAATACTGTTTGCATAGTTGAAATTTGATGAGAGTAAATTTTAAATGTTCTCACCATGCTGGCAGGGATATGCTTATTAGCTTGATTGTGGTAATCATTTCATAACGTGTTTATATATCAAAACATCACACTGTATGCCTTAAATATACACAATTTTCGTCAATTATACCTTAGCAAAGCTGAAATTTTTTTAAAAAAGTTTTCTTAATAATAGGCAAATTCAGCAGTCTGTCACAGTGGCTGTCACCTGTAATCCCATCACTTTGAGAGACTGAGGCAGGTAGATGGCTTGAGCTCTAATTGTTGTTCAGGACCAGTAGAGGCAACATGGTGATCCCTGTCTACACACAATAAATACAAAAATGAGCTGGGCGTGGTGGCGTGCACCTGCAGTCCCAGCTACTTGGGAGGCTGAGGTGGGAGAACGGCTGGACCCCAGGAGGCTGAGGTTGCAGGGACTCATGATTGGGACACTGCACTGCAGCCTATGAGACAGAGCAAGCTGCTGTCAAAAAAAAAAAAAAAAAAAGGCAAATTCATCTTATACAAATGACAAACACACAGTCAAGCAAAAAATAATTAGGAAATACCAGCAACAATCACTTTCAATACTTTTGTAAATATGCTTCCAACTTTTACCTACATTTTTGAACTGTTAAAAAAATTTTTTCAGTTAACACTTTATAAATTAACATTCTTCGGGGCTGGGTGCAGCGGCTCACGCCTGTAATCCCAGCACTTTGGTTGGCCTAGGAGAGCAGATCACTTGAGACCAGGAGTTTGTGACTAGCCTGGCCAACACAGCAAAACCCTGTCTCTACCGAAAACACAAAAATTAGCCAGGCATGGTGGTGCACGCCTGTAATTCCAGCTACTACGGAGGCTAAGTCATGAGAATCCTTTGAACCCGGGAGTTGGAGATTGCAGTGAGCCGAGATCACACCACTGCACTCCAGCCTGGGCGACAGAGAAACTCTTGTCACAAAACAAAACAAAACAAAACAAAACAACCATTATTCTACATTAACGGTTGTTAAAGGTTAATAGTTCATTTTCTGGGTGTACGACAGTTTTAAAGACGTAACTTTTAATACTGGATTCAGCCTACTGCTGTTAAGATTTTGCAGTTACATATGAAGAGTATGAGGAACACCATTGTAGGTATTTATCTTTGCATATATCCTTAGACATTTCCTTACAGTCTAAGAACTAGCATTTCTAGTGGAGTGGGGACATTTTTCCAGATGGCAATTAAAGAATTATTTCATTAGTTAAAAAATTTGCAGGCTATATATTTAAAGGAGATCCTTTTTGTTTGGAATTCAACATAACCAGTTAGCTCAAACCTCAACTCTTGAAAAATGTGCCTCCTTTATTCAACAAACATTTATAGAATACTGAATATGACGAATAAAAAAAGATAAGTAAGACCCTATTCTGGGCAGATAATCTACTGTAGTATGCAGATTTGTTATCAAATAGACTACAATGTATTTAAATTTTGTGGGAGATGAATGCACAAGGCCCTTAAGCTACATTGAAGGCTGCCTAAGGCAGTATACAAAATTAGTGCTGAACATTTAAGGAGAATGTGCATTTTAATTTTAATGTTTGATGCTTGAGGAAAAGATTACATCATACCCCCCATTTTCCCCACATACTATTTGTGTTTCTCACTTACATGGTAGTGTGCATGTTATTTGCTTACCTTTAGCACATGAATTCAGAAGAAATATCATTTAACTCTGTGCTTAAAGAGGATATTTAGAAATAACTGACGCAGCTAACATGAGAAGACAAAAAAAAAAACCAAAAAAGAAAAAACTAACGGACTTTTTTTTTTTTTTAACAAAACAGTTGAGACGTCATTTGGGGTAACCATAACGTCGTCAAGGCTGTGGCGTCACGCCTCTAAGCCGATACGGCAGAAGTTTTGGGGCCAGACACAAGACTTCCAAGTTTGAATGGGCAGCGCAAAACTCGGGCAAGTTTTCCAGTCGTGCCGTCGATCCCAGCCAGGCCCAGAAAACACAACCAGAATCGTGAGCCCTTACGAAAACCTGAAACACTGAGCTCGCGTCCTGCCAGGCAGCAGACGCACAAACCCACGCCTCCGAGCGCTCCCTCGGGGTCCCGCCTACTCTTCTCTCCCGAACCCGCTAGAGGTCTGGAGGAGGAGGGGCCAAGGGTGAGGAGGAGGGGCCAAGGGTAAGGAGGACAGTATGCGCATGCGCACTCGGTACCCAGTCAGTGAGCCAATAAGAAATCTCGCGAGGGTTGAAAGTCGGTGGCGTAGGTAGTCGTCCTGGATGCTGGCGAGATAGATGATATCTGCTAGAGGAAGAGGAGGAGGAGGCGGCGAAGCGTTTTCCCAGCCTCAGTCTCTCTTTCGTTTTCCTTTTCCCTTCCCCCAACCCTCCGCCCTTCTCTAATCAGCCCGCCTTCCTTGACCTCAGTGACCCGTCTGGCCCCGCCCATCCTCGTCGACGTGATTCCCGCCGTGAGGTAAGCGCCGGTGGAACCTAGAGCCCCGCGGAAGAGCAGAACGTCTGGGAGTGTGCAGCTCCTGGGCCCGGCTCAGGCCCGTCGCGGAGGCGCGGCGCGGGGGAGCGCTCGGGTGGGAGTCTCGCTCCTCCACCAGTTTATTGCGACGTAGCCACCCAGGCCTAGGCCTCCCCGTCCATCCCCGCCGGACTCGGCCTCTGGCAGCAGCGGGTGACGCACACGGAACATCATGTCGTCCGCGGCCGAGCCTCCGCCACCCCCGCCTCCCGAGAGCGCGCTTTCCAAGCCCGCAGCCTCGACCGCCAGCGGCGGGAGCAACAGCAGCAACAAAGGCGGCCCCGAGGGCGTCGCTGCGCAGGCGGTTGCGTCTGCGGCCAGCGCGGGTCCCGCAGAAGCCGAGATGGAGGTGAGGGCGGCTTGCGGCGTGGGGAGCGGGCGCAGCGGGGAGGAGGAGCTGGCTCCCTCGCCAGATCGTGGCGATCAGACGCAGAGCCGGGCTTCTCTCTGTGCACCAGACTCAGCTTCACATCTTGTGGATACGAAATGATGCTCTCACCCTTGCTCCCTTGTTCTTAACCTATTCGAGCCAAGCAAAATGGATTTCCGGCTCCTCACGTTGAAATTATTTGTCTCTTTCGTGAATCTTGACAAATCTTGGAACGCTCTCAATGAACAGATGTTCTTGGTTACCCTGGCCCAGGGAGACCCATCGTTTTTTTCTCACTAGACTCCCATAATTCCCTCTCCTACCTCTGAATGTGGTTTTTAGTTTCCACTAAACTTCGGGGAAGGGCGAGGAGATGACCCCTTAGGAGCGGGATGCACGGGCGGGGTGAAGGAGGCATTTAAAAGCAGCGCGTCTGAGGACTTGGGCCTCCTTTTCTTCTTCCAGTTCCTTGCGGGGGCGGTATCTGTTCTGGGCAGAAACAATGGCGAGAGCTGGATGGCCGAGTGCGCAGTGGGGATAAGCGGGGCGCAGCTGCTTCTGTGAAGGGAGAGGAAGCCCCTCCCAGGCACTGTTCCACTATAAGGGAAGCAACCAAGGCAGCAGCAGCTGTCTCGGATCCCCCATCGAATTTAGGGGGGATGAGTAAGTGTAGGAATGAATTAGAGAACCAGGCGCAGTTGATTGGCTCTCAGTCCGGCACTTTTTCTCTTTTTGGCCTCTGGCCTTAAAAAAAAAAATTAGTACCACTGGGCTGCCGAGACTTCTGGGTTTGGGTTGGCCAGGGGATGTTGACAGTACTGAGGGGCTGGAAAGATGAGGAAACTGCCAGGCGGGTAAATTGGATATGCTTCCAGGCTTTGCAATATCTGGGGAAAAAGTAATTGCTCCTTCCAATTGTTATCCTTGGCCTTCGACCTGTTTTGAAATATTTTGTAAGTCGGAGCCCAAAGATTTCTGGGATTTTCCTATCCTTAGAATGAAAGTAATACTGGTCTGAAGGTGAGTCTTGACGCACATTGTACAGTAAGGAAATGAGAGCGTAGTTTACCATTGAGGCATTTGGCACAGTACTTTTATTTGGGTAGCTGGGGTTAAGTAACATTAATGTTAGTAATCTTTTAAAGAACTTTTAGTATGAGGGTAGGTTTAGTGACGTAGGAACTCCTGATAGTTCCTGTAGTTTTGAGTGATTAAGATAAGATTTCTTTCAAATTAAAATATATTCAGTGTTGTCTTTTTTTTTTCCCTTAAGGAGGTGGTTCTTTTGGGTTACCAGGGCTCTTTAACTTGAATTCCCGTTCCAAGGCTTAAGGGGTTTGATACAAAGCAATTGTGTGTAACTGTGTAGTTCTCGACAAAAATCTGTTTGTAGTTATCCTCAGCCTCTCAAAGGGGGGTCTGCCATCCAAACTTTGGAAAAATAAATTTTCACCAGAGGTCTTGTTAATATCTGAACACAGAGTAATTTTACGCCGAAAGCAAGTCAACTTTTTTGACTTGAAGTTGCTATTTTAAATGAAAATTGATTTTAAGTTTAAATGTGAGTATAGATGTTATCACTACCGTATTAAATTAGTGATATTTTCATTTGCCATATGGGGAAATTGAGTTCTGCTAGGTAGAACCTGTGATAAAACTCAGGTCTGCTTTTCAAAGTGAGCCTTTTCCCACCCATCTTGCTCTGCCGTGTTCTTACCAAAAAAACGTATTTGGCAGTTCAATTTATTGAATAACATAGTTATTTTTACCTTCCTAGTATAGAAATATTAGGAATTTTATTTTTTATGCATCTTATGACTGACTCATTTTGTTCTGTTTTTTTGTTGTTGACATAGTGTGATTTTTTTGTCTTAAAATGTACTGTCAGTTTCCTGTTTAACAAAATTCAGAATCACTGCAATTCATGATAAAAACTAAGTTTGAGCACACATGCCTAATATATGTCACAACTTAATCTGTTTTGCACTCGGAAAATGAATATTTTATAAATGCCTTTTTCTTGTTTGGAAGTATGTTCTAAGGTGTTTTTCTAAAATCACAGAATAAACTCAGCATTCATGAATTTGTTGTGTGTGTGTGTGTGTGTGTGGCAAAGCTGATTTTCCCAGAAATAGCCTCCCTGTGTATTCAGTTACTTTTTTTCTTTTTGCATGATACTAACAGGTCAATGGAGCAACTTGTTTTTTAGTTATCCTTTTGGCAATGTGGAACTCTTCTGTGTTCATCCTCATCTCTATTGACTAGATTGATATGCCAATAATATGATGTCAAAATGCCTGGAAGTCAGTTTTTTTTTTTTTTTAAACTATGGAAGAAATAATGACTACCGTTGGAAAGCACAATTTATTTTTGTAGGTTGCATTTCATGACATTTTTGAATTTTGTGAACGACTGGGTAGGTGGCTTTGTCACTTACATATGGAGACCAGAGATTTATGATGAGCATAGGGTCACGCAAGTGCCAAGGGTCTTAACAATGAAGTTATACTTGACTTAAGGTCATTTTACCTTTTATTCCAGTACCATACCAGGTCTCCTCCCCACAACCTCTTGGTCACAGATAGTTTTATTACAGCGTGTATTGCTAAGCATAGATTTGTGCATCTTTAATGAAGATTATACTTCTGCCGATTTTTTTTAATGGATGAATAGAACTTTGCAGTGTAGAAGTTGTTGATTTTGTTGCTTGTCACATATGAATGTCAGGATAAATACATTTGCAAGAATAACGTTTATTACTAGTTTAGGACTCAGACTGTAGTTAGAGTATTCAATTTAGGCTGGGAGAAAAAGTTTTTGTAATATTCCAGATGGAAATCAGGGTGACTAATCCTGATTTCTTTGTATACATTTGTGTAGTAGCACAGTAGATACTGTAGTTTTGTGACGAAAAGGGAACTTTTCCCCATATTTTATACTGTTTAATTTGGTTTCATGGTTATTACAGAAAAGAGAAACAGATTGGTTTGTATTAAATGTAGTTTTCTTTTAGGATGATGAAGATAATCTTGTGTTCTAATCTTTGCAACAACTATCCAGTTTATATGGGTTAAATAGGTTGTTAACCCCATAGTATCTAATATCATTTTATCAGTTTTTCTGTTAGTTCAGATGACAACCATTTAAGTTTCTAGGAAGTTTGAGGTGAGAATATATTATTAGAGATGTGGTTTGGGCAGAAGTTGGTCTATAATGCTATGTTTACTATTTGTGAAGACCAATTCTATTTAATGTTTTCTTTCTAGCAGGAAGTATTTGATGATGCGTCACCTGGAAAGCAAAAAGAAATCCAAGAACCAGATCCTACCTATGAAGAAAAAATGGTATGTTCTAGGCTTATGAATAGAGTCTATAAAGAAAACTTTTTATTAGGTGATTAAATGTACTAAACGTCTGTCTTAATCCATTTTGCGTTGCAACAGTACCACAGACTGGGTAATTTATAAAGAAAGGAAATTTATTTCTTAGAGTTCTGGAGGTTGGGAAGTCCAAGGTCAAGGCCAGCATTTGCTGAGGGCCTTCTTGCAGCGTCATTGTATGGAGAAAGGCCAAGAGAAGAGAGCAAGACAGGACTGAACTTTCTTTTATAACAAGACCACTGGTGATAACCTCCTCCTGAGATAATGACAGTAATCTTTTCCTAATCATCTCTTATTAGGCCCTACACCTCCCAACACTGTTGCACTGGGGATTAAATTACAACATGGGAGATTTGGAGAGGGACACAGTCAAACCATAGCAACATCTGTTCAATTTTGTAATTAGGGCACAGATATCCATTTGAAATATGTGTAATGTGGAATACTATAACTTCCGTATCTTATGTGTCTATTTAAACCAAATGGAAGTATTGTATGAATTAACATAATATGATGTCATTATCTGGTTATGTTAACAACACCTTTAAAAATTTAACCTTGGAAGTGAGGTGACCAGAATAGTTACTCAATGTATGTTTATTCTGCACCTGGCTAGCATTATACTCTGCTAGTTACCAAAAAAAGAAATATGCTCCTTGCTCACAGCATTTTTATATTATAGATGCAATCTTTACAAAAAGAACATGACATACTGGAGTAATTCAAGTCCCAGTTCACATTCCGTATCGTCTAAGAAACTTCTCCCTCAAAACTATGACTTGACTTAAACAGTACCTACACAGAGCTTTAAATTTAAATTCAGTTTTAATAATAATAGTAGTGGCTAACAGTGAATGTATGCCATATCTGGCCCTGTTCTGAATGCTTTATATGAATTAAACTCATTTAATTGTATTGAAATCTTAAAAAGTTAAAATAACAATGTATTAAATAAGAATACCACTACACAGTGTGCTCCTGTAGGGTAAGAACACTGTTTTAATCTTTCTTTCTGTCTTCAGTACCCAGAACAATATCTGGCACATAGCAGATCTTACATATTTTTTAAAACATACTTTTTTCCTTTGACTTTCTCTTCCAAATCAGTAAATATTTTTGAATCTCTTAAATAACTTCAAAATCTTAAAATTATGATATGTATTCTATGTGCATATAATACTATGTAAATTACAAATGATTTATCTTTAGGTTTGATTTGTTACATAGTTTACATATATATGTAACTATTACCTTTTTTGCTATCAAATTTAGAGAGAAAATAGATTTGCCTCTGTTTTTTAAAGTGAATACTATTTTGAATACAGTCTACATGTTTTAATACTGCTTTAACTCTTTATAGTTTAGATTCTGACACTATACCAGTGAATCTAATTGCCAATTCTGAGGCTCAGTTTTAGTTTCTTGATTTGTGCTTGATATTGTTGACCATTCCTCAAAAATCTTGACTTGCCTTGAAAGACATTTTTTCCCTTGATAATATCCTCTTTGCTTTTTTATTCCTTTGTCTTTCCTTATTAAAATTTGAACATTTCTTCCTAGACAGTTTGATTCTTACTGGTTTTTACCTGGTATATTTAAACTGAATATTCTCAAGTACTTAACCTCTAGCCCAGAAGCCTATAATCAGTATTTTCATTTACTTTAAAATCCTATTCGTACCTCTTACTTGAGAATATCCAAAACTATATTCATAATTTTTACTTAACATATCTTAGCGTTACCTCAATGAATGAAAACTCCTCTTCAGGTATACTCAAGATGTCCATGACATTACTGCATACTTTTTTAATAATAAGTTTACTTACAAGTTTATTCTTTTTTCCATATCACCCTCGTTCAGTATTTTTCTATTATTGCATGGATTATTTTGTGCTTCTTTATTTGCCCCCTTTCTTATGATGTGGCCCCTTCCGAGTTTCTTTTTTTTTTTTTTTTTTTTTTTTTGGAGACGGAGTCTAGCTCTGTTGCCCAGGCTGGAGTGCAGTGGCGCGATCTCGGCTCACTGCAAGCTCCGCCTCCCGGGTTCCCGCCATTCTCCTGCCTCAGCCTCCCGAGTAGCTGGGACTACAGGCGCCCGCCATCTCGCCCGGCTAGTTTTTTGTATTTTTTAGTAGAGACGGGGTTTCACCGTGTAGCTCAGGATGGTCTCGATCTCCTGACCTCGTGATCCACCCGTCTCGGCCTCCGAAAGTGCTGGGATTACAGGCTTGAGCCACCGCGCCCGGCCCCCGAGTTTCTTAACATTTTTGCAAAGTATTATTTAGGACACAAATTTGACTGTGAAATGGAGGTTTTTCAGTGGTTTTCTACAATGCTTTTCATTTTCTTAGTGGCCTTTATTGGAACTCTTCTCATTTCTTCCAGGTTTTTCAGTCTCCCAGCATCATTTCGTTTTTTGACATCGTGATCTTCACCTGAACAGTTTTTTTCTAAGCAAGCTCCCTTGTCATCTGCTAGTTCCTAACCATAGATAAGTTCGCTATCCACTCTTCATTCTTGAACCCAGAATGCTGAGTACTACTTCAGAAAACTAAATACTAGTGCTGATTGGTGCCAGAATAAGTGTATGGTTTTTATTTTCTTGGACTTTGAGTATTTACTGCCTGTCAATCTCATTTAGCCATTCTAAAATGTGCCCACTCTGATCAGTCTTTCTTCTCCATTTCTCCCATGCCCTCATTTTCAGTCTTCCTCCACAAAGAATTGCAGGCCTGTCTTTATTTTCTTTCTCTTTTCAAACATATGTATAGCTCTACTGTCCTACCTCATTTCTTCCTCTCTCAGAGAAAGAAGCTAATCCAAAGCTATTCACTTTAATTTCCATTTGATTTTGTAATTGATTTCTTCCAGGTTGCTAATCATACTCTCTTGTTCTGCTTTTTAGGTTCTGTTAGTTTTTCTCCCTCAAGACATTTCAGTTTTAACCTTTTAATTCTCTCAAGCAGTTTGTCTTGATTCCAAACATAATCACAATAATTATTTTTTTCAGTCCAAACATCTTCTAGATGCATGCTCTTGACTTATCTTTCATTATCTATAAATTAAGAAATGTAATTATGTAAAATTTGCATTCACAAATGTATCTTGTTCAGTACTGTAAAAACAGTCTGTAATTTTGGGAAACAAATAGCAGAGGCTTGTCATCTGTAGGACATTACTGGGGTTCTAGCATGTTCTCAGTCTTGTTATTGTGCAGATTCATTTGCTGCTATGACTGCCATTTGTGACGCAATGAAACACTATAACCATGTGCCTTGCTAATAGTAAGTCGGGCTTCAGTTTTTACATTGGTGTGACCTTAAAAAATGATTCTGTTCCTTTTAAAAATACATAGTTGTTACAACATTATGGCATTTGGATACTTCTTGTGTTTGCTAGGCAATTGTCTTTTTGTAATTCATTCCCAAACTGACATTTTAGACATTTATAGACGGAGATGTTGAGTAGTTGGTTTCCCTGTTTATTGAGCTTTTCTTGTCTTGCTTCTCCTTTGTTTCATCAAACTATTATTGTTTCTGTATAAAGGCTGCCTAATAGCTCTCAATTTCATTATTTTTATGAAAATTTGTCTTCAAGACTCTTAAGGGTTTTTTTTTTTTTGCCCAAGTAAATAAATGTCTTCCGTTCTCTCAGTTTTATAATAGGGAACATTCAAAGGGGCAGATGGCAGATACGAAAGGAAGGAATAGTATCAAGCCCAATATCGTTTTAAAATTTGTCACATTTTTTCTAGCTTCTGAATAAATTCACTTGTGTTGCACAGTGCCTCTTAATATTTTAAAAATTGTTCCAATCAACTATATTGAAGTATTATTGACATAAAATAATTTTAAGTTTGCAATTCAATGAGTTTTAGCAAATATTTATTTAAATACCATCACAATCATGATGCAGAGTAGTTCCATCATCCCCAAAAAGTTTGATCCTGCTCCTTTATATCAGTTCTTGCTCCCACCTTCTTGCCACTTCTGATCTGCTTTCTATCACTAGTTAGCATTTCATTTAAGTGGAATCATACAGCATGTAGTCTTTTGTGTTTGGCTTCTTTCACTTTGCATAGTGCTTTTGAAACTCATCCATGTTGTTGCATGTATCTGTAGTTCTTTTTTTTTTTTTTTTTGGGGGGCTGAGTTCATTGTATGGAGGCATGATTTCTGAAGTTTTAATTGATACTCTGATAAAATGTATTTTAAATTTTTTTTCAGCAAACTGACCGGGCAAATAGATTCGAGTATTTATTAAAGCAGACAGAACTGTTTGCACATTTCATTCAACCTGCTGCTCAGAAGACTCCAACTTCACCTTTGAAGATGAAACCAGGGCGCCCACGAATAAAAAAAGATGAGAAGCAGAACTTACTATCAGTTGGCGAGTGAGTAATAGTTTAAACTTCATAGTTCAACCAAACTTATTTTTGATAGTCTTCAGTAGAAGCATAAAATCTCTATGATAAATAACTTAAAAAATTATTTTAGTGCCATTATTTATTTGGCCCTGCTTGACTTGGCATGATTTAGCCATAAATGTATAAGTATATAAAAATATGCATATTGGTTAGAGCACAGTGGCTCTTGCCTGTAATCCCAACATTTTGGGATACCAAGGTGGGAGGATTGCTTGAGTCCAGGAGTATGAGAGCAGCCTGGGCAACGTAGGGAGATCCCATCTCTACAAAAAAAGAGAACAATAAAACTGTATAACGCCTTATTTTTTGTAGCATTACACAGTTTATGAATTGTAACAATCATACTGAGTATGGAATTTAGATGTCATGTCATTCCTCAGAGAGGAACCAAATGCAGAGTTTTTAAGTGGCTTGTTCAATATCACATTGAAAAATGATCCAGACTTGAATTTGAATCTGACTTGGGTGTGCTCTAGGCTCCTCCATCACATACAGATGTTGACGGTATTTTATCTAAAGTGTGGTGTGTGGGATATTGTGATGACTTACATCACAGCAGCTTATTTAAACTTTTTGTTGCATACTTAGTTGTTTTTATATAAATTGAAGTGTCAGGTTGTATGCCGTCCTTTGGTGGTTGTTGAAAATAATTCTTACATGTTGAATTTGGAAATTCTCTAGAATTTTTGTCCTGGTTGGATAAATAAGATGTTTAATTAGTAATAGTAGATTTAGGGCAGTCTTGGCTCCCTGAAATGGCTTTGTGTAAAATTCCCAAAGTGAAAACTGTGATTAGTAATTAAAATACAAAAGATTGTCTAAAAGAAATATCAACAAGGTTAAATTCACTACACAATTTGTTGAAAGGGAAGTATGAGCTTCATCTTGAAGGGGTTATCGTTGTAAGCATAATACCTTTTATTTGGGGTATTTCACTCATTCAGTGTATCTTATTTCTCATCCATTGTGACCAAAGCACTATTTTATTTTATTTTATTTTTTTTATTTTTATTTTTTTTTTGAGGCGGAGTCTCGCTCCGTCGCCGGGAGTGGAGTGCAGTGGCTGGATCTCAGCTCACTGCAAGCTCCGCCTCCCGGGTTCACGCCATTCTCCTGCCTCAGCCTCCGGAGTAGCTGGGACTACAGG
>NW_012112142.1:9357846-9391414 GCF_000951035.1 Colobus angolensis palliatus | reverse complement strand
AGCCAGGATGGTCTCTATCTCCTGACCTCGTGATCCGCCCGTCTCGGCCTCCCAAAGTGCTGGGATTACAGGCTTGAGCCACCGCGCCCGGCCCCAAAGCACTATTTTAATACTTACTAAAATATTTCAGAATTCAGAAGTTTGCAGATATTTAAATATCATTAGTGTCATGGCGTGAAACTGGAAACTACTGTAATGAATATTGTTAGGAGATAGTCAATATGATGTCTCAAAAAGAAACACTTCTGTTACTGTTTTCTATTTTATTATTATCCTAATTGGAAATACATAATACATTGTTCGGCTTGATGTGTTATATAGTGTTAACTGGGGAGAAAGAGTCCCAGTTAACAGATTTCTTTACTCTTCAAACCATTTTAAATGGGAAGCTAATTTACCTAAAGTAATGAGGGTGATAGTATTGTCTTTGAGTATCAGGAATACATTTTTTTAAATCTTTTTGTTGTTTGTTTTTATTGAGACAGAGTCTTACTCTGTGACCCAGGCTGGAGTGCAGTGGTGTGATCTCGGTTCACTGCAACTTGTGCCTCTGGGGTTGAAGCAATTCTTGTACCTCAGCTGGGATAACAGGCTCACGCCACCAAGCCCAGCTCATTTTTGTATTTTTAGTAGAGATAGGGTTTCACCATGTTGGCCAGGCTAGTCTCGAACTTCTGATCTCAAGTGATCCACCCACCTCGGCCTCCTAAAGTGTTGGGATTACAGGCATGAGCCACTGTGCCTGGCCAGGAATACGTTGTTCTTTTTTTTTTAGGCATTCACAATTATATTCAGTTTTTAACAATAAATGACAACTCAACTTTTAAGTTTTACAACTGTAATAAGCATTTTGAGAGTAACTATAAAGGATATTTTATAAAAATGTTAAAATTATCTCCCAGTTTATGGAGAATAAATTGGGGATGGAAGTAGATCTTTGTACTCAATTTCATAGGCTCAGAATGCAGAGAAGTACAAGGAATAACAGACTAGGATGTACTGATTATGATTAGAAGCATATATAACAAATAAGAAGGCCCTTGAATTTCTGAGGAATGCTTCTATCTTGGAAGGCCAGTTATCCTTTTACCACGCATGTAGTTTTGGTAGAAATGAAGTTACAAATTAGATTCAGGGGTCTCAGTAGAGGCATAACCTGCCTTTTTCCAAATAAGATGAAAATATTTGTTGAAAGTGTCAGAACTGGGGAGTAAGTATTAATAGTTTTATTGAACCGAGCCCTTTAGAGATTAATTGGCAGTATTAAAACTTGAGAAAATTAATTTTCAAGGGGGTATATCTGATTCTCTTAGGATGTAGAATTTAGATGTGTATTTAAAAATATTTTTGGTTAATCCCTGGTCACTGCTTAAATTTCTGAGTCCTCATGCTGCCCCTTTTGCTCACAGTTGCAGTTTTAAACATGTGGTTTCTGGAACTTTTTTTCCCTTGGCAGAAAGATTTTTAAAAAGGTGTACACTTTAAAATTCAAATATTGAGATTTTCTGACTACATAGTTCTTGAAATTTGACTATCATATTTGAGTTTATTGGGTTGCGGTTAATCTATAATACTGCTATATTTTAATAACTAATGTATATTTTAAATAATTATCTAAAATGTTGCAGATTTAAATTTACTCATATTTTCTACTGTTCACTGGTTGATGCCTGTTAGAAATTTAATTTTGTGGAATCTTGGTCAGCCACTTGACTATGATGTTGAAATAGTAGCTGATAATTAAAGCCAAAACTCAAATCAGGTAATTTTGTTTTCATCTTAACAGTTACCGACACCGTAGAACAGAGCAAGAGGAGGATGAAGAACTATTAACAGAAAGCTCCAAAGCAACCAATGTTTGCACTCGATTTGAAGACTCTCCATCATGTATGTTAAACACACTTGATTTTTTTAAAAATTGTCCTTTGAGACATCCTTTGGTTAATGTTTTGGATTTGTGTAGGCTACTATCTGTGAAGCAAATTTTTAGTAATCTTAGGTGTTTATTGGTTGTGAAATAAACTTCAGATTTTGATGGAGATGAGAGCATATTATAGGACAGTAGTGCTATATTTCAAAGTTATATAAAATGTCATTGTGTTTGTTATTGCCCTGAAGTATATGTAAAACTAGGGATCATTTTGCTTTATTTTTGTCCCAGATAAGAAAACTAATTTATTTTAAAAAAGGTACTTCATGAACACATCTGCTTAGTTATTTTCTGATGTTTTTATATTAATTTGTTTTAATATTTTGTGAAATGTATTTGTTTATTGGTTAGCTTTTTATCCTCAAGTGTTTTTCAAAAGGAAATGAGGGGTACGCTGTGTACATATTAAAAAAGAAAAATCAGGTGACTGTTACGTATATTTGGTAATTATTCTGGGGAGCAAAATAAGTAGTATATCCTGAAAGAGAGCACATTGGAATGTATAAGATATATTGGAAAAATAACTTAGGAATTTTCTATTTCCTTTTTTTTTATTAGAAAGAAAATAAAATCCCCAGATAACCTGTATCTGGTCTTTATGAAAGCTGAAAATACTTGGTTAGGAACACTTGGGTTGTCATTAAAAAGACAAGAGGCCAAAGAGTCTCTCGGAGCAGTATATGGGTAACGTAAGAACTGAGTTGTTGGAATGGGTACTCTGATTCCTGCAGCCATGTTTCCCGCACTTGGTTATCTTCCATGTCCAGCGTATCCACTTCAGACCATGGCAGCTACCTGTAGTACTTTGGAACTTGCACAGTTCCTATTCTTCAAGAATCCCTTAGTAATGAAAATGAAGTCAGTAGATATTGTAGACCCAGATGAAGAGATTGCCTTGTATTTCTTGTCTTAAAATGCGTATTGTGCTTTTCTTTTGTTCTTAGACGTAAAATGGGGTAAACTGAGAGATTATCAGGTCCGAGGATTAAACTGGCTCATTTCTTTGTATGAGAATGGCATCAATGGTATCCTTGCAGATGAAATGGTACGTGTTGGTAGATTTTTTGAAGGGTATGTTTTGTATTTAAAATATCTTATACATTAAATTGACAAAAGTTTCTTACAGTCTACAACTGTTAGCAAATGGATCCTCTCTGAAACTGGTATAAGCAGCTTGCCTTAATTGCGTGTGATCTATATTTTAATTGTGAGAAATTTCCATCTGTGAAAATATAATAAATTTAAAAACAGTACATTTGAGAAACATGTTTTTGGATGACTTTTATAGTACACTGATTTATTTCCTTCCAGTTCTGTAAAACACAAGTGAGGTCATTAGTTGTTTATAAACGATAAGCATTTTTTCCAGGTGGTAGCTTGTACAGTTCTTATAAAACATTTTATCTTTTGTTAACTACTAGTTATGTAATGAATGTTTTAAAAAGTTTCCTTATTGCTATAGTGCTAAAACGTTTAATTGGTTGAAGAGAGTATGAAGTCAAAAGAAACATGTTTCAATGCTAGCTCTGCTAGATGGCTTTGGGAATGTCACTTAAACTGGGCCTTATGCGGGTGATAATAATACCTCCTTTAGAGACTTGTGAAGATTATATGACATAATACTTACAAACTTTGACATATGTTAAGTTTTTGCCATTTATTAACTATTACAAGTATGTGGCATTTCTCTTAAATATTTATCTCTGTATGTTGGGAGGTATAATTGTGAAATAATGTTTTTGTTTTTCATTGCTTCACGGTTATTTTGAAATCTTTTAGGGCCTAGGAAAGACTCTTCAAACAATTTCTCTTCTTGGGTACATGAAACATTATAGAAACATTCCTGGTCCTCATATGGTTTTGGTTCCTAAGTCTACATTACACAACTGGATGAGTGAATTCAAGAGATGGGTACCAACACTTAGATCTGTTTGTTTGATAGGAGATAAAGAACAAAGAGTAAGTTTCTAGTATTTCATTACATTTTTGATGCTAAAATAATTTGAATTCAGGCTTGAGTATGGGTATAGCAGAAGGAAGGATAAAAGAAACGGGATCTTCGCAAATACTAATATTTACAAATGTAGCATCGTCTTGGTGGATAAAAAACAGCACTTTGGGAGGTTGAGGCAGGCGGATCATGAGGTCAGGAGATCGAGACCATCCTGGCTAACACAGTGAAACCCTGTCTCTACTAAAAACACAAAAAATTAACTGGGTGCAGTGGCACGCGTGGCCTGTAGTCCCAGCTACTTGGGAGGCTGAGGCAGGAGAATTGCTTGAACCTGGGAAGTAGAGGTTGCAGTGAGCCGGGATGGCGCCACTGCACTGCAGCCTGGGCGATAGAGCAAGGCTTCATCTCAAAAAAAAAGAAAAAAATCATACTGGGAAGAAGACACTGGAAACTGTAGAAAGCTGTAAGAATATATTGTGTTTCTCTCCCTTTTGGGAGTGGTTGTATAAAATCAGTGGTTTTGCTCTCATTAGAAGTATTTTCTCGTTTTTAAAAGATGTTTTGATATGTGAGTTGGTTGGAATTTAAGGAGCCACATTTTTAGATGAACGTGTGTAGTGGTAATAGTCACAGAATTACGATTTTTAAAGATGGTTGAGTCATATATAGTAATTTGGTGATTTATTATGGCATCTAACAAAATAAGTTAAAATTTCGATCAGTTAACAACATCCTTGTGGGAAGAAGAGATGGAAATAATAACATTAGTATGTAAAGTTCAGATTTGGAAATCTATTCAGACTCTACTAAACAGCTGTGTACTTGTTTTTTATTTCCCCTTCATTTACCTGTGAGTGATAAGTCTAGATTTTTTTTCTTTCCTTTTCTAGTTACGTTGGGTATTTTAAATTATCAATATTTGTTTGTTTGGGAGCCCAGAGAGTGGTAATTACTTAATAACCACTCTTTGCTTCAGTTTTCTTACCTTTAAAATAATACTATTAGGAATATGTTAATACATTTATAAACCTGAAAGGAATGCAGATGCCTACTACTGCTGACTATCTTTCCGCCCTCTTCCTTTCTTTATGTTAAAACCTCCCTCTTTTTTGTCTAAATCTGTCTCCTAAGGATATCCATATCTAGTGGAATTGCAGAAAACCATTTTAAGTGTCTATTGAATTTTGCATGGGTTAACTTTGTCAGTTTTTTAAAACTTAATGGTTCTGACATTTAAATGATTGATGACGTTACTTCAGTGTTAAGAAAACTGATTCTAAACGTTTGCATAATATAGCTACTCTACTCCTTTTTAATATTCCCACCTCCTTTTACACATTAGATTACTTGTCATCAGTAAATTTAATGCGTGGTTTATTTCTGTGAGATGTAATTTTTTTCTCTTGTTACACAGGCTGCTTTTGTCAGAGACGTTTTATTACCGGGAGAATGGGACGTATGTGTAACATCTTATGAAATGCTTATTAAAGAGAAGTCTGTGTTCAAAAAATTTAATTGGAGATATTTAGTAATAGATGAAGCTCACAGGATCAAAAATGAAAAATCTAAGGTAATTTGATACTTAGATGTGAAAAGCTTTCCTGTAAGAATTTGATTAAAGTACAGATTTTTTTTTCGTTTAAGTTATGAAATACATGTGCAGAACGTGCAGGTTTGTTATGTAGGTATGCATGTGCCATGGCGATTTGCTGCACCTAGCAACCCATCATCTAGGTTTTAAGCCCCGCGTGCATTAGATATTTGTCCTAATGCTCTCCCTCTGCTTTCTCCCCACCCCATGGCAGGCCCTGGTGTGTGATGTTCCCCTCCCCGTGTCCATGTGTTCTCACTGTTCAGTGCCCACTTATGAGTCAGAACGTGCAGTGTTTGGTTTTCTGTTCCTGTGTTAGTTTGCTGAGAACGATGACTTCCAGCTTCATGCATGTCCTTGCAGAGGACATGAACTCATTCTCTTTTATGACTGCATACTATTCCCTGATATATATGTGCCGTATTTTCTTTATCCAGTCTATCATTGATGGGCATGTGGATTGTTCCAGGTCTTTGCTGTTGTAAATAATGTAATATGCAGAATATTCTCATGGTGTATTTGGTTCTTTTCTTTCAGTTGTCAGAAATAGTGAGGGAATTCAAGACTACAAATAGACTATTATTGACTGGAACACCTCTTCAGAACAACTTGCATGAGCTGTGGTCACTTCTTAACTTTCTGTTGCCAGATGTGTTTAATTCAGCGGATGTAAGTATTTCCTGATGCTTTCTGGTAATAATAATATTTAGCTTAATGCTATATATTTTTGTAATGAAAGTGGCCTGTCTTAGCATGGCTTGAGAGTAGTATTAATTTTTTATGCTTTCATTTACATAGTTAGCCTGGTATTATCTCCTAGGTTGTCTCTGTATAATGGGAATTTAGTTTTGTGCCTTTGGTTTCAATCTTACTTCATTATTATTATTCTTTTATGTTTTTTTGAGACATAATCTCACTCTGTCATACAGACTGAAGTGCAGTGGTGCGATCTTGGCTCACTGCAACCTCCACCCCCGGAATTCAGGTGATTCTTGTGCCTCAGCCTTCCCAATAGCTGAGATTACAGGTGTGTGTCACCACGCCTGGCTACTTTTTGTATTTTTTGTAGGGATGAGGTTTTGCCATGTTGTCCAGGTTAGTCTCAAGCTCCTGCCCTCAAGTGATCTGCCTGTCTCGGCCTCCCGAAGTGCTGGGATTATAGGTGTGAGCCACCACGCCAGGCCTCAGTCTACTTTAAATCATTATTTTCTCTATCTGAAATGGCATAAAGTGTCACTTCTGTTTGGTAAGTCATGTTGGCCTGATTTTGTTTCAGTGGCTCTAGGTTGACTGGTTATGGTTTTAAGGTGCTGCTCAAGGTATTCCTGAAGTGATTTGTATACCTCACATTGCTTATGTTTTAAGTCCCAAGGGTGACTGTCAAATTTAGTGAAATCTGTCTGGCTTTTCTTTTATTATAGTCTAACAAACAAATAGAACCTAATCTTTACGGATTATTTGTAGTCATAGAAATGATAGCAATGGTTAATTAGCTATTTGAACTGTTAATAGTAATATAATAGCTATGTCAAGAGTTTGTGCTATTAGAAATTGCAGGGTTTTTTTTTGTTGGACCAGCGTTTATTTTTGAATCTTTGTTTACATAGCTGGCATCTTGTGTGTATTGGAGGGATTTGAAGAGCTCCACGTTAGTATATTTTTGTACAGTTAAGTTATAAAAAGGTATTAATTTTGTTTTTTTCTGTTGAAGATTATTTGGAAAGAATAGTGATTTTGTGCTGTAAAAAGATATTTAATCGATCTCGAAAAGCAGTTTTAGTTTCGATTTTACGTATTTTGATGTTCTTGAGATAATTCCTTTTTTCTCACTACATTGACACTTTCATTTACTTTAGTTAAAGCAGTGAATTCTAAGATTATGTTTACTCAAAAACAAAGCACGTATATAATACATATTTTCAAGAGATGAGGTTAGGGAAACTGTCCTTGTATCCTAACCAAATATTAATGAAATGCTGGTAATTTCAATTTCATTTAGTAAGTTTGATTAAAATTGACATTGTTCTGTAAACTCGTATTTGAGAAGTCTGAATGGTCTTAGAGAACAAACTATAAAATGTTTTAATTTTCAAGCTTTTATGAAAATTGAAAGATATTTTTCAAGAATATTAATTTGGCCGGGCGCGGTGGCTCAAGCCTGTAATCCCAGCACTTTGGGAGGCCGAGACGGGCGGATCACGAGGTCAGGAGATCGAGACCATCCTGGCTAACACCGTGAAACCCCGTCTCTACTAAAAAAAAATACAAAAAACTAGCTGGGCGAAGTGGCGGGCGCCTGTAGTCCCAGCTGCTCGGGAGGCTGAGGCAGGAGAATGGCGTAAACCTGGGAGGCGGAGCTTGCAGTGAGCTGAGATGCGCTACTGCACTCCAGCCTGGGCGACAGAGCGAGACTCCGTCTCAAAAAAAAAAAAAAAAAGAATATTAATTTTCTAATTCTATAGAACTTGCTTTCCAAGTTTTCTTTTTACTGTGAAACTTGTTATTTTGATGTTTTTGAGAAGAATATTTAGAAGGTAATGTGATTTCTGATCTACTTGTTTTAAAATTTGTTGATAACAATGACACATGAAAAATGGGATTGGACTAAGTGGTTTTTTTTTGTGGGTTACAATTAAAATTACTAATTCTAGAAATCATTTCTATATCTGGTATTATAGGGTATTTATTAATATTATCTCTGATCTGAGTATTTTTTTTTTTTTTTAATCTAGGACTTTGATTCCTGGTTTGATACGAACAACTGCCTTGGGGATCAAAAACTAGTTGAGAGGCTTCATATGGTAAGTATTTTGGAGTAGTGTTAAAGCATATTTCTGATGGGAAAAAGGATAAAGGTTTAAATTAGTAGATTATTTTCCTACCAATAAAAAGCACAATGGCTTAAGCATCAGATCTGCTTGAATTCTGACACTTAACTGTTACATCTTAAACAATCAGTGTAGGGGATGATGTGTGGTTGTTTCAGTGTTAGAACCTTGAGTGGAATCCTGACTTAAGGGAAAAAGTAATCTCTTACAGTTATACAAAGTACAGTGGGGGAAAGAAGAATTGCATAATAATTAATATAGAGAATTTTTTGTTGTTGTTTGATCTTGGCTCACTGAAATCTCTGCCTCCCAGGCTGAAGCAGTCTCTCCCCACTCAGTATCTAGAGTAGCTGGGATTACAGACACTCGCCACCATGCCCAGCTACTTTTTGTATTTTTTGCAGAGACAGTGTTTCACCATGTTGCCCAGGCTAGTCTCGAACTTCTGAACTCAAGTTATCAACTTGCCTGCCTTGGCCTCCCAAAGTGTTGGGATTACAGGCATGAGCCACCACGCCTGGCCTTATAGATAAGTTTTTAAAGCTTAGTTCAATTAACATTCCATAGAAGAATCTAACAAGTTCACTTTTGAAAGGGCTAAAGATCCCTCTTTTTTCTTAAATCTAGTGACATTGTGTGTAAGCAACTGCCTTGCATAATGAGCAGAGTTGGTATGTTTTTGCTTTGCTGTATAGGTTTGTTTTTACATACAGCTTCCTGGGACGGTTCTCAGGTAAAAGTTGGTAGGTAGAGAAACTTCTCTAACAGACTCCAGATTAAAATACCCTGGACAGCAGGTTAAAGCAGAAGCTTGTAAGAATGTCATATGAAGCCCTTAATGACCTAACTCAGGAATTTTCAGCCTCCTTTGACGTTTTGGTCTGGGTATATCTTTGAGAGGGGTAAGCAGAGAGGGGAGAACGTGATTGTCCTGTGTGGTGTTGTATGTTTAATAGCATCCCTGACACTTCTACTCACTAGATGGCAGTAGTGACATTCCTCCAGTTGTGACAACCAAAAATTTCTCGACATTGCAGATGTCCCCTGGGGAACAAAATTGTGCCCCTCCATGACCTAACCTTTTTAACATTCTTTGGCATCTGTTTTACTACTTCTTATATTGAGCTTTAATATGATAGATTGCTGACCCCACTGTCAGTTTTCTCTAAACATTGTGGTAATTCGAATCTATTTTTGCTTATCATTTTTGCTACATCTAGAATCCTTTTTCCTGGTCTCTTTGCTAATGCCTAGTCCAAGACTCAGTTACATCACCTCCACTGAACCAGCCAGGCTGAGGCTGGCCTAGCCATCTGTGTATTCCATCTTTAACAGTCTGAGCACCCTAACATTATAGGACTTTGCAGAGGATATTGAGATGATTCACAAGTGTTTTCCATACTGGATTGTAAGCACAAAGGCAGGAAGCACATATTTATTTGTCTTTATATACCTGGCACAATGCCTAGTTAGAGTGGATATTTGAGCAGGGAAAAAAATTTAAGTTCATGATTGTTCAAATATTTCATTATAAAGTACTTTAAAATTCTTAAATACTGAGAGTTTTGTTAAATATTTGAAGGTAGTAATTTCCTAGCTACCTTTATTTCAATTCAGATGGCATTCATGCGTCTGAGCACTCTCTTCGTATTTACTTAGACCAAGGATTGTGGAGTGTATGTGTAATCTTGGGAGTAGAAAAGGAGGCAGAAGAACGTGGATTTTTTCATGCATTTTTTTTTTCCCCTTATTCCTCTGCTCTTGGCTTTCCTGTAGTAAATACCTAGGTACATCTAGGTAAAGCAAATGAACAACCCACAGAGCAGAATCAACCAGATTTGGAAACTTTTATTCACAGGGCATTTTGAAAATGCTTATGAAGTCAAGGAAAAGAGGTCTTGTAGCTACCTCTCTATTTTCTCCTGCTCTTTACTTTGAAGTTTCTAGAGTAGCACCTGTGGTCTCATAATGAAAGGAAGGTTTAGAAGTCAGTATGGATATGCTTAGGAATGAGATAACTCTTACTTGATCTAATGCTGCAAAAGAACCCCTTATTCCCTCCACCCCCCAAAAACACCTTAACCCCCCTTTAGGGGTAAATAAGACTCCCTTATTTCCCCCACCCCCAAAACACTTAATAGTTTATTAACAACGCTAGAATTTATGGGTTGACCGGGTGATTTCTTTGTGGGTTACACTTAGGTTTATCCAGTTAGATTTATTTAGCTGGACAATGCTAGAAGAGAACCAGTTGGAGCTAAAGGTCTTCACTTACACATCTGGCAGTTGCTGGCGCCTGTCGACTAGGGCTAAACTAGCTTTTCTACATGGTGATATTAGAGAGGTGTTGATGATATTTTCCCCAGTGATGTCTAATTTGTTTTGTGATATAGTCACTGTTTTTAAAAACCAGTGTAGATAGAACAGAGGTACAAAAAAGGGTATTTTTAGTTGTATAGTTAATTTTAAAACTTACTGTTTTATGAAAATGAGTGAACTACTCATTTTCGTGGATTACATATAACATATAACGTGGAAATGTCTCATTGTTTAATAAAAGAAACCAGATATAAATAGGTGCTTATTGAGTGAGTCCATGTATATAAAGTTGAAAATGATAGGTGAAATTAATTTATGGTGTCTAAAAGTAAGAATATTGCTTACCCTTGGGAAGGAGAAGAGGGGATAGTGACTGGAAGGGACACAAAAATGATTTCTAGAGTGTTCTATTTAGGTAATAACATGGGTACTTTTACAGTACTTGAATAAAATTTCTAGAACTGTACACTCATGATTTATTGAAGTGTATACTTGTATATTCCTTCTGTAAGTTAGGACAGTAAGTTTAAAGACCAACCATAAAAGAGATCTTAATGAGACCCTTGCCCATTCTTAAGCAATGTTAGACAGTCTGCATGCAAGTAACTAGTTTTAGACCTGAAAGGTAGCAAATTGTTGAAAACATCATTTTAAAAATTTACTATTGTTTTTAGTATTTTATGGTAGTATAACAAGTACATACTCATTATGTATACAGGCACATCTCATTATGCTTTGCAGTGCCTCACAGATACTGTATTTTTAAGAAAAATTTACTTTTCAAAACAAATAGATGGTTTGTGGCAATCGTGTGTCAAGGAAGTCTATCAACACCATTTTCCCAAGGCTTGTGTTTACTCTGTTTTTAAAGCAATAATGTATTGCTTTAAATGATGTATCACATTTTTAAAGTAATAATGTATTTTTAAACTAAGGTATGTACTTTTTAAAAGACATGATGCTATTGCACACTTAATAGTGTAAATGTAACTCTTAGATGCACTGGGAAATGTGACTTGCTTTATTGAGGTAGTCTGGAACTGAGTCTACAATATCTCTGAGGTATGCCTGTATTGAATAAGTAATGATCTTGTATTATTACCCTTCAGGAACCCAGTAGTAATAAATTATATACAGTTAGCCCTTCATATCCATAGGTTCCACATCCATAGATTTAATCAACTGTGGATTGGAAATATTTGCCCCCAAAACAGACAAAAATAAAATGGATGGTTCCATCTGTGTTAAATATACTGACCTTTTCCTTGTCATTATTCCCGAAACAGTATAGTGTAACAAGTATTTACATAGCATTTACATTCTATTAACTGTTATTACAAGTAATCTAGAGATGATTTAAAGTATATGGAAGGATGTTTGTAGGTTATATGCAGATACTACATTTTATATAATGGACTCGAGCATTTGTGGATTTTGATATTCAAAGGGAAGGGGACGGGAACTCGTCTCCCATAGATACTGAGATATGACTATATTTGCAGGGAGAAATCCTAAGAAATCACTTGATACTCATGAAGAGAAATTTCTTTTTCATATATTTTATATACAATTCTAAGATGCTGAAATATGACCTTATGTGTAATATTGGTATTACCTATTTATTTTTGTCCTTTTTAAGGTTTTGCGTCCATTCCTGCTTCGTCGAATTAAGGCTGATGTTGAAAAGAGTTTGCCTCCAAAGAAGGAAGTAAAAATCTATGTGGGCCTCAGCAAAATGCAAAGGGAATGGTATGTGTTCTCAGATATACTTGATAGCACTATTGATTCTTCCCTAAATTTCATTTGTATTTTGTTTTCCTAATTTGTGTTTTCATGGAATTGCAGTTTGCTGGATTGAACTCAACCTGAAAAGAGTTTTCTCGTCATGTAGTAGAGGGCTTGTTCATTAAGTTCGTTATAGAAAATTTTGAACCTACTAGATGACAGAATCAGGATGGAAGGCTTATAAATCCAAAATTAAAATTGGGATTTAAATAAATGGGTTTCATATGAAGCCATCTATTTGGGTTTTTTTAAAAGGAAACTGATAGCACAGTGTGGGAAATACACGGTTCACTTAGTAGTTCATAAATACTGGGTCAGCAGTGTAAAGTGGCTGCAGAAGAAGAGACTGTTATGTAAGTGTAGTGTTCAAAGAGGGGGGATAAATTTACCCTTTTCTTTACTGGTCTCATTATATTTCATGTATATTTAAGTGCATACTTAAATTTTGAAAAGTATTTGCAAGAGACTAGAGTTGTTTGGTTAAAGAACTTAATATCATATAGAGAACTGAGCATGTTATCTGGGTAGGAGGTTATCTGTAGAAGGTGGTTGGTCCTAAATGTCCTCAAAACATTTGAAAGAGTAGCAGATACTAGGCGTAGCTTGGACGACTGTAAAACAGAACTAAGATGAGTCAGTGCTAAGAGAAGACAAATATTTTTTAAACATTTGAGTGAACTTTATATCAGAATTGAGATGGAAAGGTCTGCCTTGTTGTTTAAGCATAGATAGCTTAGGCTACTTATTTTGTTCAAAGGATCCAAGGCTCTAAAACTTTAGTGCTTAGACAAATTATTCATTCTTTCATAACAATGTCTAAATTCTTAGTATACATTCAAGGCTTTTTATAATCTGGCCTTAGATTATGGCTGTAGCTTCACAGACCTACCTCACAGGCGTATCTCCCTCCCCCTATGTATTTATATGTATGTTTAAATCACGTTGTATTCATATTGTTCTCATCATCATGCCTTACCATCTTGTCTTCTCAGATGTTAGGGTTCTTACCTAAATGCTACACTAGCTATGGGGTATATAAAAATCGAGTAGTGGCACTTTCTGTTGCAAAAAACTACAAACTAAAATTATGTTTAAAACTTTTTTAAAGTTTTGCTTTATTACTTAAAAATATAATATCTTACTGCTTTGTTTTAATTCTACCCAAGGGAACTGTTTTTGTACTTTTAAAATAATATCCTCAAGGCCCAGGGCATAAGTGTGAACATTGTAACGCTATGTACAATAAAGAAAAATGGAAGCAAAAAGAAAGAGGTTACAGATGTTAAGTTCCTAACCATCCCTAGAAGTTGATGAGTAGTTTCTTACAGATATTTGGGGGTTCAGGTGGGGAAGGGGGTTAAATATGTAAAGTGGCAGGGGTTGATCAAGAAACGTTTAAGCTCTAAAAATATTTTTCTTCTTTGAATAGGTATACTCGGATATTAATGAAGGATATAGATATACTCAATTCAGCAGGCAAGATGGACAAAATGAGGTTATTGAACATCCTGATGCAGTTGAGAAAGTGCTGTAATCATCCATATCTCTTTGATGGAGCGGAACCTGGTCCACCTTATACAACAGACATGCATCTAGTAACCAACAGTGGCAAAATGGTGGTTTTAGACAAGCTGCTCCCTAAGTTAAAAGAACAAGGTATCTGTTACCCGTATCAAATTATCAAAACTGTTTTAAAATGCTCATGTTAAAACAAAGGAGCACTATACTTTGAAATGACTGCTCTGATGCTTTCCAAAGTTGAAGTGTAGAATATTCAAAAAACCTATTCATTATCTGAGCTCTAACCCCTACTCCTGATTTTAGGCCTTAAGTCTCTTAGAAGGTAAGCAATAGTTAGAGCAACCATACTCCCTTGATTTTGGGAAGAGTTTACACTTTATATATACTTTCCTAGAAATTACAGCTTTCTGTCATAAAATGTGAAGATTGCACCTCCCTCCCACACATGGTTCCCAGATCCATTGTTAGACAGTGGTAGTGTGTTCATGATACTGTTTTTTAATTATTTATGTGGGGTTTAGTTTAATTAGGTATTATGTACATGGACCTGAAACATTTTTATTTATAGTATGTTGACTTTTTATATGAAAAGGGGTATGTCTGTGGTGTGTGTTTGGGTATATTTAAATTACACGAATGTAGAAAGAACTTAGAAGCCAGCTTCCAATTTTAACTAATAAAAAATGTTTTTAGTCTACTATACTTCTCCTCCTCCCAGATTATTTGAAGCAAACGTCAGATACTGTAGCATTTCATAAATTATCTCTCTCTTAAAGATAAGAAATATCACTGATACAGTATTAAGTGTACAGATTCAAGTTTGTGTTTCTCTCTGTATTTTAATAAGAATGACAGTTGTACCAGTAGATGAATCTCCTCTATGATACTATCAAAAGCATATTGTAAGAGTTGTCAGTGAATGGGTTTACTTTTTCCTTTTTACAGCTTTTTGTAGAGATAGATTTTTAAAAAATGCTTTCCTTGAAAGCAAAGTAATTAAAGGAATTGAATTGGTGGGGAGGAGTGGCAGGAACTTGGTGGGAATATTCAGATATTATTGTAAAGTATATTAAACTCGGCAGGGAAAATGGAGACTATTAAATGTTCTCATGTTGCAGTACTTTTTGGAAGGCTGAGGTGGGCAGATCATTTAAGGTCAGGAGTTCAAAACCAGCCTGGTCAACATGGTGAAACTCCATCTCTACCAAAAATACAAAAAATTTAGCTGGGCATGGTGGCATGCACCTGTAGTCCCAGTTATTTGGGAGGCTGAGGCAGATGAATCACTTGAACCTGGGAGGCAGAACTGAGATGGCACCACTGCACTCCAGCCTGGGTGTCAGAGCGAGACTCCATCTCAAAAAAAAAAAAAAATTCTTATGCATTTGAGGTGCAGGAATGTGTGACAACAGCAGATTGTCAGCCTCCGCTTCTAAGACGGGATCATTTCATAATCATTACTTTTCAAAATGATCCTTTGTCTTGATGCATTCTACTGAAATTATTATGTAGCTGCCTAAAGAAGTGGAAGGCAGTCAGATAGTTTGAATCACATCAGATAAGTGAAGGATAGTGATTGTAGATATATGAGGCACATATTACGGTCCTTTGATCTGGAATGGGTCTTCAGAACCAGGTTGAAACCTGGAGTATTAGGTGTGTGTTGGGGGTTTGGGGAGTCATACGCATTGAAGAGGAGTTGTGGAGTAGTTTATTTTTAAACATGTGGGGTAACAAGATAATGATTATCTTACCCTTTGAGATGGGAAAGCCTTCCAGACCAGAGGCAAATATGCTTTTCTGTACAAATGTTACCCCTTTTTATTTGTGCCATGGTGAGAAAAAAGTGGGAAACGACTGACTTGGATAATAATGTGTAGATTTTTTTGCCCCCTTGTAACCAAGTAGGTAACTTTGGAATTAAAGATAATTGGTTAGTCTTACTTTTGGTTACCCTTAAATTTTTCTACTTTTGAATATATTAATATATTCACTAACAGGTTCACGAGTATTAATCTTCAGTCAAATGACAAGGGTATTGGACATTTTGGAAGATTATTGCATGTGGAGAAATTATGAGTACTGCAGGTTGGATGGTCAGACGCCCCATGATGAGAGACAAGTGAGTAAAATTTGGGGAGGGAGATAAAAAAGAATCATAAATGTTTTGACAATAATTTTATTTTATCCATAGGACTCCATCAATGCATACAATGAACCAAACAGCACAAAGTTTGTTTTCATGTTAAGCACGCGTGCTGGTGGTCTTGGCATCAATCTTGCGACTGCTGATGTAGTAATTTTGTATGATTCTGATTGGAATCCCCAAGTAGATCTTCAGGCTATGGTAAGAGATAACAAATAAATATGTTCTGTGCTTAGTAGATGAATTAGTTAGGGTGAGCTAATTCTACAAATATCAGTGACTTAACCCGATAGAATTTTATTTTTCTCCAATCCAGTGGTTCAGTGAGAGTATATAGAGTTGATGTTCCATCTAAATATAAGGGTATTCCCATCTCAGAGATCTGCCATATCTTAGGACCCTGGAGTCCTCTGCTATGTCCTCTGCATCCTATTGGCAGAGGGGGAAAGGATAGAGTTGGAGATTTCCCAGGAAATTTATGGATCAGACCTTGAAAGAGCCTCCTTGTCTCTCCACCCTCTTGATCAGACAGTTGGACAGAACTCAAATCATGTAGCATAACTGCCTGCAAGGGAATTGGTAAATAATATTGTAGTTGTATCACAGGATGAAAGAGAATTGGGTTTGATGAGCAACTAGCCTGTCTGCCACTTTAGATATTTAAAAGATACACCTGTGTGAAAGTACTAGTCGGATCAGGAAGATTATTTTTAGATTGAGAGAATTGATACTGCAGATTGGCCTGACCCATGATACTGGTGACTATAAACCCAACTGTAATTAGTCACTTCCTTTTTTTTTTGAGACGGAGTCTCACTCTGTTGCCCAGGCTGGAGCACAAGGTCCGCCTCCCGGATTCACACTATTCTCCTGCCTCAGCCTCCCAAGTAGCTGAGATTACAGGTGTGCACCACCACGCCTGGCTAATTTTGTATTTTTCTTAGAGATGGGGTTTCACCATGTTGGTCAGGCTGGTCTTGAATTCCTCACCTTCAGGTAATTCCCCCACCTCAGCCTCCGAAAGTGCTGGCATAACAGGAGTGAGCTACTGTGCCCAGCCCATTAATCACTTTCATCTTGTGCTCTTACTAAGGTTGACTGGGGAAAATTGACCAATTATTAGAAATAAGGGAGTTTTTTAGGAATGTAGTTAGCAAAAGTGAAACAGAAATTCCTATTCAGACTAGTTTGACTACTTGTATGTAGTTAATTGGGTAATATTTAAAGATTAGAATTTTTATGTTGTTTGCTAAGTTCATTGTTTCATGTCACTTTTTTGCCTGATAGCAGTAACAATTTGGGTTTGATTTAGATAGAAAAACATTTTGAATTTAAACCTAGGGAAAAAGACTTAAAATTTTTTCTCATCAGACTTAAAAATTACAATTTTATATATTGTTTCGAGACATTGTGTGTGTTGTATCTCTGTAACCTAGCAGAATTCATCTGATTCCTTACAGATTCATTGTTATTACAAAGTTTTAGAAGTTTTATACTTCAGAATATTTTAATTTTGTTTCTCATTGTACCCATTTCAGTGTTACTTATGTGACTTTTAAACTCAATTCAAAATAACATGGTAATTTATTTAGGACCGAGCACATAGAATTGGACAGACCAAGACAGTCAGGGTGTTCCGCTTTATAACTGATAACACTGTAGAAGAAAGAATAGTAGAACGTGCTGAGATGAAACTCAGACTGGATTCAATAGTCATTCAACAAGGTAAGCCATGGAACTTTAAAACTTTACCAAGTTGGATTCACACAACCTGTTTTTGTTTGAACATCGTCTTAGAAGATTCTTGTTAGTAAGCATCCATTGAGTCAAGCTTGCAGCCAGTAGAGATGACTTGTATTGCAAATACGGTAAACTTTAGTTTTGTCCTTAAGAAGATTTATTTGGGCTCAGGACAATTGAGTTTTGAATAATGACTCTGCCAGTTAGCAGTTCTCTCTCGTTACATGAACCCATTTCCTCATCTGTTAAGTGGGGATAAAAATACACTTAAGGATTTTGAAGGATTAAAGGGGATAATATATATAAGATATCTGTTATTCAGTGTGGTAGTTAATGATTTATATGTACTAATTACTCTGGATTACTGTGGGTAATACTGAAGAAATAAAAATCAAAGAGCCTGATTTTATTCTTTTTTCTTGTCTGCAACTTATTGAGTACCCACCAGATGCTAGGCACTGTTCTTGGTGTTGAGAATTCAGTGGTAAATGGAACATTCAAGTATTCTTACTTTCAAAGAGTTTACAATTTAGTTGGGAGGGCAGATGAAGTAAACAAGGTATAAGTAGGAGTAGGGGGTGAGAGTGGGATTTTATTTTGAATCGATTGAAGGAAACTTAAGTTCTCATTCCAGATCAGCTTTTAAGGATGACATAATTTATGTTTTCGTGAAACTTACTGTAAAGTTGATGATGGGAAATACAAAATTCAAGAAAAGGGGTGGGAAACTTAATAACTTCAAATGTGCATTAGTTTCCTTTGTAACTGCATTGTGGGCATATATTTACTGTCTGTAAAGCTGAAAGGCATATTGTTACATTGTTTACTGATTATGTAGGTATCTTGATTTTGTCAGTTACTTATTTGCATGTAAGAGAGTATTTTACATGTCTTTGGTATCCCTAATGCTATTCATAGTGTTTGCCATTTGTCTGCGTACCTAAAGACAATAAGTTATTGCTTATTTTTACAAATTGTTTCCGTTAATAAAGTGTTTACTTTGTGCCAGGCAGTGTGAACATTTCATTTTCTCCTTTAGTCTTCATGCCAGCTTGAGATGTTAGCATCAGAGGTAAAGGCTTTTGAGAGGTTAAATTACTTGTTCATTGTACATACAGCTGGGAAGTGACTCGGGGGGTTCAAGAACTTTGTTAACTATTAAGTATTTAATTAGAAAGGTCTTTGGGGGCTTCTCGAGGCTGCCAACCCATGAGGTTATCTCATGGGTGATATAATGGCTAATGTTTTATTTTTCTGCACACATCTATGTGTTTTGAAAAACACCTGCCATGTGCTTCTTGTTCTCTGTTATTTTCATCCATGAAACACTTTTTTTTTTGAGATGGAGTTTTGCTCGTTGCTCAGGCCGGAGTGCAATGGCACGATCTTGGCTCACTGCAACCTCCACTTCCCGGGTTCAAGCAGTTCTCCTGCCTCAGCCTCCTGAGTAGCTGGGTTTACAGATGCCCACCACCAGTGGTGCCTGGCTAATTTTTTGGTATTTTTAGTAGAGACAGGGTTTCACTTTGTTGGCCAGGCTGGTCTCAAACTCCTGACCTCAGGTGATCCCCCCACCTCGGCCTCCCAAAGTGCTAGATTACCGGTGTGAGCCACCGTGCCTGTCCGAAACACTTTTTTTTTTTAAAGATTAAAAAACCTTAATTGATTCATAAATTTAGAAATCTTGAGGTTCTTTACTTCATATTTACTGTGGCAATTTTTGGAGCAAACCTTCAGGCTAATAGCTTTCTTGTGCCATTTGTAGACATGTTAGTCAAACAGCAAGGCTTAAGTACATACCTCTGTGTTACTGTTTTTTATTTGAGGGACATAATTGAAAACGAGAGTACACAAGCACTTTACATTTGAAGGTTCCCTGTCTGCCCAACTTGGAAGTAGCTTGTATAAGCATGAGACCATTTTGGTAGCAATGGCAGCATCCAATCCAAAGAAACGTACTTTCTGGATATTGCCTCGCTTTCAACGTCACAGATGTTTGGTTGTATATTCTGTTATGGGCTCCAAACCATGATACAAGTATTTAAAGAAGTTGTTGAAAACTTGGATCTTGTTCCACTTAATTACAAGTTGGTTGGCGTATAAAAATCAAAGCTTTGTTTAGATGTATGTGAGTGACTCTTGAGGTGAGTGAAAACAAGTCTTTCTCGGTTTTTTTTTTTTTTTAATCTGTATTTTTGAAAACACAAATTACAAGGTTGTCCAAATTCCTGCCAACTGAAAATCTTTAGTAATTTATTAATGGTGAGTTTCTTCGATGATCCAGATACATTTTCTCACCAGGTGTGGTAGTGCATGCGTTTAGTCCTAGCTACTTGGGAAGCTGAGATAGGAGGATGGCTTGAGCAGGGAGTTGAAGGCTGCAGTGACTATGGTCCTGTCATTGCACTCCAGCCTAAGCAACAGAGCAAGACTGCGTCTCAAAGAAATAAACGAATAAAATAAATTTTTAGGAGTTTCAGTTCTTCTGGAAGTTTTCTTTAAAAAGAAACTGATGTTACGTATTTCAGTTCTGTGTAAAGTTTGGCCTGTGTGAAGGATTTTTCACTTTTCTAAGGAGAAAAAGCTGATTTGGGGAGTATTAGTAATAACACCTTTCTGCTCATCAGAAACTTGTGTATATAATGCTTCCATCTGTTGAAACTTGTAGGTTTTTGAAAACTTCGTCATATGCAGCTTTCACAAAAGATTATATTTCATTGACACAGTATACTGTGTAGGGTTCATTATATAATACATCAGCTTTAGGAATGTTTTGTAGCTTACCAACTGAAAATTTGGCGTTAAATTTAGTGCAAAAATGAAAATTATCAGATGCGAATAAACAGTAAACAGAAATGATTGACATTTGAGACAGAATTATAAGGCATTAAACCTTACATTTAAAATTTCAAGTTTCCAGTAAAATAAAGTCTGTTCAGTTAACATTATACAATGCAATCTTTTTTCAGGGAGGCTGGTGGATCAGAATCTGAACAAAATTGGGAAAGATGAAATGCTTCAAATGATTAGACATGGGGCAACACATGTGTTTGCTTCAAAGGAAAGTGAGATCACTGATGAAGATATTGATGGTATTTTAGAAAGAGGTGCAAAGAAGGTGAGATGTAGATTAAATAATGCTTTTAATATAGAATGTTTTCGACCAGAAACAGGAAATATTTGTTACATTGATGATAAATAATTGTATTTCCCTAACAAAAAAGCTTTTATGTACCTGAAGTTAATTTATTTTGACTGCAGGTTTCATGCTTTCTTTGTTGTGAATCTAAGAAGTTGATTGTTTTGTTCTCTAGACTGCAGAGATGAATGAAAAGCTCTCCAAGATGGGCGAAAGCTCACTTAGAAACTTTACAATGGATACAGAGTCGAGTGTTTATAACTTCGAAGGAGAAGACTATAGAGAAAAACAAAAGGTAATTTAGAAATAGGTTTGGGTTACATGAAAGCTTTATTTTACTGGAAACCTGGAATTTTAAGTGTTACTGTAATGTCTTGTAATTTTGCTTAAAACAGCAGTCATTTTTGCTTATTCACATCTGAATATTTTCATCATTATGTAAAATTTAATGCCGGTTTTTCAGTTGGGAAGCTCTGAACTATTTTTAAAGTGTTTGTAATGAAGTTTGTGTTTACAGTGAAATATATTCTTGTATGAGATGAATAGTAATGTGGGATGGTAACCTGATTCATTTTATTTTAAACAGCAGAAGTGGCTGGTAATAAAGGGAAAATTTCCTTAACTTCATAAGTAATACTTGGTAATATAGAGATAAATTGAAAAATACCCATAGAGTACAAGAAAAAAATAATTCTACCCAATGTTTTTCTTGTTAACATTTAGGTCTGTATCTTCAGAATTTTTTCTAGGCTAATTTGTGTCTACACTTTTCTCCTAGTTTAGATTTATACAAAACATTCAGTAGCATTTCTCCCTCATTTAACAGTTGTTCCTTTAAGCAAGAAATACTGAATGCTTACACTGTTGACTGGACACTGTCTCATGTGTTAATTATATACATAATATTGAGCAAAGTATCATATTCCCCACCCTCATAGAGCTTATAGCCTAGGATTTTGTGAATATCTTTCCATTTACAAACATCCTTCTTGATGATTTGTTACTGTGGAATAAAAGTCTGTGATCTGAGTTGTTTCCCATGTTCTAGATTGCATTCACAGAATGGATTGAACCACCTAAACGAGAAAGAAAAGCCAACTATGCCGTGGATGCATATTTCAGGGAAGCTCTTCGTGTTAGTGAACCTAAAGCACCCAAGGTGAGTTGACTGACATAGCATAAAAATATCCAAAATTTTTGAAAATGTAATTTTTTTCTTATATTCTTGCAAAAAGATTGATAATTACATTTTGTCTTTTTTTTTTTTTTTTGAGACAGAGTCTTGCTCTGTTACCAGGAGTACAGTGGTGCAATCTCAACTCACTGCAACCTCCACCTCCCAGGTTCAAGCAATTCTCCTGCCTCAGCCTCTCGAGTAGCTGGGATTACAGGCGCCCACCACCACCCCTGGCTAATTTTTGTAGTTTTAGTAGCTATGGGGTTTCACCGTGTTGGCCAGGATGGTCTTGATCTCTTGACCTCGTGATCTGCTTGCCTTGGCCTCCTAAAGTGTTGGGATTACAGGCGTGAGCCACCACCTCTGGCCTACATTTTGTATTTCTTTGGAGTGTACTCCTTTCTGTTTTTAGTTAACATTTTAAAAAAATTAATTTTGAATCTGTGCATTTAAAATTAAGATATCAATTCAGTTTTATTGAAAGATATTACTCAGTTGCTTGCAGAATTGGCTGTCATGGTTTCTGAAGACTAAGAATACATTTAAAACAAAATTTCTTTTTTATGGATAACGCTTATTTTTATTTTTCTTTAGGCTCCTCGACCTCCAAAACAACCCAACGTTCAGGATTTCCAGTTCTTTCCTCCACGTTTATTTGAATTACTGGAAAAAGAAATTCTGTTTTACAGAAAAACTATTGGGTACAAGGTAATTGAAATTATCCACCTTTCTATTCATTCCTATCCAGAAATTATGGAAGGTATAAACATTAGTTATAAATATTTATTTAATTTGGACCTAGTAGGAAAAATAATTGCTTTAGCCTAGCCTAGTTGTATATGTGAAATATGTAAACTTGGGTCTGTTGTTCTTTAAAAAGAAAAAATAAGATTTCATGACCAATCTAGTTTGTTTTTAACGTCATAAATGCAGTGTATCAGTGTATTTTCTTTCCCGGTTGAATCGAAACTTGTGAAATGTCAGTTAGTTGGTTTATCACATGCTCTTTAAAATTTACTGATTTAATGGCATAGGAAAATATCTTTTAGGTACCTCGAAATCCTGAGCTGCCTAATGCAGCACAGGCACAAAAAGAAGAACAGCTTAAAATTGATGAAGCTGAATCCCTTAATGATGAAGAGCTAGAGGAAAAAGAGAAACTTCTAACACAGGTATAGCCTTTAATCAGTACAAACTTTAGTAACAGTTTGTTGTAAAGGACTGTTTTAGGTTATGTTGGGGCATACAAATAAGTAAGTTTGTGCTTTTAAAGATGGAATAATTGGAGACAATTATGGGCATGTGGATAAATGCTCCATTTGATTGTCACTACGTTGAGGTAGTTGAGAAGACTACGGATTTTATTACTCTGGCCTCGGTAGAGTGGGTATCCTTTTTATCACCTTACTTTGAATGTTCCCATCTTTCCTATGAATTTTCCACTTTGCTACCCAGTCACCATTTTCAATTATAAATCTTGGCTTGGTGTTTTTTAAACATCCTTTGGTGTTCATCAAGGTCTTTCAGAATCTGGCCTTTGACTTACCTTTAAAGCTTTATTTTCCTTCCATTTTTCTACTTGCTCATATTTTTGCCTTTTATGTTTTTCACTCTTTCTGGCCAACTGCTAATAATCCTTCAAAGCTCAGTGAAACTGTTACCTTTTCATACAGTGTTCCTTACTCTCTCCCACTCATATTTAATTGCTTGGGTATTTGAGCAATGTATAATGTGTTGTCAAAAGTGTACATTTACGTACACAAAAAGTTACCACTCTAAAAGAACTTAATAAATAAACTAGCAGCAATTGAAAGTTTGTTATTGTAATATTTAGAAGAATTGCCAAAGTTTTAATAGCATGTTTTCCAGTTTAATGTGCTGTGATTAAATATTTTGTTTCTGTTCCTGTGAAGGGATTTACCAATTGGAATAAGAGAGATTTTAATCAGTTTATCAAGGCTAATGAGAAGTGGGGTCGTGATGATATTGAAAATATAGCAAGAGAAGTAGAAGGCAAAACTCCAGAAGAAGTCATTGAATATTCAGGTAATTCTTTTAACCATGCTGTTGGAGTTTAGTAAGAGCTGTTGGAAGGTTCTTGTTTTCTTACTCTGAATTATGTTGTGATTAACTTATTTCGTCACAACGTAGTTAGTACCTTCTTCATTATTTTTTACAAATTAGAAAATGTCCCCTTCCCAAAAATAGCGTAATGGTTTCCTTTTTAAAAATTTTTTAACCCTAGCTAACTCTAGCTTCAGCAGAGAAAATCAGAATAAGTCACTGGATAATTGCCCTTGCATTTTTACCTTAATTTCTCTCCATAACTTCAAGTATTATGTGTTGTGTTTCCTGAAGTCAGTTGTATTGTCAGGTCAATATATGAGGGTATGCTGTGGTGAGTCTGCTTAGAATAGCAGAAATTTAAGAATTAGAAGATAAATAATCTAGTTGATCCTATTTTTGTTTACACTACAGAAACAAAAATATACATGATTTGTTTACTTTGTCCAATTTTTACAGCTGTGTTCTGGGAAAGGTGCAATGAGCTCCAGGACATAGAGAAGATTATGGCACAGATTGAAAGGGGAGAGGCGAGAATTCAAAGAAGAATAAGCATCAAGAAAGCACTTGACACAAAGGTAATTTGCTTACTAATAGGGTAGTTAATAACTCCTAGCTGAGAGTTATTTTTATATAATGTGTAGAGTTATTTTTATATAATGTGTTGTAGTCAGTGATACAGTCACTTAGAGAGTGACTTTTTATGAAAGGAAAAGAAGTAAGGGTTCACAATTTAAAATTTCTTCAAGTAGCATTCAAATATGGTGTTGTCAACAGAATTTACCTGTATGCTAGACTGATAGATCTGAGTCAGAGGCACTAAGATTAGCTTTTTACTAAGTAGAATCAGAAAGTCTTAGTCTGTATTTCTCTTTATAATGATAATAAAGACTATAAAGGTCTTTCAGGACAAAGGTTATATAAAGCAATTGAGGTGCTCTGGATAGAAAATTCTGATTTGAAATACAACATTTCAGCTAATTATACTAAAGCTGCGTTTGAAATACAGATTATATAGCGTTTGTATTTTATATAATACAAAATCTGACTTTCATAGATTGGACGGTACAAAGCACCTTTTCATCAGCTGAGAATATCATATGGTACTAACAAAGGAAAAAACTATACTGAAGAAGAAGATCGTTTTCTGATTTGTATGCTTCACAAACTTGGATTTGACAAAGAAAATGTTTATGATGAATTGCGACAGTGTATTCGCAACTCTCCTCAGTTCAGATTTGACTGGTTTCTTAAGTCCAGAACTGCAATGGTGAGTGCTCAGGGCTTTTTTGTGTACTGTAGCCAAGTTCAGAGTAAGTGTCATCTTTGGTATTCTTTAAGGTGACCTTAAAAAAATGTATGAAGTAGACTTTTGTTACAATATTGTTAGTATCATAAAACCTAATAGCAGGGATAACTTACAAGTTTATTGATCCCATCCTTTAATATCTTACATCTTTAAACATCACTATATGATAAGACTAGCTTTTCAAGTTCTAAGTGGGAGGAAGTATCAGTTTCAACTTCTGAGTGTTGTGACTTTTTGGTTTTTCAAATGAACATATTTCTATAAAGAAAAATGGTCCTTGCATTCAGGCATCTGCATACTAGAATGCTGAATATGGATTATTTTAAGATGGCTTATTGTAGTAAACACTATTTTTGTACTGATTTAATGCTAGGTTTTGTTTTTATTCCCAATGTCTGGCTAACCATTTCTGACCAAGTAGCCCCATTTCTAATAACCTAAAATTTGAATACAGAAAAGTTTAGCTTTGATGGATTGCTCCTTTTCTTCCTTATTTCACCACCATTGAACTTTGAGCTTCAACTTGTTTTCTGCCAGATGAGGATAATGCTAATAAGTTCTGTAGTCTTAAGTTTGGGATATTCTGGGATAAGCAAAGTTTAAACATCTTTGTGTTTGTTTATAGTTAAAGTAAAATGTCACTTTGTAAGACAGTGGATAGTAAGCAGTATTTTCATGTTTGACCACTGAAATTTTTATTTCAGTAGACATCACTATTTTGTGATACCCAGGTTTGGGAAATATACTAAACTTAAATACATGAAGCTACTTTGAAGATAAAACACTGTGTAAATGTATAATTAGAGAAAAGATCCAGTTGCTGAAAGCTTGTTTCTTCTTAAGTGGGAACAATTTATAGAGTTAATAAAGAATAATTTTATAGTGATTGTAACAAGACAGTGCCACGTTAATTTACCTAGTACAGTACTATAACTTAAAACTCTGTTAGTTCTTAACATGTTCCATGTTAAGATGCACAAAAAATGATTTTTCTATCTCTATTTCTAAGCCTTGTGTGGTGCATTCTATAGAGTAATATCTTAAAATTATTTTACTGTAGTTGTGTGTGTAGTAGTATCACTAGTATAAGAAAAAAATAATTTTGCCCTATAAGAAAGGGAGCTGCTAACCAGCAGCCATGCAGGTGGACTTCTCTTTCTTTCAGGGTTATCTGCTACTTCTACGTTATACTTTAAATCTTTTCTGGAGACTGTATGTCCAGTTTGCCAGAGAGAGATGAGGTAGAACCTATCGTAGACTTCCATGGCTGGTTTTCCAAAATTGGGAAACGTGCCATGTGATTCATTGACCACCATGATTCTAGTGGTACTTTGAAGGGAAAGATTATACACACCTGTTAAAGTTCTTGTTTTTGACCCTCACATACGTACGCTATTAATCTATTTAAGTTTTGGATATAAGTAGCACAGTACTTACCAGACATAAACACTAAGTAGCAGTATTGCATATGTTATGAGCTGTTCATTTTTATTGCTTTAATTCCTAAGTGAAGGAAGAATTTTTGAAGAATACACAGTAGTTTGGCTTTAAAGAATGGTGTAAAAACATTATTTACAAACATCTTGCTTTTAATCTTCATAGCATGAATTGTGTATGAAAATCGTTTTTTTTTAAATTAGGGATGTATTAGTGGTTTTATATTATTATCCTATTAAAACATACTTTGTTTTAAAATTGAAATCATGAAACTTGTAGATGGAAAGTACATGTACTGTGTTTGTTTATAATTTAGGAGCTCCAGAGGAGATGTAATACCTTAATTACTTTGATTGAAAGAGAAAACATGGAACTAGAAGAAAAGGAGAAGGCAGAGAAAAAGAAACGAGGACCAAAGCCTTCAGTAAGTATTCATGAATATGTAAATATGTGCATAATGTAAATTTCTCCTTTCTAAGTATTTAACACTGCTTGGCTGTCATTGATGTATTAGTCCCTGTTGTGCACCCCATCCATTGCCTTTACTTTTTTTTCCCTTAAAGGGGAACCCAAAGTCATAATTTGAGATTCTTCCACTTTCAAATTTAGGTAGTGGTATAAATTTTTTATTTTTAGTTGTTATGAGTAGGTATATGTATTTATAGGTTATGTGGGATATTTTGATACAGGTATGCAATAAGTAATAAGGACATCGGGGTAAATGGGGTATTTATCACCTCCAGCATTTATCTTCTGTTACAATTTAACTCTTAGTTATTTTAAAATGTATAATTAAATTATTTTTTGCTGTAGTCACCCTGTTGTGCTATCAAATACTAGGTCTTAAGTCACTCTTTGTATTTATTTATATCCATTAGCCAGCCCCACTTTCCCCCACCCCCACGACCTTTCTCAGCCTCTGGTATCCATCCTTCTACTCTCTATCTCCATGAGTTTAAATACTATAATTTTTAGCTCCCACAGATAAGTGAGAATATGCCAAGTTTGTCTTTCTGTGCCTTGCTTATTTCACTTAACATAATAAACTCCAGTTCCATCCATGTTGTTGCAAATTATAGGGTCTCATTGCTTATGGTTGAATAGTATTCTGTTGTGTATACATATCATGTTTGCTTTATCCATTTGTCTGTTGATGGACACTTAGGTTGTTTCCAAATCATGGCTACTGTGAAGCAGTAAACATGGGAGTGCAGATATCTCTTTGATACACTGATTTTTTTTTTTGGGTGTATACCTAGGAGTGGGATTAGTGTATTGTAGGGTAACTATATTTGTGGTTTTTTGAGGAACGTCCAAATTGTTTTCATAGTGATTTGCATTCCCACCAACAGTGTATGAGGGTTCCCTTTTCTTCACATTCTTGTCAGCATTTGTTATTGCCTGACTTTTGGATAAAAGCCATTTTAACTGGGGTGAGATGTTACCTTATTGTAGTTTTGATTTGCATTTCTCTGATGATCAGTGATATTGAATAGCTTTTAATATGCTTGTTTGCTATTTGTATGTCTTCCTTTGATAAACATATGTTCAGATCTTTTGCCTATTTTTAAATTGGACTGTTAGGATTTTTTTCAGTAGAGTTGTTTGAGCTCTTAAATATTCTGGTTATTAATCCTTTGACAAATGGGTAGTTTGCAGATATTTTCTCAAGTGAAGATGTCTCTTCACTTTGTTGATTGTTTCCTTTGCTGTGCAGAAGCTTTTTAACTTAATGTGATCCATTTGTCCATTTTTGCTTTGGTTGCCTGTGGGGTATTATTCAAGAAATCTTTGCCCAGTCCAGTGTTCTGGAGAGTTTTCCCAATGTTTTCTTGTAGTTTCATAGTTTGAGGCCTTGGAGTTAACTCTTTAATACATTTTGTTTTTATTTTCGTATATGATTAGGGATGGGGTCAAGTTTCATTCTTCTGTTTGTGGGTATCCAATTTTCCCATTACCATTTATTGAAGAGACTGTCCTTTCTCCAGTGTATGTTCTTGGTACCTTTGTCAAGAATGAGTTCTCTGTAGATATATGGACTTATCTCTGGATTCTCTGTTCTTTTCCACTGTTGCACTGATCTATACCAGCACCATGCTGTTTTGGTTACTATAGCTCTGTACTATAAGTTAAGTCAGGTAATGTGATTCTTCCAGTTTTATTCCTTTTGCTTAGGGTGGGTTTGGCTATTTCTGAGTGTTTTGTGGTTCCATATAAATTTTAGTGGTTTTCTTTTCTATTTTAGTGAAGAATGCCATTGGTATTTTGATAAGGATTGCATTGAATCTGTGGATTGCTTTGGGTGGTATGGACATTTTAACAGTCCATGAACATGGAATATCTATTTTTTTGTGTCTTCAATTTCTTACATCAGTGTTTTGTAGTTTATCATAGAGATCTTTCGCTTCTTTGATTAATTCCTGGGTATTTTATTTCACGTGTAGTTACTACTTTTTATTTTTCACATTTTTCACTGTTGGCATAGAAATGCTACTGTTTGTTGTATGTTGATTTTGTATCCTGCAGTGTTACTGAATTTGTTTGAGTTCTAATAGTTTTTTGATGGAGTGTTTAGGTTTTTCGAAATATAAGATTATGTCGTTTACAAATAGGGCAGTTTGACTTCTTTGTTTCCAATTTAGATGTCCTTTATTTCTTTCTCTCGTCTGATTGCTGTAGCTAGGACTTCCTTGAAATACTTAAAAAGTACAAATGTAGCTTGACTGGGTTGTGTGGGAAAAATCACATCTTGATGATATGGTAGTCCTTAATACGGGGCTTCATGAAAATCTGGGAACGTATGTTCGTAAATGCCAAGTGTGTACACATCTCATTGGGAATACAAGTTATAATTTTAGAATAGAAAACATTGGAAAAGCAGTGATATTATGACTTTTACTGTTAGTCTCTAAGCTTTGATTGATTGTTTCAGTGATGTTTTAGCAACGTGAAGGCAAATACTTTCAGGGAAAAAATGTTATTTAATAATAGTTAATAAAAAATGGTTACTTTATAAAGTCATGAGTAAATGAATATCTCTGGATAGTATTTCATATTTATGTAACTGCCTTTTAAAAACTCAGGTGTTTCTTATTACTCTTTTGGGAAGCATGCATTTATTTGATGCTGATTTACTACTGTTAATTGTGCATTATTTTCATAATGTCATTATTAACATTAAACTTTTTTATTCTGTAAGTAAAATAAGTAGGTAAGATTATTTGGAGGCTGTATAGTTTGCTTTGAAAGATTTATATAGCCTGGGAGAAAAATCTCATATACCTATTACTTTGTAGTAGTAGTTATTACTAAAGTGTTATAATGTGATTTTTTTTTATATTTCATATTTATATGAGTCTTGTGAAAAGTAATCCTTTTGTCTGTTTGTAGACACAGAAACGTAAAATGGATGGAGCACCTGACGGTCGAGGAAGAAAAAAGAAGCTGAAACTATGAATATGTTTTTGTTTCATAATCACTAACTTTAAACCAGTAGTTGTTTAATTTACGGGTCTTCATAAGATGTACTGTACAATGCTCAATTGTTATGTCATTTAAAGACATCAGGTTCATCTGTTTACTGAGCTAGAAACATAGTATGTAGTTTCACTTTTTTAAATGCAACAGCTGTGCTGAAATTTTTTTATCATTAACACTTGAAGTAATAAAATAGGCTTCATTTATTACTAAGTGTTTCATTTGATTTATTTTTCTATTGTAGTTCCATTTGTGAAGATTGTGACTTTTTGTTTATTAGCTATAATTTCTACACTTGTAAGGTTTAAAAACAAGTTAAAAAGAAAATTGCAAATAACATTTGTCCCTTTCAGTCTTCATTTAGTTGTATAATTATTTTAATTCACTTTGCCTTTGCAGAAATTTGGGTATTTTCTTTGTAGTGCTATTGAGTCTCATCTGGAAAGATTATATAAATTGCATTCTCCTTGCTTATGTGGGTAGAATGGGAAAAGAAGGCAAGACAAAGTATACTTAAATTCTATGCATATTTCTGTTACGCTTTGTTTTTTTAGTTGATTCTGAAATGAATACGCCCTATTCTTTGGAAAGAATGGCCTTTTAGTTGTATAGCCAAAGACATTTAGTATTTTCCGATTCCTTAAGGTATTACTGTACCATTTTGTAAAAGGAATATTATTATTATTATTTTTAATTATTTGGTAAATATTTTGTCATATGACCTTCTGAAGCAGCCACAACTTAGATAATGTCAGAACTAAGGTGATTTTTTTTTTTTTTAATTTTGAAAGAGCCAGCCAAAATGAGGTGTGAATTTGTCATACTGTTACATTGAAATTGGTAACAAAATGTATCCCCTCCCATTTTGAGTTTTAGGGTAAATAAAAATTTTATTGTATTTTAAAGTAATTTCTAAGTGTTAGCAAGACTGACTGTAATTCCAGTTTCTGTTTTCTATGGACAGACTTGATAAACTGGAGACCCTAAAGCAGGAATACCCAAATTATAGTGTCAGGATTTTAGCTGTACCAGAGGCCTTTATGTGCTACACATAATTTGTATAAAATTTTATATGTGCAGATTGGGTACATAAACAGTTCTCCATTTTTCTAAGGGAATGCAATAAATGTAGCATCGTGAATAAATATAACTTTTATAATCTGTAAAGTGGTCTTTCCATTTCTTTAATTTTTTTCTCAATTTTTATTCACTTTTTCCTTTAGGACACATTTCCCTTAATTGGATATCTTTCCCTTAAATTTCTATTAGTAGTTGTTTTCATCTGCCCACATGTAATTGAAGATTTAAAAAAAAAATTGATACCTGCAGTGTTACTAATACTGCTTAATTTCTTGAAATGTGGAATTGCTGCTGTTAATATCAAGCAAAACGTAGTGTTAAATTGTAATTTGAATTTAGTGCCCCCTCAAAATTAACTTTTTAAATACTGTGTTAGATTCTTAACAGTTAAAGGTCTAATACATGTGTGAGGAATGGTTACCTTTTTCATGAAAGGAAGAATTTGTATGAGTTATGACCTCAGTTTGGAAGAAATTGAAAAAATGTAAGGCTGAAGAAAGCTTAAACGGAGGTCACAAAAGTGATGTTTTCAAGAAGAAGAGAAACTGGGAGGGAGATACACAGGGGAAATGCAAAATGAATCAAGTGTAGTGCTAGCCCTGAATGCTTAGGGACTCAAGTGGAAACTGTGTGAAGGGAAACTCACTTGAAAAAAGCGTGAACCAGCTAGGCCCTGCCACTGTGTTTGACCGAGTTCACAAGTCTGTTTTAACCTGTCGCTTCCCTGTCACCTCTGGCTTTCCTCTCCTGCTAAGCTTTGTTTCCTGGCAGTGATGTAAAATCTTCTGTCAGTGCCACAGCTACTACTGCTACTGGAACTGCCATAGCCACCTTGGTGTCATGGTTTGGCAAGGTATTGGCCTCTACCACCATAGGGGCCAGAGCTTCTGCCTCCAAAGTTTCCTCCCTTCATGGGTCCAAAATTTGAAGACTGATTGTTGCCATTGCCAAAATCTTTGTAGCTTCCACCACCTCCAAAATTGCTTCCATCATTACCATATGTATTATAGCAATCTCCACTGCCACCATATCCACCACCACCACCACCACCATGGCTGCCACCAAAGCTACCACGATCACAGAACTTGATGACTGTATTTGTGAGTAATTATGTAACAGGTTAGTCTCTGTTCTGTGGAAAGTGTAAAGCATTCCAACACAGGGTTTCAATGCAGCATTTTTTGTTTTGTACCCATGCTGTTGATTGCTAAATGTTTTAATAGTCTGGTCATGATACTGAATAAATGTCTTCTTTTTTTATTTAACAAAGCATGAAAGATTGCTTAATTGTACATCTGACAAAGTGCTGGCGGCTATTATAAAGTATAATTATTTTTACTACCTTTTAAGAGACGGGGTCTTGCTCTGTCACCCAGGCTGGAGTGCAGTGGTGCGATCACAGCTCACTGCAACCTCAAACTTCAGGGCCCAAGTGATCCTCCCACCTCAGCTTCCCAAGTAGCTAGGACTACAGATGTGCACCACCATGCCCAGCTAAGTTTTTTTAGTTTTTGTAGAGATAGGGCCTTGCTATGTTGCCCAGTCACGTCTCAAATGCCGACCTAAGGCAGTCCTCTTGCCTCTACCTCCCAAAGTGCTGGGATTACAGGTGTGAGCCTACATTCCAAAGTGCTGGGATCACAGGTGTGAGCCTACACCACACCTGGCCTACATTTTAATTTTTTCATAAAGTTGAGAGAAGCAAATCCTAAGCATAGAGTACAGGTTGAGCATCCCTAATCAAAAAATCGAAAATCAGAAATGCTCCAAAATTTGAATGCTCAAAGGAAATGCTTATTGGGGCATTTCTGATTTTTGGATTAGGGATGCTGAACTGATAAGTATAATGCAAGTATTCTAAAGTCTGGAAAATGATAAAAACTGCTGGATCCAAGCATTTCAGATGATTGCTCAATCTGCCCTTTGAGTATTTAATATATGCTGATTGTTTAAACTGATCTGGGTTTAATTACATAAATGATCTTTGGCTTAGTGCCTTTCTTAAAAATTTCAATTTTAAAAAGCATTATAAAACACCCCTGTAGTTTTTCAGAAAAATTTAAGTGAAAAA
>NW_012112142.1:9347686-9357448 GCF_000951035.1 Colobus angolensis palliatus | reverse complement strand
TGTTTTGGAGTAGAACATTGCTAAAAAAAAAAACAGGTACTAAGGAGGGTAATTTAAACACAGTAGATTAATGACACAAGGATTGATGAACTCATAAATCCTAATGAATGGAATGCTAGAAGACAGGTATTAACAGAGTAGAAACTTTGAGGTACATAGCTGTTACCAAAATATATCCTTACTTGTTGGAATTTGACATGAAGATCAAAGGTGATGGCATCCCACAGATGACAGATAATGGGCAAAATATATTCTTGGTGTGGAGCAGTGCTACCGAATTAACTTCCCTGTGTACATCCCAGAATCATTTTGGATCTGTTAAGGTTTTTATTAGAATGATTAAATAGGCTTTTGCAGGATTAACTTCACAGTAGTTACCAGAAAAGGCTATGCTACAAGAATGAAAATTGAAGAACAAAGACCAAAATGATGTGATTCTAAATGAAAAAAATAAAGAAGTGGAATAGTTTCTCTATAGGCATAGGAGGCAAAGCATTGTTTCAGAAGTGGACTGGCACCTCACCTGAGATACTCAAGACTGGCAGCATGGGTCTTCATTCTTTGTCATCACTGAGGTTCCCTTGTGTCCTGAGAGATTCCCTAGCTCTAATGACAGATTTTTAGGGGGGGGGTAATGAGGCTATGAGAAGATTGAGGATCTAGGTGCTTGCCTCTAATTCTACAGCATAAAGGTGTGTGGCTCTTATCTCTAGGACACCAATATTTAATGTTGCATATCATGTATCTCCAGTACAAGAAGGAAGTTTATCAGAATTTAGTTAATGTTGGAAACTTTGTAATACAAACAATGTAAACACTACATTGACAAAAATATTAATAATCATGCATATAGTTTGCTTACTATAGAAATTCTTGTTTTTGATGTTGGATACAACCCAAAGGAGTTTTGATGTATATAGATGGTGAATCAATTGGGAAAAGAAATAGAGATAAGTAGAGATTATTTCAGTTCATTAAACTTTTGAAGTCCTAATTTAGTTCATGTGATTATTCGTAAATTTTTCTTTATTAGTCTTCCTCAATCATTGAAGAACCCAGGATTCAAATACAATACTTAATGGAAACACTTTTTCATCCCTAACTAAATCCTGGCCTGCAAGCAGAATTCACTGTGAAATCTGAGGCTATTATGCTGGCCAGTGGAAGGTTGGTTCACCCGTCGAGAGGTGACATTAGAGTGGTCTGCAGACATCACTGGAGTGGACAAAGAGATGCCTGGGTGGTTGGGGAAAGGATAGATCATAGACAACAGCAGCCTCTTTCTAGAGCTCAGTTGCAATAAACACCATGGTTACTCATCAGACACACTGGAAGTTCTAGTTCCTCCCATGTTTCAAAACTCTAGAGAATTCTAGCATGGACTAAGCACTGCTTCTGTAGACCAAAGGTATTTCTCCATGGCTGTTTGAATTTTTGGGAAAGCTTCTGTGTCTCATGCAGACCAGTGACTTTTGAGACAGAATCTTACCCTTGTCACCCAGGTTGGAGTGCAATGGTGCGATCTAGGCTCACCGCAACCTCTGCAACCTCCAACACCCAGGTTCAAGCAATTCTGGCTCAGCCTTCTGGATAGCTGGGACTACAGGCATGCACCACCACACCTGGCTAATTATTGTATTTTTAGTAGAGACAGGGTTTCACTATGTTGGCCAGGCTGGTCTCGAACTCCTGGCCTCAAATGATCTGCCCGCCTCAACCTCCCAAATGTTGAGATTACAGGTGTGAGCCACTGCGTCTGGCCTGATGCAGAGTGATAATTTCTTGAGTGAGGCAGTGCTGTTGTCTAGAAGCAAGGCTTATCTAGGTGAGACAGTACTAGCTGCCTTCAGAAATGGATCTCTGCTCTGAAGTTTCTTTTCCCCTCCACCAGCCTGCTTTCCTTGATGCGTGTGCTGGCTGGGTGTAGGGATCCGGAGTGGAGGGGAAAAGATGCGGATGCTGGCTGGGTCTAGGGATCTTGAGTGGAGGGAAAAAGATGCGGATGCTGGCTGGGTGTAGGGATCTTGAGTGGAGGGAAAAAGAAAATAGATGATACAGATTTACTGTGCAAAGGTGGAGTTCTTACCGGCTCTTCCTCACAAACAGGCTGGTGATTAGCTGACTTTCAGACTCCTTTCTACGAAGGTGGCAAGGGGCCATCTGGACATCCTAGCTTTGCAAGGAATCTTTTTTTTTTTTTTTTTCATTTTGTATTCCCTTTAATCCCAGTAGATGGATAGGTTTGCTTTCTTAGTATGCTTTCCAGTTGTAGAAAGGTCTTTTCTCTGGTTACTGGCTTTCCCCCAGGCCCCTATTTTTTGTGCTCCTCCTCTTCCCCAGCCACCTCTTTCCCTGGGAGCAAACTTGAGAAAATTAATGGCACAGGTCTTGCAGAATACTCCTACCAATCTAAGTGCTGCAGATGCCACAGTGCTTTCTTCTCACCCATAATAGTCATAAGTTAGAGGGAGCTCCTTCAAGAGCACGCTGAGTTTAGTTTCTTCATAGCAGGAATTAATCTTTAAAAAAATTATCATTGGGCTCCTTATTGTACCTGGACAGTACTGGGACTGGGTGCTTGATAAGAGAATTAATAGTTAAAGTAGTTACAGTGAAACCACAGGCACCTGTAGAGGTCTCCCCAGGCTCACCTTGAAGCTCTGATTGGCGGCTGCAGACAGATGGCGGTGTTATGAACAAAGGTGAGCTACAGCTCCCATTGCAGGTCAAACGCTGCCAGCTACCAGCTGCAGCTGGGAGTGAAAGACAAGAATACAGAGAGGCGCAGGCAGTCACTTAGGACGGGGCCGGGTTTAACACCTGAACAGTGGTGCTAGAAGGTCAGAGTCTTCTAGGTACACGTTGGAAACATCCTTGATTGTCTAGCACCAAGTAAACACAGGGGGACAAATCATCCCTTTGGGTATTTGTAATTGTTCCTCAGTTCAAATCTCTTGGTTTTTAAAAAATACTTTTCCTCAGCGCGACCGGTGCATCACGTCGCGCGCGACCAGTCCGCAGGGCTCCTCCTGCGCTGCTCTTAGCCCCGCAGATGGCGGCCCAGCGGAAGCGGAAAGCATGGTCTAGGGGGCGGCGGACGCCTGATAGGCGCTCTGGCCACTGTTGTGGGGCTACGTGCTGGCGCAGCAGGGCGGGATGCTGTGCCCCCGAGAGAGGCCGTCGCAGGAGCGCAAGAAGCTGCAGGGCCTCTGGAGGAGCTTCTGCGCCGACTTCTTCGACAACCAGTGCCGTGGCTTCTAGGAGCAGTGGTATCTGCGTCTGCTGCAAGAGTCGAACCCCATCCTGGACATGCCGGTTCCCTCCAGCTTCAACGACATTGGCCAGGACTGGTGGCTGCGGCATTTTGTAGGCCAGATGTGGTACGAACGGGAAGTGACCCTGCCAGAGCAATGGACCCAGGACCTGCGCACAAGAGTGGTGCTGAGGATTGGCAGTGCCCACTCCTATGCCATTGTGTAGATGAATGGGGTCGACGCGCATGAGGGGTCTACCTCTCCTTCCACACCGACATCAGCAGCTTGTTCCAGGTGGGGCCCCTGCCCTCCCACCTCCGCATCACTATCACCATCAACAACATGCTCACCCCCTCCACCCTGCTACCAGGGACCATTCTCGACATGGCCGACACCTCCACGTGAGTACCATCCTGCCTCCACCGCATGCGCCCACCTTCCTGCCCCACCCCGTGGGGCATTACTTTAGGGTGATGTAAGAACATATCAGTGACTTACAAATTTTGTGAGTAATTAAGAAAGTTTCAGTGAGAAGTATGGAGCTGAATATTTACATGAACCCTTCAAAAAGTGATAGTTAATGGAATAAATGAAAATAACAGGAGAGACTTTGTTGAAAGAAGACAAAATAGTCAAGGAAGTGATAGAGGATACAAAAGAAAGATGAAAACTTACATTCATTTAATGTCTAACATATGCCAAAGACAATATTATTATTTAGTTTTTATAACCACAACATTTGGTGGATATGATGACTTCCATTATATAGGTTAGGAAAGTAAAGCTTAGAGGTTTGTGAACCCACTAGTTTGAAGTTGTGTAGCGAATAGGTGGCTGAGTGAGAATACAGAACTGGTACAGATTTGCTTGATCCAGAATTATTTTATTGTCCATGCATTTTCTTCTACATTGTACTGCCTGTAAAGTGGCAGTCAGTTATGGGAGGAGACCCAGAATGTCACAGGTTTGGAAAGCTGTTGTGGAAAATTTGGAAAGAGGCATTGGTTTTAACGACTGATACAGGTGAGTGAAGAATGACTTTGGAGAGAACAGTTTTCTTCAATGGCATGGTAGTGTTTAAAACAGAATTTGATGGTAAAAAAATGTAGAACCAGTGTGTGTAGACTCATCGATGGAAAAGTTTATTTGTAAAATATCAGAGGAAAATTGTAATATAGATTTGTCCATTCAAACCCCCCGCCTCTCCCCACAAAGTCCAGATTCTTACTACATTCTTTGATGTAGCCAATATACAGCAGTTGAGTTCAATTTTGGTCCCTGTTTATGTGTATGCTGAAGAAAAATAACAATCCTAAGTATATGCCACTTAAACAAGAGGATGTGATTATACTATGAAACACTTTTGACCATAGGAATATAGCAGTGCTAAGGCAAGATAGGTCTTAACTCTTGCTGTCATTTGCTGCCATTGTTTGCCAAAGGTCTAGCACCCATCTTCAGAGGAAAGTCAAGAAATTAGTGCTCAGATGGTGGGATGAATTCCTGAATTACTGTTGGCTCTAGTAGTTTCTTCAGATCAATTTTATAGTTTCTTTAGAACTAGAAAATTAGTTCTCAGAATGGCACTTGGCCACCCAATGTGTATAATGCAATTACTCAACCAGCTGCTTGAAAGCAAGGGGCAACAGAGAAGTCAGCTACTGGCTGACCTCAGGCAACAGGAATTTTGATGATACTCCTTGGTCAAATCCTTCATTTAACATACATTTATATAGAACCTTTCTGTGTCAGGCACCATTCTAGGTACCATAGATACAACAATAAAGAGAACTGACAAAACTTCAGCCTTCATGGAGTTTATATGCTAACACATATGCATAAACAAACACATAGAAAAATCCAGAAAGTCATTACTGCTGTGAAGACAAACAACACAGAGTAAGCAGATACTGATATTGCCTTAGAGTGGTCAGCAAAATTGTTTCCAGGGAAATGACATTTGGATGAAAAACCGAATAATGTAAGAGAGTTAACCTCAAATATCTGTGTGAAGATCTTTAGGAGGAGTGGGGGAACAGCAAGTGCAAAAGCCCTGTGATGGGAAAGTGCTTGTTATGTTTGAAGAACAGCAGTAAGACACCATGACTGGAGTGTAGTGGGGGAGGGAGAGAGAGGTGGGAAATAATGTTGGAGACTTAGTGAGGGCCACATCATGTGAATAGAGCTTTTGCAGTCCTGTAGACAGGAAATATGTTTTGATTTTTCCCTAAGTCCACAAAATAGTTTGTATAGAAAGCCATCGAAAGATTGAAAACAGGGGAGTATTATTTGTAACCTCAGTTGCTGTTCCATGCAGGCATAGGAAAGAATAATGCTTCCTTGCTCCATATCTATTGCTGAAACAGTTCTCCATGATCTCTTTAGTCTGAGGACAAATGACATTTTTCTGGTTACAAGACAGAGGGGATATGCCATCCTAGGCATTGAGATTGGGAAATATCAAGCATGCATGTGACTGCCAAGTATTAAAACCCATTTTCTGATGACCACTAGGATTCCAGGTATCAGCCCATAAAGTGAGCTTTTTCTGAGAAGAATGAAAGATGGCAGGCAGAAATGATTGAGCTAGTAAAGAGGACTGAGGCTTATTGTTAAAGTCTGGGACCCAAAAATGCCAAGGTTCAAAGTGATCAATTTGGAAAATAAAGAGATTTGGACCCTCCTCTGAAACCAGGGAGTAGGGAATATGTAGAGTCAGAATGTAACTGCAAATTCTGGAGAAACTGTGGAAGCAGCATTTTGTAGGAGGGTGGGGGAAACAACACCCTCAACTAGTATTCCTACCTTCTGGTAAATCTATAACTTTACCTCTGCCAGTCAATAAAACTTTTTCATGTGTTGGTACATTTAAAGAAATGCTTTTCCTCTTTCTATTACTTAAATTTCACATTAGAGCTTGATGTTGGCACCCAATGACAGCATGTACGGGCACATTTTTCTACTGTGTGGTTAACTCTGCTTGGTATCTGACTTGTTACAGATCTTCTTGCTGGATACATATCTTTAGGAACAGAATTAATCTTTTTTCCATTTTAGAGGCCAGAAAACCCATGAAGAAAGGTAGTAAGAAATTTGAATCCTGTTTATATTATACATTATTGAAGGTAATCTTCAAGGCAGCCTCTCCCTTCACAAGTCCAGAGGTCTAGGAGGAAAGATGATTTTGGGAACCAAGCCTCGGGCCCCTCATTACCCTGTACAGAGTCAGGACACTGTTCCCCGAATCCTAGTTGCTTTGGCTCCAGCCTCAGCTCAAAGGGCCCCAGATACTGCTTGGGCAACTGCTCTGGAGGGCACAAGCCATAAGCCTTGTAGGCTTCCACATGGTGTTAGTTCTGCAGGTGGGCAGAAGGCAAGAGTGGTGGAGCCTTGGCAACTTTCCTCTAGATTGCAGAGGATATAGTGGAAAGACTGGGTGCCCAGGAAAAAGCCTGCTGCAGGAGTCGAGGCCCTGTAGAAAGACTCGATAGGGCAGTGCTGAGGTGAAATATGGGGTTGAAGCCCCCCATGGAGAGTCCTCACCGAGGCACTGACTAGTGGAGCTGTAGGAACAGGCCACTACCTTCCAGATCCCAGAATGGAAGAGCCAGCTATACCTTCAGACTTGAAAAGCCACAGGCATTCGACTCCAACCCATGAGGGCAGCCATGTGAGCTGCACCCAGCAGGGTCATAGGGCTGCGGCTGCCCAAGACCTTGGGAGCACACCCCTCGCACCAGTGTGGCCTGGATGTGGGACATGGAGTCAAGGGAGATTATTTTGGAGCTTTAAGATTTAATGTCTGCTCTACTGGGTTGCAGATTTCTGTGGGGCCTGTTGCCCCTTATTTTTGGCCTATTTCTCCATTTTGGAATGGAAATATTTATCAATCTTTATTTCATCATCGTATCTTGGAAGAACATAACTTGTTTTTTTTTATTTTTCAAGGTAATATTCTCAATATTATTTATTATTTATTGATAGCACATGACTTTAAGAGAGTTAACACATTTAAGTTTAAAAAATGATTTGCTTATAAGTAAAAAATAGAATGTAACATACAGAATAAAAATCTATATAGAGAAAATCATACACAGTAAAGATAACTGAATTAATTTAAAAAGGCACATAATGAATAACAAGTACTACTTTTTAAAAGAATGTTTATGCTTTTGGTTAAATATTATAGTGAATGTATTTTTATTACTTTTCCAGAATTATGAATAAATAATACCCCATCATATTTATCATTTTCTAAAATTATGTTTTATATTCTAGAATAATTTTTATGTCAGGCAATTCTGTCTTTCTATACCTGTCTTTGTATACCTTGCTATACAATTCTGTCTTTCTACAAATTTAATCTTTCATATCAGATAAAAGTAAGTCCAAGTAAGATAGATATTTGATATATATGTAGTTAATTACTGAAGATAACCCATATTCTTCCAGGCTGTATTTCACTTTGTCCCTTGTGTTTTCACCTAAATATTGAGGGAAGAAAATTACTTTTTGGCAGATAACCATTTTCCTCCAGGTTTTTAATCTAAAGGTGGTTATATGCTAAAGACAATATGATATTAAGAAAGCAGAATGTGTCATGTTCTTACTCAAATGCTAAACCTTTTCTTAATGGAATGAAAATATGTAAACTAAATATATAGTTTCTGAGACCTGAAGATTATAACTTTTTAAATGTATTTCAGTCTAAAAGGTTAGGATCCCATGTATAAACATGGCAGTGCATAAGATATACAACTGAGACGGGGACTGCTGTACTATACAGAATTGTTAGCAGTTCTTGTGTATGCTTCAGAAAAAGATCAGTAAGTTACCACACTTTTCTTGTAAAATTGTATATAAATTAACCTGATAATCCTTTTATACCAAATCGTGGTTACTAAATATTGCTATTCTGTAAAAGTACCTAAGAATCATTATTTTCAACACTATCACCCTAGAAACAGTAAGAGAAACCTGAAAGTGCTAGGAGAGAATGAAAGGCCTTATCAATCATCAAAATTATAAGTGTTCTTGTATGTTGTTAATATGGACATTGTAATTATAATTCAGTATTTTCTTTGGGTCCCTGACTCATTGTTCTTCACTCACTCTTACTAGGACCTCTGGAAGATATAATCTATCCTATTTAAGTGAGCAGGATTCCCCCTCTAGACATACTTTATAAGCATTTTCTCATTAGAAAACTAGATGTGCTATAACAGTAGTTTGATTTGCTCTTTACAATATCAACAGATACTATTTGTTTTTGTTTGTTTGTTTGTTTTTTGTTTTTGTAGAGACAGGGTTTCATCATGTTGATCAGGCTGGCTTCGAACTCCTGACCTCGTGATCCGCCCACCTTGGCCTCCCACAGTGCTGAGATTACAGGTGTGAGTCACCATGCTCAGCTCGTTTTTGTTGTTTTATTTCAATAGTTTTGGAGGAACAGGTGCTGGTTGGTTGGATGAAAAAGTTCTTCAGTGATGATTTCTGAGATTTTTGTGCACCTGTCACCCAAGCAGTGTACACTGTACCCAAGGTGTACTCTTTTATCCCTCACCCCTCTTCCCACCCTTCCCCCAAGTCCACAGAGTCCATTATGTCACTTTTATATATGCCTTTGCATCCTCATAGCTTAGCTCTCATTTACAAGTGAGAACATATGATGTTTGATTTTCCATTCCTGAGTTACTTCACTTAGAATTATGGTCTCCAATTCTATCCAGGTTGCTGTGAATGCCATTATTTCATTCTTTTTTAGGGCTGAGTAGTATTCCATGGTATCTATATACCACATTTTCTTTATCCACTCATTGGTTGATGGGCATTTAGGCAAGTTCCATATTTTTGCAATTGTGAATTGTGCTGCTATAAACATGCATGTTCAAGTGTCTTTTTCATAAAATGATTTCTTTTCCTATAAGTAGATACCCAAGACTGGGATTGCTGAATCAAACAGTAGTTCTACTTTTCACCACATCCACACCAACATCTGTTATGTTTTGATTTTTTAATTATGGCCAGTCTTGCGGAAGTAAGGTGGTATCACATTGTGGTTTTGCTTTGCATTTGCCTGATCATTAGTGATGTTCAGCATTTTTTCCCATGTTGGCCATTTGTATATCTTCTTTTGAGAATTGTCTATTCATGTCCTTAGTCCACTTTTTGATAGGAGAATTTTTTTTTCCCTTTGGGGCTGTTTACTCTGCTATTTCTTTTGCTGTGCAGAAGTTTTTTAGTTTAATTAGGTCCTACCTATTTATTTTTCTATTTGTTGCATTTGCTTTTGGGTTTTTGGCTTAAGCCAGTGTCTAGAAGAGTTTTTTTGATGTTATTTTCTAGAATTTTTATGATTTCAGGTCTTAGATTTAAGTTCTTTTCCTGCTTTTTTTTTTTTTTTTTTTTTTTTTTAAACTTATGGAGGAATTGGTGAAGTAGTTTCAAAAATTCAGAATATCCCTCTTACTTTAATAAAAATTGTTAATTTTCCCTTCACTCCTGAAAG
>NW_012112142.1:9340899-9347636 GCF_000951035.1 Colobus angolensis palliatus | reverse complement strand
TGCCTCGGCCTCCCAAAGTGCTGAAATTACAGGCATGAGCCACCACACCCAGCCAGATTTAAGTTCTTGATCAATCTTGAGTTAATTTTTGCATAAGGTGAGAGACAAGGATCCAGTTTCGTTCTCCTACTTGTGGCTTGTCAATTATCCTAGCACCATTTGTTGAATAGGGTATCCTTTCCCCACTTTGTTTTTGTTTGCTTTGTTGAAAATCAGTTGGCTGTAAGTATTTGGCTTTATTTCTGGGTTCTCTATTCTGCTCCATTGATCTACAAGCCTATTTTTATACCACTACCATGCCGTTTTGGTAACTATAGCCTTGTACTATAGTTTGAAATCAGGTAATGTGATACGTCCAGATCTGTTCTTTTTGCTTAGTCTTGCTTTGGCTATGTGGGCTCTTTTTTGGTTCCATATGAATTTTAGGATTGTTTTTTCTAGTTCTGTGAAAAATGATGATGGTATTTCTATGGGAATTGCGTTGAATTTTTAAGTTGCTTTTGGCAGTATGGTCATTTTCACAACGTTGATTCTTCAAATCCATGAGCATGGAATGTGTTTCTATTTGTTTGTATCATCTACAATTTCTTTTAGCAGTGTTTTGTAGTTTTCCTTGTAGAGATCTTTCATCTCCTTGGTAGGTATATTCCTAAGTATTTTATTTTTTTGGGGGGGGGTCTGTTGTAAAGGGGGTTGAGTTCTTGATTTGATTCTCAGCTTGGTCATTGTTGGTGTATAATAGCAGTGGTACTGATTTGTGTATATTGATTTTCTATCCTGAAATTTTACTGAATTCATTGATCAGATCTAGGAGGTTTTTGCTTGAGTCTCTAGGGTTTTTTAGGTATATGATCATATCATTGGTGAACGGTGACAGCTTGACTTCCTCTTTACCAATTTGGATGCCCTTTATTTATTTTTCTTGTCTGATTCCTCTGGCTAGACTTACAGTACTATGTTGAATAGAAATGGAATAGAAATGGTGAAAGTAGTCATCTTTGTCTCGTTCCAGTTTTCAGATGGAATGATTTCAACTTTTCCCCATTCAGTATAATGTTGGCTGTGGGTTTATAATAGATGGCTTTTATTACCTTGAGATATGTCCCTTTCATACCAATTTTGTGGAGGGTTTTGATCATAAAGGGATGCTGGGTTTTGTCAAATGCTTTTTCTGCATCTGTTGAGATGATCACACTATTTTTGTTTTTAATTCTCATAACTTGTTTTTGATCTTACAGGCTTATAGATGGAAGGAACTTTCCTTGAGTCTCAGATGGACTTTTAAAATTTATTATTATTATTATTTTTTGAGAAAGGGTCTCACTTGGTCTCCCAGGCTGGAATGCAGTGGCACGATCTCAGCTCATTGAAGCTTCTGCCTCCCAGTTTCAAGTGATTCTCTTGCCTCAGCCTCCCAAGTAGCTGGAATTACAGGTGTATGCCACCATACCTCACTAATTTTTATATCTTTAGTAGAGACAGATTTCACCATGTTGCCCAGGCTGGTCTCGAACTCCTGACCTCAAGTGATCTGCCCACCTTGGCCTCTCAAAGTGCTGGAAATACAGGTGTGAGCCACCATGCTCAGCCTCAGATTGGACTTTTGAGCTGATGCTTGGAGTGAGTTAAAATTTTGGGGTACTATTGGGAAAGGATGATTCTTTTTTGCAGTGTGAGAAAGTCATTAGATTTGGGAGGGAAGGGGTAGAATGATATAGTTTGGATATTTGTTCCCTCCAAATCTCATGTTTAAATTTGGTCCCCCGTGCTGAAGGCAGGGTTTGGTTGAAGGTGTCTGGGTTATGGGGTGGATACTTCAAGAATGGCTTGGTGCATTTTTTACAGAATGAATGAGTTCTTGTTCTGTTTTTCCACAGGAGAGCTGGTTGTTTAAAAGAGTGTGGCACCTCCATCCCCTTTGTTCCTTTCTTGCCATGTGACACACCAGCTCCCCTTCACCTTCTGCCATGATTGAAAGCTTCCTGAGGCTTCACCAGAAACAGATGCTGGTACTATGCTTCCTGTACAGCCTGCAGAATTGTGAGCCTATTTGGCTCTATAAATTACCCAGCTTCGGGTATTCCTTTAGAGCAACACAAATGGACTAAGACAGCGATTTTCAAAGCTTTCTACATTTGGCTGTATGTCTGTTTTCTCTTCTACAGCTGTCTAACCTGCTTCTTATTTGCCCCAAAGGAGGATATAGAGAAACTTTGGGCTCATGTTAATGCTCATAGGTACATGTCAGTAGTGATACTTCTGGATCAGTTGAGGCTATCCATTTGACTTTTACACTTGAACCCATCAGAAAGCTTTACTACTGTGTTAGTCCATTCTCATGCTGCTAATGAAGACATACCTGAGACTGGGTAATTAATGAAGGAAGGAATTTAACGGACTCACGGTTCCACATGTCTGGGAAGGCCTAACAATCATGGCGGAAGGCGAAAGAGGAGCAAGTTCATGTCTTACATGGCAACAGGCAAGAGAACTTGTACAAGGGAACTCTCATTTATAAACCCACCAGATCTTGTAAGACTTATTCACTACCATGAGAATAGTTGGGGGAAACTGCCCCCATGATTTAATTATCTCCACCTGGCCCCATCCTTGACACATGAGGATTATTACAATTCATGATGAGATGTGGGTGGGGACACAGCCAAACTGTATCATTCTACCCATGGCCCCTCCCAGATCTCATGTTCTCACATTTCAGAACCAATCATGCCTTACCAACAATCCCCCAAAATCTTAACTCACTTCAGCATTAACTCAAAAGTCCACAGTCCAAAGTAATCACCCTTGACACATGGGGATTACTACAATTCAAAGTGAGATTTGAGTGGGAACATAGCCAATCCATAGCAACTACCAACGTTAAATCACTTTTAAAAAGGTGCCAAGAAATCTGATACTTTGCTTTACATTTAAAAGAAGAGGATAAGAAGTCTAAAAAGGCCTTAGGAAAAATCTTTCAAATCACCCTCCATTAGGTGGAGTAAGCACTGGGCTAGCTAGCAGTCAGGAGAATAGAGTCATAGTCTCCGCCCTATCACAGCCAGTGTGATGCTTGACACATGAGGATTATTATAATTCATGATGAGATGTGGGTGGAGACACAGCTGACATGGAACAGGAGCTCTTTTTTTTTTTTTTTTCTTTTTTTTGAGATAGGGTCTCATCCAGGCTGGCTGGAGTACAATGACACAATCATAGCTCACTGCAGTCTTGAACTCCCAGGCTCAAGAGATGCTCTTGCCTTAGCCTCCCAAGTAGCCAGGACTACAGGTGTACAACACCACACTCAGCTACTTTTTACTTTTTTTTGTAGAGATAGGGTCTTGGTTTGTAGCCCTGGCTGTTATTGAACTCCTGGCTTCAAGCCATCCTTCTCCCTTGGCCTCCCAAGGTGCTGGGATTACAAGTGTGAGTCACAACACTCAGCTAGGGGCTCATCATTTTAAAGCACTTTTGCTTGTACATTTCAGTTGAATCAACTCAAGCCTCTGTTTCCTCAGGTTCCATGATTCTTTGTATCATTCTATACTTTCCAGCTATGAGTATAAGCACATCAACAAATCACAGGTACTTCAATTCACGCTTTTATGGCAAGATGTGGAAGAAATGTAAAATTAGGAGTCAGGTGATGTGTGCTCAAATCTTAGCTCCACCCCTTGATACCTGAATGACTCAGGAGTATTTTTGTTTCTATTATGGGGTATTAATAAACACCTCATATTGGACAAAGGACGAGTAAATGAGAAAAGGATATGAAGGCGTCTTGTAAATTCCAAGTAAGGAAACTGTTGAAAGTGAATATGACGGTATCTAAAGCTCCATTTGAAATTTCAGATGTGGAGCTGCCTCTTCAATTGCTTGATTTATCTGGAGTTCATTCACATTTACACTCACATTTAAGATTGCTCTAAGCCTTTAATGGATTATTCTGTCCCCAGTTAATAAGTATGGATTGCTGCTCTGCTCCGGCTGTCCCCCCCATCCATCCCCATCAGTCCTCCTGTCAGAAGCATACCTGGCCATCAGTGCCAAAGGAGCCACTGGAGCACACTCAATCAGCAGTTTGGGCATGTCATAAATTCACAGGGGCAGGCCTCCAGGTTGAGGTTCTAGTGAAAGCAAAGGGTGCTATCAGGTCTCAGGAAGGTACTGCATTGTTGTGGGGGGCTCTGCCTGGGCACTTCCAGGTGCTTGGCGTGCTTTGTGGTGAAGCCATCCTTGGTGTGAAGCTTGCTGTCACCAGAAGATTGGAGCACTGGGTTTGCCCACATGGGAGGAATCTCAAATATACTTAGTGTTTGCCCAAGAGAAGGAAGCTCAGGTATATTTAGTGTCTACCATGGCCTGCCATCAGGGCTGAGAGGGAGCTCAAAATTGGCAAGAGGCCATGCGGACATGACAGGCAGCATTCTGGGAACCCAGGGAGACAGGCTGCCTAGGGCAGAGCTTGGGGATGGGGTGACTGGGTCCTACTTGTATCTTCAGTTCTTCCAGTGGCCTGAGGCATGGCCCTGAGGTCCCCCTTCTCCTCGCAGAGAATGCATGCTTGTGCCTTTTGTCTTGTGGTAACACCTGTCATTCATGTGTGGTATCATCACAGTGATTTTGATAAAATTGAGGTAAACAGTATCATCGGGCATCATATATTGAATCTTGGCTGAGAAAGGCTCAGCTCCCACTGTGTCAGACAGATGAGGCTGACAGAGATCTGGGAGAACAGATGCTAATGAAAACATAAGGGACTGGCCATTCCAGGATAATAAGAATAAAACAAGGGACAGTAATTACAGTTTGCTGAGTGCCTAGTGAACACTAGTATACATATATCATCACATTGATTCTCAATAATCCTATGAAGGAGATATTCTCATTTTGCAGGCGAAAAACTGAGTCCTTGACAATTATCTTTGTAAATTATTGACTTCTATATTATAAGGGAAAAAGACTTGGAATAAATTGATTAATAATAATCAATTACTGATTTTTGAGATATCCATGTACTTCTCTCAAAAAACTCCTTGTTCAAATGTGGCCTAATTTCCTGTTGCTTCAACAAGGTGAAAACATGTGGAACTCTTCCTTCAATGGTTGTGCTTAGGAGACCCTCTGATGAGATTTCTTTTAGTCCTTGGAAGATGTAATTGTGGACATAAAAAATCATAAACACACACACATGCACACAACACATATTTAGTGAAATTATTTCATATTTGTTAACTATTATGTTAAAAAATACAATACATTTTTACTTATTCAGAATGGTCTACGAAAATAAAGAAGTGGAAGCTCAAGTATACTTAGTGTCTACCATAGCCAGCCAGCTGGGGAGAGCTAAGGCAGGGTCTGGACCCAGTGAAAAACATTCATTAGGGCTAATGAATGTTAGCACAGGCTTCCTCCTCACTGGGAGCCCCACCCCATTCTGCTCTGACCTGGGCCCTGTCTCACCAGTGGGGTGTTCTGTCTTAGAAAAGGTTGCTGTCAACCTCACTCAGTGACACTAGGAATGCATTCTGTGGGGGGATGTGCCTATACCTTTGCTTTAACATTCTTTGAATGAGTATAAGAGTTGCTTAATTTCAAAGTTCTTCCTCACTTAATATATTTTTTGTAGCATTATGTCTATTTAAGTTAAGCACTTCTGTTCAAAACAGATACTTTTACAATTCAAGATACCTCTTAATATGCATATTGTATATTATGTAATATATTAAAATATACATGAGATATATATTGCTTCAGATATTGTAAGAGCAATAAAAATTATCCATAAGAAGGCACTTATGGATCTTACAGTACTTGGGGGACATCATTATATTTGGTTTTTATTATGGCACAATACAATATTGAGGACCAGAGTGACCCAGAAAGAACTGGAGCTTTAGAATGAGACAAATCCAATGTGATAAAACGGTCATGGGGCTTAATCCAGGGAAGTTTTAGTATATTTTATTACATTTAAAATATTTAAAATGTATGAAATTAATAGGGGTACGGTGGAGAAGGTAAGCTCTTGTGATGATTCATAACTTCCTATCATACCTTTTCCTTGTCAATGCTCCATTGTAGAATCAAAGGACATAGCTTTGTAAAAAGTCCAACATCTGTGCTTGCTCTGAATTAAAATTCATTTGATCTACTGTAGTGTCAAGATATGCCATAATACCAAGAATGGAGGGGTCTGAGGCCCTGGTCCATCAACTGACAGTGTGAACTTCATGTCAAGAAGTGAGATTGGTGAATAAGTGAAGACAAAAGGAAAACTGGAGATACAGCTGGATATATGGACCCTGCTCTGAAAATACTCTTTAAGGGTATAAGGATTCTTATTAACAAATTTTATTTGTTCTTTATCTGATCATTATTTTATTTTGATTTATAGAGGAATATATAGAGGAGGGATATCTATCTATAGAGACACACACGTTTATGTGTGTATATATAAATATATATGTATGTGTGTGTGTATATATATAGAGAGAGAGAGAAAGAAAGAGAGAGAATATATATATATTCTCTAGTCATGCTCCAAATTTGGAGTCTTTTTCTATAGTCTTGAAATTACTAGTGCGATATTATCATTTAAGGTCTTTGTTCCTGATTCCTGTCATAGAGCTAGTAAAACCTTTGGAATTTCTGAGTGATAGAAGTAAGTGAAGAGTCTTTTGCTATTCCTAATAGACCCCTGTTAACAATATATGAGTTTATGCTAATGA
>NW_012112142.1:9339901-9340299 GCF_000951035.1 Colobus angolensis palliatus | reverse complement strand
TAATGGGATGGCTGGGTCAAATGGTATTTCTAGTTCTAGATCCTTGAGGAATCGCTACACTGATTTCCACAATGGTTGAACTAGTTTACAGTCCCCAAAACAGTGTAAAAGTGTTTCTATTTCTCCACATCCTCTCCAGCATCTGTTGTTTCCTGATTTTTTTAATGATTGCCATTCTAACTGGTGTGAGATGGTGTCTCATTGTGGTTTTGATTTGCATTTCTCTGATGGTGAGTGATGATGAGCATTTGTTCATGTGTCTGTTGGCTGTATTAATGTCTTCTTTTGATAAGTGTCTGTTCATATTCTTTGCCCACTTTTTGATGGGGTTGTTTGTTTTTTTCTTGTAAATTTGCTTGAGTTCTTTATAGGTTCTGGATATTAGCCCTTTGTCAGAT
>NW_012112142.1:9337605-9337864 GCF_000951035.1 Colobus angolensis palliatus | reverse complement strand
TAAAATGAGTTAGGGAGGATTCCCTCTTTTTCTATTGATTGGAATAGTTTCAGAAGGAATGGTACCAACTCCTCCTTGTGCCTCTGGTAAAATTCGGCTGTGAATTCGTCTGGTCCTGGACTTTCTTTGGTTGGTAGGCTATTAACTATTGCCTCAATTTCAGAGCCTGCTATTGGTCTATTCAGGGATTCAACTTCTTCCTGGTTTAGTCTTGCATGAGTGTAAGTGTCCAGGAAATTATCCATTTCTTCTAGGTTTT
>NW_012112142.1:9335181-9336267 GCF_000951035.1 Colobus angolensis palliatus | reverse complement strand
TTTCTGCCGAGAGATCTGCTGTTAGTCTGATGGGCTTCCCTTTGTGTGTAGCCTGACCTTTCTCTCTGGCTGCCCTTAACATTTTTTCCTTCATTTCAACTTGGGTGAATCTGACAATTATGTGTCTTGGAGTTGCTCTTCTTGAGGCATATCTTCGTGGCATCTGTATTTCCTGAATTTGGATGTTGGCCTGCCTTACTAGGTTGGGGAAGTTCTCCTGGATGATATCTTGTAGAGTGTTTTCCAACTTGGTTCCATTTTCCCTGTCACTTTCAGGCACACCAATCAGACGTAGATTTGGTCTTTTCACATAATCCCATACTTCTTGGAGGCTTTGTTCATTTCTTTTTACTTTTTTCTCCACACTTCTCTTCTCACTTCATTTCCTTCATTTGATCTTCAATCGCTGATACTCTTTCTTCCAGTTGATCGAGTCAGTTACTGAAGCTTGTGCATTTGTCACGTATTTCTCATGTTATGATTTTCATCTCTATCGGTTCTTTTCACATCATCTCTGCATTGATTATTCTAGTTATCCATTCATCCATTCTTTTTCCAAGGTTTTTAGTGTCTTTGCGCTGTTTACGTAGTTCCTCCTTTAGCTCTGAGAAGTTTGATTGACTGAAGCCACCTTCTCTCAACTCGTCAAAGTCATTCTCTGCCCAGCTTTTTTTCCTTGCTGGCAATGAGCTGCGTTCCTTTGGAGGGGGAGATGTGCTCTGATTTTTTGAATTTCCAGCTTTTCTGCACTGCTTTTTCCCCATCTTTGTGGTTTTATCTGCCTCTGGTCTTTGATGATGGTGACGTACTGATGGGGTATTGGTGTGGGTGTCCTTTCTGTGTGTTAGTTTTCCTTCTAACAGTCAGGACCCTCAGCTTTAGGTCTGTTGGAGTTTGCTTGAGGTCCACTCCAGACCCTGTTTGCCTGGGTGTCAGCAGCGGAGGCTGCAGAAGATAGAATATTGCTGTACATCAAGTGTTGCTGTCTGATTCTTGCTCTGGAAGCTTCGTCTCAGGGGTGTACCCCGCTGTGTGAGGTGTGAGGTGTCGGTCTGTACCTAGTGGGGGATGTCTCCCAGTTAGGCT
>NW_012112142.1:9334180-9334728 GCF_000951035.1 Colobus angolensis palliatus | reverse complement strand
GCCCCTCCCCCAACCTCACTGCTGCCTTGCAGTTAGATCTCAGACTGCTGTGCTAGTAATGAGGGAGACTCTGTGGGTGTGAGACCCTCCAGGCCAGGTGTGGGATATAATCTCCTGCTGTGCCGTTTGCTAAGACCCTTGGTAAAGTGCAGTATTAAGATGGGAGTTACCCGATTTTCCAGGTGTTGTGTGTCTCAGTTTCCCTTGGCTAGGAAAAGGGATTCCCTTCCCCCTTGCACTTCCCAGGTGAGGCGACGCCTCACCCTGCTTCAGCTCTCGCTGGTCGGGCTGCACCAGCTGACCAGCACCGATTGTCCAGCACTCCCCAGTGAGATGAACCTGGTACCTCAGTTGAAAACACAGAAATCAGGCCGGGCGCGGTGGCTCAAGTCTGTAATCCCAGCACTTTGGGAGGCCAAGATGGGTGGATCACAAGGTCAGGAGATTGAGACCATCTTGGCTAACATGGTGAAACCCTGTCTCTACTAAAAAATACAAAAAACTAGCCGAGTGAGGTGGCGGGTGCCTGTAGTCCCAGCTACTCGGGA
>NW_012112142.1:9333602-9333981 GCF_000951035.1 Colobus angolensis palliatus | reverse complement strand
GCTGGGAGCTGGAGGCTGGAGCTGTTCCTATTTGGCCATCTTGGGTGCGCCTGATGAGGTGAAGGATGGGCTCCTTGCCAGAGGAGCCAGCCATGTGATTACAGGGTTGGAAATTTCAGTCCCACTTCCCAACCTCGAGGGAGACAAGAAGAGCTGGAGATTAAGTCAATCACCAATGATCAATGATTTAATAAATCATGCCTATAAAATAGAGTCTCCATAAAAACCCTAAATGACAGGGTTTTGAGAGATTCTAAGTCAGTGAATGCATCCACATGGTAGGAGGGTGGTGCATCCCAAACTCCAGGGGACAGAAGCTCCTGTGCTCAGGACCCTTTGGGACCTTTCCCTATGTACCTTTTCATCTGGCTGTTCATTT